>NW_026652283.1:89389684-89601829 GCF_009828535.3 Hylobates moloch | reverse complement strand
CTTTCTTTCTTTCTTTCTTTCTTTCTTTCTTTCTTTCTTTCTTTCTTTCTTTTACCGTGTCTCGCTCATTCGCCAGGCTGGAGTGTGATCTTGGCGCGATCTTGGCTCACTGTAACCTCCGTCTCCTGGGTTCAAGTGATTCTCCTGCCTCAGTCTCCCGAGTAGCTGGGGCTACAGATACCTGCCACCACGCCCAGCTGATTTTTTTGTACTTTTAGTAGAGATGGGGTTTCACCATGTTGGCTAGGCTGGTCTGGATCTCTTGACCTTGTGATCTGCCCGCCTCGGCCTCCCAAAGTGCTGGGATTACAAGCGTGAGCCACTGTGCCCGGCTCCACATTTTCTTTATCCAGTCTATCACTGATATAATAACTGAAGGGTATTTAGGTTGATTCCATGTCTTTGCTATTGTGAGTAATGCTGCAATGAACATATATGTGCATGTATTTTATAATAGAGTGATTTATATTCCTTTGGGTATATATCCAGTAGTGGGATTGCTGGGTCAAGTTGAATTTCTGCCTCTAGGTCTTTGAGGAATTGCCACACTGTCTTCCACAATGGTTGAACTAATTTACACTCCCATCAATGGTGTAAAAGTGTTCCTTTTTCTCCACAACCTTGACAGCATCTGTTGTTTTTTGACTTTTTAGTAACAGCCATTCTGACTGGTGTGAGATGGTATCTCATTGTGGTTTTGATTTGAATTTCCCTGATAATTAGTGATGTTGAGCATTTTTTCATATTTTTTTGGCCATTTATATATCTTTCTTTTGAAAGTTGTCTATTCATATTTTTAGCCCACTTTTGTTTTGCTTGCTGCTTTCTTTGAGTTCCTTGTAGATTCTGGATATTAGTCCTTTGTCAGATGCATAGTTTGCAAATATTTTCTCCCATTCTGTAGGTTGTCTGTTTACTTTGCTAATTGTTCCTTTTGCTGTGCAGAAGCTTTTTAGTTTAATTAAGTCCCATCTATTTATCTTTGTTTTTGTTGCATTTGCTTTTGGGTTCTTGGTCATGAACTTTTTGCCTAAGCAAAACTCTAGAAGAGTTTTTCCAATGTTATCTTCTAGAATGGTTATGATTTCAGGTTTTAGATTTAAGCCTTCGATCCATCTTGAACTGATGTTTTTATAAGGTGAGAGATGAGGATCTAATTTTGTTCTTCTACATGTGGCTTGTCAATTATCCCAGCACCATTTGTTGAATATGGTGTCCTTTCTGCCACTTTATGTTTTTGTTTGCTTTGTCAAATATCGGTTGGCTGTAAGTATTTGGCTTTATTTCTGGGTTCTCTATTCTGTTCCATTGGTCTATGTGCCTATTTTTATATGAGTACCATGCTGTTTTGGTGACTATAGTCTTGTAGTATAGTTTGAAGTCAGGTAATATGATGCCTCTGCATTCCTGAATCTTTAAATGTATGTCTTTCATCAAATTTGGGAACTGTACCACCATTATGGGAGAATTAGTGTGTTAGGAGCCTACTCCTTCATACCTGAAGTAGAACTACAGTTATTCCCCAGTATCTGTGGGGGATTTTTTCCAGGATCCCTTTTGGATACCAAAACTTGTGGATGCTCGAGTCTCTGATATAAAACATTTGCATATAACCCATGCACATCCTCTTGTATACTTTAAACCATCTCTAAATTACTTAAAGTATCTAATATCATGTAAATGCTATGTAAATAGTTGTTATACTGTACTTTTAAAATTTGCGCATTTTGGTTGTATTTTTAATGCTTTTTAAAAAAATATTTTGATACATGGTTGGTTGAATCCACAGATGCAGAACCTGTAGATATGGAGGGCCAACTGCACTTCCAAACCATTTTGGTTCAGAAGTGAAAGACTGGCAGAGCTCTCTGGAAAAGTCATCCCATAGGGCATGTGGAACCCAGCATCCCTGGGAGCTGAGCACAGATGTACCACGGTGTCTCAATTCAGACTCTGTGTAACTCTGCTCTGAAGGGGTGATCACAGGTACTTTTGTCAGCAAATATTAAAGGTATACTATAGGACTAAAAGTTTGCCTTATAGAGGAGGTCCTAGATAAGCCTGTGGACATTCAGAAGTGCCAAGGAATATAAAATCATGTGAGGACATTTGCCTGACAGCTTTTGTTTATCAGTTACAGCCAGGCTGGTGTTGCCCCCTTCTCTGCTTAGGGTACATAGTAGCTATGTTAGCTTGCAGGCATCCTGGACATGTGTCAGTGGGTGGCTCTGATTGTGGGCCATCTCTTTTTTTGTTTCTTAGAAGCCTTGACTAGCACAGGTACAGCCTCAACATTCAGTGTCTCACTCATCTCAACCATGAACTACTGAACAGAGACTTGGATTCACTCTTACATTCCTCTGCTGCTGCTTCTCTCTCTTCTTTCTTCTGAGTTAATAAGTTGAACCCAACTGATTCTGTGAGAAGTTAAGAAGGCATGACTTTTGGACACAAAGGTACTCTATCTGAGTAAATTATGATGGCTGTCCAAGTCAAAAGAAATAACACCCACGCCCAAACAGATGATGAAATAAATATTTCAAAATGAAGACACTCATGCTCCCTGTGAGTTTTTCATGCTTATTGGAAAATCCAAAAAGTCTAGCAGGTTTCTGGTATTAAACTTAACCACTTGTCATAGAGTCACAACTTGTCCTCTGCAAATTGTGTGATCCAGACTCTTTAGTTATGATTCATCAAGCATGAGTTTTAGTTAACAGATTAAATGCTATCCTGCCTTCAGAAAATTAGTACAGTCAACCAAGATTCTACTTAGAGTTGTATGGATTTTAATGCTGAAAACAGAAGAATATTTTCGTTCATTGTCAAAATGTCTAACAGGTCTAGGAAAGACTTTTTTTTAAAAAACACTGTGGTTAGCAAAGTCAGAATCTAAGGGCATTTGTGTCTATAACTACACATATGCCATCAGATTAGAGACTCATGATACCAGGAACTCTAATCAATTTTTTTTTTTTTTTGTGAGACAAAGATTCTGCTCTCAGAGTTATTGGTTCTTTTAATAGTGCTTTAGTAATTTAGACCAGGGTCTCACTAAGAACAAGAAAAACAGAATGAAGCATCATTGAAAAGTCTATCTGAAGCAACAGATAACTAACAAGAAAGGGAAGAACTTTAGGTCAAGCATCTAGGAGGTGAACAGAATGCAAAGAGGTGAACCCAGCATTTGGGGCCACTTTTCTGTGGGGTTAGCACCACGGGAGGATAAGCTGTAATTATTTTTTCAACTGATCTGAGGGCAATGAGTAAAAGCTGCTCACCCAGCAGCTTTCTCACACATTCCTCTTCTAGTTCCTTTAGGGGAACTTCTTGTCCATTCCATGTAACACTAGCGGAGATTTTAAATCACTAATGTCAATGGGGTAGGCATAAGACCGAAGCTGGGGGCAATAAAATGTGCCAACCAGGAGAACAGTGTTAAATAATAAGATTGAAAACTGAAATTGGAAAAAGTCCAACTCTTACAGGTGGTTAGGAGAAGGGTACTAGGAAAGGAGTCAGCCAAAGAAAGTATGACCAGTAAGATTAGAAGTGGATGATGTCATGGGAACCAGGAGAAGAGAGTATTTTATGAAAAACAGAGAGGCCAACTACACCAGATGCTACTGAGAGGTCAAGATGACAACCGAAATGTATGTATTATATGTGGCAATGTGGAGGTTTTTTGGTGATTTTTGACAAGAGAAATTTCAGGAAAGTGGTAGAGGAGAAGCCAGACTGAAGTGAGGAGAGAAGCCAAGTGGTGAGGAAGTGGAAATGCTATATAGACCATTATTTTGTGGTTGGTCTTTTAAAGGAGTAGAAAATGGGGCCCTATCTAGCAGTCCCTGAAGAGTGAAAGGTGTGTTTGTTTCATTTTTATTAAGGTGAAAAATATTTAGGCATATTTGTATGATGTTCCTGAAGCCTAATTTTGACTATAATTGAAACCAACTTTGTTCCTAGTTTTAAGTTCCTCTCTATGCTGCCCTCTACCACCAACTTCTTGAGATTAGATGTTGACATCACATAAGTTTGCAGGTCCTGCATTTGGACACATGTTTGGCAGCTTTAGAATTGTCATGAGATTAACTTTGGGTCATTTAGTCCAATCACAGCATGCTTTGCCAAAGGTCATGCAGCTAGTTAATGACAGGCTCTCCTCCTCAAAGACTAGAATGCCAGACATGGAACTTCATTTTACTGCTTAATCCAGTGACTTGCAAGGCTCACATTTACTCCCAGAGCGGTCATAATTGTATGCAGAGAGAAACCACCAAGAAGCCTCCTTTCACTAGTCTCCTGAGTGTGTACATATGAGTCTGTTCCATAGACCATAACCATCTTTGGAATACTGATTACACTGAATCCCTGGGATGAAAATCTCAGGCAAAATATCTGATGCACACTATGATCCTTTAAGTTGGTCAGTTGGTTGGAATCCTCAGCGAGCATTTCTTTCTTTTTTTTTTATTTTGAGACGGAGTCTCGTTCTGTTGCTAGGCTGGAGTGCAGTGGCGTGATCTCGGCTCACTGCATACTCTGCCTCCCAGGTTCAAGCGATTCTCGTGCCTCAGCCTCCCAAGTAACTGGGATTATGGGCACCCGCCACCATGCCCAGCTAATTTTTGTATTTTTAGTAGAGATGGGGTTTCACCATGTTGGCCAGGATTGTTTCAATCTCCTGACTTCGTGATCTGCCCCTCGGATAGCATTTCTGTTTGGAGGAAGGAGGAAGCTCAACATTCAACATTCAATACTCTTATTTCTTAATTAGACAATTGGCCCAATGAGGCTCTTTCAGCTCTAAGCACCAACTCAGAATCTAGTCGTGGGCTAAGCAACCAGTATATAATGCTTCTTTAAGCGCCCTTCTTTAGCAGGCATGTGCCAAACAAACAAAATTCCAAAGATCAAGGATAAAGAAAAGGTCCTAAAAGCAGCAAAATAAAAGAAAAGAATAACATACAATGAAGCTCCAATACACCCTGACAGCAGGTCTTTCAGTGGAAACCTTACAGACCAGGAGAGAGCGGCATGACATATTTAAAGTGCTGAAAGAAAAAAAAAAACAAAAAACAACTTTTATCTAGAATAGTATATCCAATGAAAACATCCTTCAAACATGAAGGAGAAATAAAGACTTTCCCAGACAAACAAAAGTTGAAGGATTTCATGAACACCAGACTTGTCCTACAACAAATGCTAAGAAGAGCACTTCAATCAGAAGGAAAAGAAAGTTAATGAGCAATAAGAAATCGTCCGTAATAGTGAATTTTGTACACAGAAAAACACAGAATATTGTAACACTGTAACTGTGATATGTAAACTACTTTTATCCTAAGTAGAAAGACTAAATGATGAACCAATAAAAAATAATAACTACAACAACTTTTCATGACATAGTACAACAAGATACAAATAGAAACAACAAACAGTTAAAAAGTTGGGGAACAAAGTTAAGGCATAGAGTTTTTATTAGTTTTCTTTTTGCTTGTTTGTGTGTTTATATAAATAATGTGAAGTTATTAGGTTTAAATAATGGATTATAAAATAGTATTGGCAAGCCTTATGGTAACCTTAAACCAAAAATCATACAAAGGGTACACAAAAAATAAAAATCAAGAAAATCATAGCACCAAAGAAAATGACCATCACTAGAGGAAGGCAGGAAGAAAAGAAAGAAGAAAGAGAAGACCATAAAACAACCAAAAAGCAAATAACAAAATAGCAGGACTGAATCTTTACTTATCAATAATAGCATTGAGTGTAATTGGACTAAACTCTCCAATAAAAAGACGTTGGCCAAATGGATGAAACAAGACCAACTGATCTGTTGCCTATAAGACACACACTTTACCTACAAAGACACACATAGACTGAAAATAAAGGGATAGAAAGAGATATTTCATGCCAATGGAAACCACAAAAGAGCAGGAGTAGCTATATTTATATCAGACAAAATAAATTTTAAGACAAAATCTATAAGAACAGACTAAGAAGGTCACTATATAATGATAAAGGGGTCAATTCAGCAAGAGGATAGAACAATTTAAAATATACATGCACACAACACTGGAGTACCCAGATATATAAAGTAAATATTATTAGAGCTAAAGAGAAAGATATGCTCAAATACAATAATATCAGGAGACTTCAACACCTCACTTTCAGCATTGGACAGATCTTCCAGATGGAAAATCAACAAAGAAATATTGGACTTAATCAGCACCATAGACCAAATGGTACTAATAGATATTTACAGAACATTTCACCCAATGGCTGCAGAATACACATTCTTTTCCTCATCACATGGATCATTTTCAAGAGGGTTCATATGTTAGGGCAAAAACTGGTCTTAAAACATTCAAAACAATGAAATATTGTCAAGCACTTTCTTTGATCAAATGGAATAGAACTAGAAATTAATAATAAGAGGAATTTTGGAAACTATACAATTACATGGAAATTAAACAATATGCTCCTGAATGACCAGTGGGTCAATGAAGAAATTAAGAAGGAAATTTAAAAATTTATTGGAACATATGATAATGGAAACACAACATACCAAAACCTATGGGATATAGCAGAAGTATTACTAAGAGGGAAATTTTTAGCTGTAAGTGCCTACGTCATAAAGAGGGAAAATTTCAAATAAACAAGCTAACAATTCATCTTAAAGAACTAGTGAAGCAAGAGTGAAACAAACCAAAAATTAGTAGAAGAAAAGAAATAATAAAGATCAGAACAGAAATAAATGAAATTTAAATAAAGAAAATACAAAAAAATCAATAAAACAAAAGTTGATTTTTTTGAAAAGTTAATCGGAATTGACAAACCTTTAGCCAGACTAACCAAAAAAAGAGACAGAAGATCCAAATAAATAAAACCAGAAATGGAAAAGAAGAAATTACAACTAATACTGTAGAAATTCAAAGGATCATTAGTAGCTACAATGAGCAACTATACGACAATAAATTTAAAAATCTAGAAGAAATGGACAAATTCCTAGACTAGACACATACGACTTACCAAGATTGAACCAGGAAGAAATAAAAAACCTGAACGGATGAATAACAACAAGGTCAAAGCCATAATAAAAAGTCTCCCAGTTAAGAAAAGCCTGGAACCCAATGGCTTTACTGCTGAATTCTACCAAACATTTAAAGAAGAACTAAAACCAATCCTACTCAAACTACTCTGAAAAATAGAGGAGGAAGGAATATTTCCAGACTCATTCTATAAGGCCAGTATTACCTATCAGTATTACCCTGATACCAAAACCAGAAAAAGACACAACATAAAAAGAAAACTAGAGGCCCAAATTCCTGATGGGCATTGATGCAAAAATCCTCAATAAAACACTAGCAAACAGATTCAACAATACATTAGAAAGATTATTTATTATGACCAAGCGGGGTTTATCCCTGGGATGAAAAGATGGTTCAACATGTGCAAATCAATGTGAGACATCATATCAATGGAATGAAGAACAAAAACCATATGATCATTTCAAATAATGCTGAAAAAGCATTCAATAAAATTCAACATCATTTCATGATAAAAACCATCAAAAAACTGGGAATACGAGGAACATACCTGAACATATAAAAGCCATGTACAGCAGACCCACAGCTAGTATCAAACTGAATGTGGAAAAACGAAAAGCCTTTCCTCTAAGATATGGAACATGACAAGGATGCCCACTTTCACCACTGTTATTCAATATAGTACTGAAAGTCCTAGCTAGAGCAATTAGACAAGAGAGAGATATAAAGGGCATCCAAATTGAAATGGAAGAAGTGAGTTTTCTTTATTTGCTGATGATATGATCTTATATTTGGAAAAAACTAAAGACTCCATAAGAAAACTATTAGAACTTTAAAACAAATTCAGTAAAGTTGCAGTATACAAAATCAGCAAACAAGAATCAGTAGCATTTCTATATGCCAACAGTGAACAATCTGAAAAAGAAAACAAAAAAGTGATCCCGTTTACAATAGCCACAAATAAATTAAATATCTAGGAATCAACCAAAGCAGTAAAAGAGCTCTATGATGAAAACTATAAAAAAATTGAAGAGCACACCAAAAAATGAAAAAAATATTTCATGTTCATGGATTAGAAGAATCAACATTGTTAAAATGTCTATGTTATCCAAATCAATCTGCAGATTCATTGCAATCCCTATTAAATACCAATGTCATTCTTCACAGAAATAGAAAAAACAAAAACAATCCTAAAATTTATATGGATTCACAAAAGACCCAGAATAGCCAAAGCTATCCTAAGCAAAAAGAACAAAACTGGAGGAATCACATTACCTGACTTCAAGTTATACTAAAGAGCTATAATAACCAAAACAGCTTAATACTGGCATAAAAAAAGACAGACAGACCAGTTGAAAAGAATGGAGAACCCAGAAAGAAATCTACAAACCTACAGTGAACTCATTGTTGACAAATGTGCCAAGAACATACGCTTGGGAAAAGACAGTCTCTTCAATAAATGGTGCTGGGGAAACTGGATATCCATATGCAGAAGAGTGAAACTAGAATCCTATCTCTCATCATATAAAAAATCAAATTGAAATATATCAAAGACTTAAATCTAAGACCTCAAACTATGAAACTATTACCAAAAACATTAGGGAAAATCTCCAGGACATCGGTTCGGGCACACATTTTTTGAGCACCTCACAAGCACAGGCAACCAAAATAAAAATGGAGAAATGGGAACACATAAAATTGAAAAGCTTCTGCACAAAGGATAAAATCAACAAAGTGAAGAGACAACCCACAGAATGGGAGAAAATATTTGCAAACTATCCACCTGACAAGGGATTAATGACCAGAATATATAAGGTGCTCAAACAACTGTATAGCAAAAATTCCAATAACCTAATAATAAATGGGCAAAAGATTTGAATAGACATTTCTCAAAAGAAGACATACAAATGGAAAACAGGCACATGAAAAGGTGCTCAACATCGTTGATCATCAGAAATGCAAATCAAAACTACAATGAGATATCATTTTACCCCTGTTAAAATGGCTTACATCCAAAAGACAGACAATAATAAAGGCTGGTGAGGATATGCAGCAAAGGGAATCCTTGTACACTGTTGGTGAGGATGCAAATTAGTGTAACCACTATGGAGAACAGATTGGAGGTTCCTCAACAAACTAAAAATAGAGCTACCATATGATCCAACAATCCCACTGCTGGTATATGCTAAAAAGAAAGGAAATTCGTATATCAAAGAGATAGCGGCACTTCCATGTTTATTGCAGCACTGTTCACAATAGCTCAGATTTGGAAGTAACCTAAGTATCTATCAACCAATAAATGGATAAAGAAAGTGTGGTACATATACAAAATGGAGTACTATTCAGCCATAAAAATGAATGAGATTCTGTCATTTGCAACAACACGGATGGAACTGGAGATCATTATGTTAAGTGAAATAAGGGAGACACAGAAAGACAAACATCCCGTGGTCTCACTTATTTGTGGGATCTAAAATAGAAACAATTGAACTTATAGACATGGAGAGTAGAAGGATGATTACCAGAGGCTGGGAAGAGCAACGGGAATCTGCAGGAGGTGGGATGGTTAATGGGTACAAAAAAGAGTTAGAAACAATAAATAAGACCTAGTACTTGATAGAACAACAGGGTGGCTATAGTCAGTAATAACTTGATTATACATTTTAAAATAACTAAAAGATTATTGTTGGATTGTACGTAACACAAAGAATAAATGGTTGAGGGATGGATACCACATTCTTTATGATGTGATTATTTCATATTGCATGCCTATATTAAAACATCTCATGTACCCCATAAATATATACACCTACTAGGTACCCACAAATATTAAAAATTTAAAAAACATAATAAAATAACAAAATTACTATATGCTTATTTTCATGGTAAAATTATACTTCTAGTCATATAAAATGGATACAAATGTATTATATAAAGATTTATATCTATATAAATATAGATATATATATTGATTATACAAAATACCTCAATATGTCTGTATCTCTATATAGCTAATTAAACACATAAACTAGTATTATAAAGCTGATCTGAAACTAATGTAAGACCTGCAATAAATATAAATTGATAATAATTTTATTTGACATCTTAGCATTTAGAAGCCATTTGGGACGGATATAATTCGGATACTTATAAACTGTTTCGAGAAGTATTAGTCATAAAGGTTTGAATTGATATATTGTTTTTTGTTGAAATTTTTCCACTTAATAGGCAGAAATGTTCTCTACCTTCTTTAATATTGTTGCTTCCCTCAAGGATTGCAGAGGTGTCCAGTTCCTGTTTATTGTCCTTATTGTTTTGTTGTTGTTGATAATGATGATAATGATGATGATGGCATTAAAAGTAACTTGTTTTTTTCCCGTCAAAAAATAAAGAAAATAATAAGAAAACTTTCTAAAACATGAGAAAGATATAAATATCAAGGTACAGCAACGTCAGAGAATGCCTAACAGACTTAACCTAAATAAAATGACCTCAACGCATATAATAATCAAGTTCTCAAAGGTCAAGGACAAAAAGAGGATACTAAAATCAGGAAAAGAAAAGAAGTAAATAATACTTAGAGGGCCTCTAATTTATCTGGCAACAAACTTCTCAATGGAAACAATACAGGCCAGGAAGGAGTGAGATGACATTTTCAAAGTGCTGAAAGAAAAAGAAAACTCGCCATCCAAGAATATTTCATCTGGCAACATTGTCCTTCAAATGTGAAGCAGAGATAAATTCTTTCCAAGACAAACAAAAGCTGAGAGAATTCACCTCCACCAGACCCATTTTACAAAATTTCCAAAAAGTGTTATTCAGTCTGAAAGAAAAAAGCCCAGTAATATGCAAAACAAAACCATTTGAAAGTATAAAACCCACCGGTAAAATTAAGTACGTAAACAAACACACAATATTCTAATACCATATTGTGATTTGTAACCACTTGTAACTCCAGTATGATGCCAAAAAGACAAATCTATCCAAAACAATAATAGCTACAGCAACTTAAGAGATAGGTAGTATAAAAATATGTACATTGAGACACCATAAAGCCAAAATATGGGGGAATGGAGTTAAAGTGTAAAGGTTTCTTTCCTCATGTGTTTCTTTGCTTATTTGTATTCTGTTTTTGTAATCTAAAATAAGTTGTCATCTTTTAAAAATAACTTATTGTACTTATAAGATTTTTTTTCTGTAAGCCTCATGATGACCACAATGCAAAAACCTATAATAGATGCACTAAAAATAAAAACCAACAAATTAAAACATACTATCAGAGAAAACCATTTAACCACAAGAGAAAGAAAGAAGGAGTTATAAAACAACCAGAAAACAAGCAACAAAATGGCAGTAGTAACTTCTCGAACTCCAGACCTCAGGTGATCCACCTGCCTTAGCCTCCCAAAGTGCTGGGATTACAGGTGTGAGCCACCACGCCCAGCCTAGTAAGTCCTTGCTTACCAATAATGTGAAATGTAAATAGACTCAATTCTTCAATTAAAAGACAGAGGGATGAATGGATAAAGAAACGAGACCCAATTTTATGCTATCTACAAGAAACCCACTTCACCTATAAAAACACACAAAGACTGAAAGTGAAGGAATGGAAAAGGGTATTCCACACCACAGAAAACCATAAAAAAGCAGGAATAGCTATACTTATAACAGATAAAACAGACTATAAATCAAAGATTGTAAAAAGAGACAAAGAAGGTTGCCATATAATGATAAGGGAATCAATTCAGCAAGAGGATATAACAATTACTTTTTATATTTATGCACCCAATACCAGAGATCCCAAGCATATAAAGCAAAAATTAATAGACCTAAACTGAGAGGTAGACTACAATACAATAAAAGTAGAGGACTTCAATATTCCACTCTCAGTAATAGACAGATCATTCAGACAGATAATCAACAATGAAACATCGGAGTTGAATTATACACTAGATCAAATGACATTTACAGAACTTTTCATCGAATTGATGCAGATTACACATTCCATTCATCAGCACACGAAACATTTTCCAGAATAGACCACATCACAGGCCACAAAACAATTTTGAACACATTTTAAAAAATGGAAATCATATCAAGTAACTTTTCTGACCACAATGGAATAAAATAAAAATCAATAACAAAAGGAACCTAGGAAATTACACAAACACATGGAAATTAAACAATATGCCCCTGAATAACCAATGGGTCAATAAAGAAATTAAGAAATATATTTAATAATTTCTGGAAGCAAATGAAAATGGAAATACAACATACCTAAATCTATGGGATTCAGCAAGAGCAGCAGTAAGAGGGAAGTTTATAGCAATAAATGCCTACACCAAAAAAGTAGAAAGACTTGAAATAAACAACGTAATAATTCACCTCAAGGACCTAGAAAAATAAAGACAAACCAAACCCAAAATTAGTAGAAAAAAAGAAATAATAAAGTTCACAGCAAAAGTAAATGAAATGGAGACTACGAAAAATACAGAAGTTCAGTAAAACAAAAATTTGATTTTTTTGAAGATAAAATTGACAAGTTTTTATCTAGACTAACTGAAAAAAAGAGGGAAGACTCAAATAAAACCAGAAACAAAAACGAGATATAACAACTGAGAACACAGAAACACAGTGAATCATCAGAGACTATTATGAGTAACTATACTTCTACAAATTGGAAATCCTAGAAGAAATAAAGTCCTGGACACATACGACTTACCAAGATTGAACCATGAAGAAATAGAAAACCTCAAAAAACCAATAGCAAGCAACAAGATCAAAGCAATAATAAAAAGTCTCTCATCAAAGCAAAACCCTAGACCTGATGGCTTCACTGCTAAATTCTACCAAACATTTAAAGACCTCGTACCAATTCTACTCAAACTGTTCAGAAAAACTTGAAGAGAAGGGAATACTTCCAAATTCATTCTGCCAGACCAGCATTACACTGATACCAAAACCAGATAAAGACACAACAAAAAGAAAAGTGCAAGCCAACATACTTGATGAACATAGATGCAAAAATTCCCAACAAGTAAACCAGATTCATGAACACATTTAAAAGATCATTCATCATGATCAAGTGGGATTCATTTTAAAGGTGCAAGGGTGGTTCAACATAAGCAAATCAACAAATGTGATACATCCCATTATCAGAAACAGGAACAAAAACCATATGATTATGTCAATAGATGCTGGAAAAAATTTGATAAAATCCAATATCTCTTTATGATAAAAAAAATTTCAACAAACTGGGTATAGAAGGAACATGCCTCAAAATAATATAGCCCATGTATGACAAACCCATAGCAGGCATTGCCCTGGAAAGAGTGAAAGCCTTTCCTCTAAGATCTGGAGCAAGATAAGGATGACTATTTTCACCATTTTTATTCAACATAATGCTGGAAGTCCTGGCCAGAGCAATTTGGCAAAAGAAAGAAACAAAGGGCATGCAAATTACAAAGGAGGAAGTCAAATTAGCCTTGTCTGCAGAAGACATAATCTTATAAAAACCTAAAGATTCCACTAAAAAACTGTTATAACCAATAAACAAATTCAGTAAAGTTGTAGAATACAAAATCAACACATAAAAATCAGAAGCATTTAGATACACTAAGAGCAAATAATCTGGAAAAGAAATCAAGAAAGCAATCGCATTTACAATAGCTACAGATATTATAAAATACCTTGGAATCAATTTAGCCAAACAAATGAAATATCTATACATGGAAAACCATAAAACATCAATATAAGAAATTGAAGATGTCCTAAAAAAGTGAAAGATATTCCATGGTCATGGATTAAAAAAATAATATTGTTAAAATGGCAATCTAACTCAAAGCAATTTATGGATTCAATGCAATTCCTATCAAAATACCAATGACACTCTCTAGACAATTAGAAAAAAAAGTACTAAAATTTATATGGAACCCTAAGACCACAAATAGCCAAAGTAGTCCTGAGCAAAAAGAACAAATCTGAAGGCAACATAGTGTCTGCCTTCAAAATATTAATAGATTATAAAACTAGAGTAACCAAATCAGCATGATAATTGCATAAAAACAGACATACAGACAAATGGAACAGAATAAAGAACCTAGATATAAATCCAAGCATTTACAGCCAACTCATTTATCACAAAAGTGCCAAGAACATAACAATGAGGAAAGGACAATCTCTTCAATAAGTGGTGCTGGGAAAACTGGATAACTATATGAAGAACAATGAAACTAGACCCCATTACTCAATATACATAAAATCATCTCAAAATGCCTTAAAAACTTGAATCTAATACCTCAAACTATGAAGCTACTAGAAGAAAAATTTGCAGAAAATCTCCAGGACATCGGTCTGGGCACACATTTCTCGAGCAATACTCCACAAGTACAGGCGACTAAAGCACAAACTGACAAATGGGATTACATCAAACTAAAAACCTTCTATAGAGCAGAGAAAATATTCCACCAAGTGAACAGACAGCCCACAGAATGAGAAAAAATATTTGGAAACTATCCATCTGAAAGGGGATTAATATCCAGAATGTATAAAAAGCTCGAATAACTCAACAGCAAACATAAATAACCTGATTTTAAAATGATCAAAAAAGCTGAATAGATATTTCTCAAAAGAAGTCATACAAATGACCAATAGGTAAATGAAAAAGTGCTCACTGTAACTAATCATCAAAGAAATGCAAATCAAAACCACATGAGACATCATCTCACCCCAGTTAAAATGTCTTTTACCAAAAATGTAGGCAATAACTATGCTGGTGAGGATATAGAGAAAGGGGAACCCTCCTACACTGCTGGTGAGAATGTAAATTAGTACAGCCACTATGGAAAATTGTGGGGGAGTTACTTAAAAAACTAAAAATATTACTACCATATGATCCAGCAATTCCACTGCTGGGTATATAAAAGAAAGGAAATCAATATATCAGTGTTCCCTTTTTCTGTTAATTTACCAGGTAATCATAATATAAAAAACGTAGATGTATAAATGCTATAGTATCTATATAAAATTATTTGTAGATTTTTAAAATTAATTTTGTGTGTCACTGTAAATAATATGAGAACTAAGTGTTTCTCAAACATTTTTACATAGTCAAAGGTGAGGCCTGAAGCCTTTTTTTTTTGAGATGCAGTCTCACTCTGTTGCCCAGGCTGGAGTGCAGTGTCGCAATCTTGGCTCACTGCAACCTCCATCTCTTGGGTTCAAGTGATTCTCCTGCCTCAGCCTCCCAAGTAACTGGGATTACAGGTGAATGACACCACGCCTGGCTAATTTTTGTATTTTTAGTAGAGATGGGGTTTTGCCATGTTGGCCAGGCTGGTCTCAAACTCCTGATCTCAGGTGATCAGCCGCCTCAGCCTCCCAAAGTGCTGGGATTACAGGCATAAGCCACCACTCCCAGCCCTGAAGCCCTTATAAGTAGCTCTTTAACAAATTTTCCCTCCACAAATTTGTCTTGGTAGAATTTTAGGAATTATAATATTATGAGCAAATTCAACACTCTTGAGAAAAATTTAATGACTAATGCTAATAGTTAGGACTGTTTATAAAAAAAGTAACAGAAACTCAACTACAACAGGCTTTAAAAATGGAATTGTATAGTTCATGGAGGAACTGAACAACTAAAACTCAGTATGACAAGCAAAATATTTGAAACTACAGGGATGCTGTCTTCATCTCTCAAATCTGCTTGTATCTGTTCTTGTTATCCTTTTCACTATAGGCCAACTTCTTTCACTTCATATTGAATATGGATGCCAACACTATAATTTTCACATCTTGAGATGTCAGGCACCGGAGAGAACTAAAGAAACTTATTGGCTTCAAGTTTTATATTCTTAGAAAAAGGACTCAGTGATATCTAGGTTGAGCCAGGTGCCTGCATGAATTAACTATGCTCATCAGAATGAATGTATTTTCATCAATCCAGTTTAAGTTATAAACTCATCCATGTACTAATCAAATAGACCAGAGAGTGTAGCACAATGAAAAATAAGAGAGTTCCCAGAAATTCATACAAATGAGGGGTTCCCAGACAAGAGGTGCTGTCACTGTCACATATCAATTTCTTCTAGATTTTCAACTTTATTACTATAGTAATGTCCTGTCATTAACAATCTATTTGTTATTTTATGATTGGTATTGTTTCTAATGCTGTATATTTAGTTGGGCTTTCTTCATAACAGTAGATAAAACAGATCAGTTATGGTCTGGCAGTGCATCTTGACAGCCAAGAGGACAGACATTGGGGCAAAAAGAACTGGGTTAAAACCCAGCCCCACCGCTTGCTATGTGACCTTGCTTAAGTTTTGTAAGCTGGGGTGAGTAATTCAAACCTGCTCTGCTTGTTTCTTCATCTGCAAAATGGGAATAATAAAAGTACTGACATTGTAAAACTGTTGTGGAGTACTTAGAAGAGTGTCGGTTTGTGATGTTAACTATTTAATTGCATAAAAACAATGCAATTAAAACATTAAAGGTAATGGCAAAGACTGCAATTACTTTTGCACCAACCTAATACTTTTTTTCTTTCTTTATAAACTGTAATAGAATTCAGTCCAAGGCAGGACCTTTTCAAGCCTGCAAGAGCCACAATATTACTGGTCTTATGCAGTCCCCTAATGCAGATATAGCTGCAGTAACCAAAAACTTAGATTACCACATCCAGTTTCCTTTGAATAACCACAAATCCTTCCCAAGAAAGAAAGGTACAAACAAGCTCAGATTGCAAAGATGACAATAAATGCCTAACTCTGCCATACCCAGACACCGAAGAACATCTACTAGCATCAACACAATTGAGAAAAATATGCCCTGTCCAAATGAACTAAATAAGACATCAGGGACCAATCCTGGAGAGACAGGAGTATGTAGCTTTATGCACAGAGAATTCAAAATAGCTGTTTTGAGGAAACTCAAAGAAATTCAAGATAACACACAAAGAAGGAACTTAGAATTCTATTAAATAAATTAATAAAAAGTTGAAATAATTAAAAAGAATCAAGAAAAGAAACCAAGATAATTAAAAAGAATCAAGCAGAAATTCTGGTGTTGAAAAATGCAATTGACATACCAAAGAATGCATCAGTCTCTTACTAGCAAATTCATGAAGCAGAAGAATTAGTGAGCTTGAAGACAGGCTACTTGAAAACACACAATCAGAGAAGATAAAAGAAAAAAGAATAAAACAGGCCTACAAGATCCATAAAATTGCCCCAAAGGGGGAAATCTATGAGTTATTGGCCTTAAAACGGAAAAAAAGAGAGTGATAGGAGTAGAAAGTTTATTCAAAAAGATAGGAAGAGAGAACTTCCCAAATCTAGAGAAAGATATCAATATTCAAATACAAGAAGGGTATAGAACACCAGGCTGACTTAACCCAAATAGAACTATCTCAAGATATTTAATGATGGAACTTCCAAAGGTCAAAGATAAAGAAAGGATTCTAAAAGCAGCAAGAGAAAAGAAACAAATAGCATACAATGGAGTTCCAATACATGCAGCAGCAGACTTCTCAGTGGAAACCTTACAGGTCAAGAGAGTAGCATGACATATTTAAAGTCCTGAAGGAAAAAAAAAAATACTGGATGGTGAGAGGAACACACAGGCAGAAGAAGACAAGCAGCTAGACATCGAGAGGACGTCGAGGGGAGCTCTCTGGCAGAAGAGCACAATGACAGACATGAGCACGCTGGCAGGCCATCAACCAGCACACGAGATGGAGTTTGGCCAGGACAGTCAGCCCAACTCCAGGGAAAAACTGTCTCCCTTCTGGCTCCCTCATCGGCTGAGAGCTACTTCCACTCAATAAAACTTTGCACTCATTCTCCAAGCCCATGTATGATCTGATTCTTCCGGTACACCAACGGAAGAACCCAGGATATAGAAAGCCCTCTGTCCTTGTGACAAGGTAGAGGTCTAATTGAGCTGGTTCACACAAGCTGCCTATACATGGCAAACCAAAAGAGCACCCTGTAACACACACCCCCTGCCGCTTCAGGGGTAAACATTCACCCCTAGACACTGCCATGGGGTCAGAGCCACACAGCGTGCCCATCTGTAGTCTTCCCTAGAGGTCTGAGCAAGCTGCATCCCATTGCATGTCCCTCGAGGGGGACAAGGGAACCTTTCCCATTTTTCAAACACATGGAAATTAAACAATATGCTCCTGAGTGACCAGCAGGTCAATGAAGAAATTAAGAAGGAAATTGAAAAATTTCTTAAAGCAATTGATAATGGAAACACAACATACCAAACCTATGGGATATAGCAAAAGCAGTACTCAAAGGAAAGTTTTTAGCTCTAAGTACCTACATTAAAAAAGTAGAAAGACTTCAAATAAACAACCTAATAATGCATCTTAAAAAACTAGAAAAGCGAGAACAATACAAACTCAAAATTAGTAGAAGAAAATAAATAATAAAGAACAGAGCAGAAATAGAATTGAAATGAAGTAGACAATAAAATAAAAAATTAATGTTTTGAAAAGATAGACAAAATTGACAAGCCTTCAGCAAGACTGAGAACAAAAGGGAGAAAATCCAAATAAAGTCAGAAATGAAAATGGCGACTTCACAACTGATACTGCAGAAATTCAAAGGATCACTAGAGGCTTTGAACAACTATATGCCAATAAATTGGAAAGTTCAGAGGAATAGGTAAATTCCTAGACACATACAACATACCAAGATTGAGCCATGAAGAAACCCAAAACCTGAACAGACCAATAACAAGTGATGACATAAAAACTGTAGTAAAAAGTCTCCTAGTAAAGAAAAGTCTAGGATCTGATGGCTTCACTGTTGAATTCTACCAAACATTTAAAGAAGAACTAATACCTATCCTACTCAAACTATTCAGAAAAATAGAGGAGGAAAGAATACTTCCAAACTCATTCTACAAGGCCAGTATTACCTTGATATCAAAATGAGAAAAAGATACATCAAAAAAAGAAAACAACAGGCCAATATCCCTGATAAATATTGATGCAAAAATCCTCAACAAAATATTAGCAAACTGAATTCAAAAGATCATTCATTATGACCAAGTAGGGTTTATCTGTGGGATGCAAGGATGGTTCAACATGTGCAAATCAATCAATGTCATACATCATATCAATGGAATGAAGGACAAAAACATATGATCATTTCAATTGATGCTGAAAAAGCGTCTAATAAAATTCAACATACCTTTATGATAAAAATCCTCAAAAACATCGGTATAGAAGAAACATAGCTCAACCCTACAAAATCTGGAGAACAAGGATGCCCACTTTTACAACCATCATTCAATAGGATACTGGAAGTCCTAGTTAAAGGAATCAGACAAGAGACAGAAGTAAAGGGCATCCAAGTTGGAAAAGAAATAAATCAAATTATCCTTGTTTGCAGATGATATGACTTTATATTTGAAAAAATCTGAAGACTCTACCAAAAATCTATCAGAACTTATAAACAAAGTCAGTAAAGGATACAACATCAACATACAAAAATCAGTAGCATTTCTGTATGCCAAGAGTGAACGCTCTGAAAAAAATCCAGAAAACAATTCAATTTACATTAGCTATAAATATAATTTAATGATTAGGAATTAACTAACCCAAAGAAGTGAAAGATCTCTACAATAAAAACTCTAAAATCTTGATGAAGAAAATCAAAGAGGACACACAAAAAAGGAAAGATCTTTTATGTTCATGAATTGAAAGAATCAATATTGTTAAAATGTCCATACTACTCAAAGCAATCTGCAGGTTCAATTCAATCCCTATCAAAACACCAGTGACATTCTTCATAGTAATAGAAAAAACAATCCTAAAATTTATACAGAACCACAAAGGATCCAGAACAGCCAAAGCTAAACAAAAAGAACAAAACTGGAGGAATCACATTACACCTGACTTCAGATTATACTACAAAACTATAGTAAACAAAAAAAGCATGGCACTAGCATAAAAACAGACACATAGACCAATGGAACAGAATACAGAACCCAGAAACAAATCCACACACCTACAGCAAGCTCATTTTTGCCAAAGGTGCCAAGAACATACATTGAAGGAAGGCAGTCTCTTTAATAAATGGTGCTGAGAAAACTGGACATTCGTATTCGAGTGAAATTAGACCCCCTGTCTCACCATATACAAAAATAAAATCAAAGTGGATTAAAGACTTAAATCTAAGTCCTCAAACTATGAAACTACTACAAGAAAATATTGGGGAAACTCTCTAGGACAATGGACCAGGCAAAGATTTCTTGAGTAATATCCCACAAGCAAAGCGAACCAAAGCAAAAATAGACAAATGAGATCACATAAAGTTAAAAAGCTTCTGCACAGCAACAGAAACAATCAACAAAGTGAAGAGACAATTCATAGAATGGGAGAAAATATTTGCAAACTGAACCCTCCTATCCATCTGACAAGCAATTAATAACCAGAATATATAAGGTGCTTAAACAACTCAATAAGAAAAAAAAATCTAGTAATCTGATTTTTAAAAGGACAAAATATCTGAATACATACAAATGGCAAACAGGTATATGAAAGGGTGTTCAACATTATTATCATCAGAAAAATGCAAATAAAAACTACAATGAGATATTATCTCATTCCAGTTTTAAAAATGGCTCTTATCCAAAAGACAGGCAATGGGGAGGATGTGGAGAAAAGGGGGCCCTCGTACACTGTCGGTGAGAATGTAAATTAGTACAACAACATGGAGAACAGTTTGGAGGTTCCTCAAAAAATTAAAAATAGAACTTCCATATGATCTAGCAATCCTACTGCTAGGTATATACCCCAAAGAAAGGAAATCAGTATATTGAAGAGATATCTGCATTCTCAGGTTTATTGCAGCACTGTTCACAATGGCCAATATTTGGAAGCAGCTCAAGTGTCCATCAACAGATGAGTAGATAAAGAAAATATGGGCCGGGTACGGTGGCTCACGCCTGTAATCCCAGCATTTTGGGAGGCCAAGGCAGGCAGATCACGAGGTCAGGAGATCAAGACAATCCTGGCTAACATGGTGAAACCCCATCTCTACTAAAAATACAAAAAATCAGCCGGGCGTAGTGTCGGGCGCCTGTAGTCCCAGCTACTCGGGATGCTGAGGCAGGAGAATGGCGTGAACCTGGGAGGAGGAGCCTGCAGTGAGCCGAGATTGCTCCACTGCACTGCAGCCTGGATGACAGTGCAAGACTCTGTCTCAAAAAAAAAAAAAAGAAAAGAAAAGAAAATATGGTACATACACACAGTGGAGCACTATACAGCCATAAAAAGAATGAGATCCTGTCATTTGCAACAACATGGATCAAACTGGAGGTCATTATGTTAAGTGAAATATGCCAGGCATATAAAAACTTCAGATGTTCTGACTTATTTGTGGGAGCTAAAAACTAAACAATTGAACTCATGGAGGTAGAGAGTAGAATTATGGTTACCAGAGGCTGAGATCCATAGTTGGGGGTGGAGGATAGTGGGAATGGTTAATGGGTATGAAATTATAATGAGATAAAATGAACAAAATTTAGCATTTGATAGCACAACTGAGTGAATACAGTCAATAATAATTTATTGTACATTTAAAAATAATGAAAAGATTATAATTTGATTATTTATAACACAAAGACAGGGTACATGCTTGAGTTGATGGATACCTCATTGCCCTGATGTGATTGTTATGCATCGTATACCTATATCAAAATATCTCATGTACCCGATACATAAAAACACCTACTATGTACCAACAAAAAATAAAAATTAAAAAATTTTAAAGGGCAGCTTCAAAAATGAGCCAGTTAGTAGCACTTTAAAATTGTGTAAATAATATGTTGAAGAAAAGAGAATTTCACAAAAAACTGGAATGCATAAACAAGATTCAAATATAACTTCTAGAATTAAGAATTACTGAAATTGTCCTATGACCCACAAATGCTACTCCTAAATATATAGTAAGCAGAAATATCCCAAATCTTCATTGAAATATGTATACAAATATTTATAGACACCTTAGTTCATAATATCACCCAACTAGAAACTACTCAAATGTCCATGAATCACTGAATGAATAGATAGGTTGTGGTATATCCACACAATGGAATACCAATGTCAAGAAGCTTTTTTTTTTCTTTTCTTTTGTTGAGATGGAGTCTCGCTCTGTCACCAGGCTGGAGTGCAGTGGTGCAATCTTGGCTCACTGCAACCTCTGCCTCCTGAGTTCAAGTGATTCTCCCACCTCAGCCGCCCCAGTAGCTGGGACTACAGGCACGTGCCACCATGCCCAGCTAATTTTTGGATTTTTAGTAGAGACAAGGTTTCACCATGTTGACCAGGATGGTCTTGATCTCTTGACCTCAGGTGATCTGCCCTCCTCGGCCTCCCAAAGTGCTGGGATTACAGGCGTGAGCCACTGCACCTGGCTGTCAAGGTTTTTCCCTGCTTTTTCTTCTAGTAGTTTTACAGTTTTGAGTCTTACATTTAAGATTTCTAATCCATTGAGTTGACTTTTGTATCTGGTGTGAGATAAGGTCCAATTTTATTCTTCTCTATGTAATTATCCAGTTTTTCCCAACACCATTTATAGAGAAGATTATCCTTTCCCCATTATGAGTTTTTGGCATGCTTATAAAGATGAGTTGACTTTAAATACATGGTATTATTTCTGGGCTTTCCATTTTGTTTCATTCATCTATATGTCTGTTTTTATGCCAGTACCATACTGTTTTGATTACTGTAGCTTTGTAATATATTTTGAAATCAGGAGAAATGATGCCTCTGTCTTTGTCTTGTTCAAGTTTGCTTTGGTTATTCAAAGGCTTTAGTTTGTGGAGTAATATAAATTTTAGGATTTTTTTCATTTTCTGTAAAGAATGCCATTGATGGAAATAACATTAAATCTGTAGATTACTTTGGTTAGCATAAATATTATAGCAATTTTAATCCTTCCTATCTATAAACACGAGATGTCTTTCCATTTATTTCTTTAATGTCCTTCATCAATGATTTGCAATTTTCTGTGTACAAGCCTTTCACTTTGTTGGTTAAGTTTACTGTTAAGTATTTTATTAACTTTTGTGCTACTGTAAATGGGATTTTTTTCTTAATTTCCTTTTCGAATAGTTCTTGTTAGCATATAGAAATGCCACTGATTTTTGTATATTAATTTTGTGTCCTGCAGCTTACTAAATTTGTTCATTAGTTCTAATAATTTTTGTTGTTGTTGTTGAATCTTGAGGGTTTTCTATATATGTGATCATGTCATCTGCAAACAGAGATAACTTTACTTTTTCCTCTCTGATTTGAATGCCCGTTAGTTCTTTTTCTTGTCTAATTGCTCTGGTTAGAATTTGTTTGATAGAAGTAGTGAGAGTGGGCATCCTTGCCCTGTACCATATTTTAGTGGAAGGGGCTCAAGTTTCCTGATTCTGATGTTAGCTGTGAACTTCTCACATATGGTCTTTATTGTGATGAGGTAAGTTTCTTTGTTCCCTGTACTGAGAGTTTTTATCATGACTAGATGTTAAATTTTGTCAAATGCTTTTTCTGCATCTATTAAGATAATCGTGTGGTTTTCTCTTTTATTCTGTTAATGTGGTTTGTCATATTTACTGATGTGTGTATATTAAATCAGCCTTGAATCTCAAAGCTAAAACCCACTTGGTCATGGTGAATAACCCTTTTTGTTTTTGTTTGTTTGTTTGTTTGTTTGTTTTGAGATGAAGTCTCTCTGTATCGCCCAGGCTGGAGTGCAGTGGCGTGATCTCAGCTCACTGCAATCTCCGCCTCCCGGGTTCACGCCATTCTCCTGCCTCAGCCTCCCGAGTAGCTGGGACTACAGGTGCCTGCCACAACACTTGGCTAATTTTGTGTGTGTGTGTGTGTGTGTGTGTATTTTTTTTTTTGTAGAGACGGGGTTTCACCGTGTTAGCCAGGATGGTCTCGATCTCCTGACCTCGTGATCTGCCCGCTTCGGCCTCCCAAAGTGCTGGGATTACAGGCGTGAGCCATCGCGCCCGGCCGTGAGTAACCCTTTTAATGTGCTGTTAAATTTGGTTTGCTATTATTTTGTTGAGGGCTTTTGCATTTGTCTTCATTAGGGATATTAGCCTGTAGTTTTGTTTTCTTATGGTATCTTTGTCTAGCTTTGTTATTAGGGCAATGTGGCCTCATAAAATGAGTTTGAAGTATTCTATCTTTTTTATTTTTTGGAAGAGTTTAAGAGGGATTAGAATTAAATTTTTTTTAAGTGTTTTGTAGAATTCACCTGTGAAACTATCTGGTCATGGGCTGCTGTTTTTTGGTTTTTGTTTGGAGCATTTTGATTACTGAGTCAATCTTCTTATTTGTTATTGGTCAGTTCAGGCTTTCTATTTCTTCTTGATTCAGTCTTGATATGTTGTATGTTTCTAGAAATTTTTTTTTTTTTTTTTGGTTATACAATCTGTTGGCATATGACTGTTAATAATAGTTCCTTATGATTCTTTTTATTTCTGAAGCATCCATTGTAATGTGCCCTCTTGCATTTCTAATTTATTTATTTTAGTCTTTTCTCTTTTCTTAGGCTAGCTAAGAGTTTGTTGATTTTGTTTATCTGTGTTTAAAACTCCTAGTTGTGTTTATTTTTTCTATTGTTTTTCTAGTCTGTATTTCAATTTATTTCTGCTCTAATCATTATTTCCTTCCTTCTGCTAGCTGTGGGCTTATTCTTCTTTTTCTAATTCCTTGAGGTATAAATTTAGTTTGTTTATTTGAGGTCTTTCTCATTTTAAATGTAGGCATTTATTGTGATAAACCTTCCTCTAAGTGCTGTCTTTGCTTTACCATAAGTTTTGGTATACTGTGTCTTTATTTTTGTTTGCCTGGAGATATTTTTAAACTCCTTTTTTGACTTCCTGTTTACTAAATGGTTGTTTATGAGTGTGTTGTTCAGTTTAGTTTCCACATATATGTGAATTTTCCCATTTTCTTACTGCTATTGATTTTTAGTTTTATTTCACTGTGGTCAGAAAAAAATACTTGGTTTAACTGTGGTCTTATTAAATGTATTAATACTGGTTTTGTGACCTCACATGTGATCTATGCTGGAGAATGTTCTGTGTGCACTTGAGAATGTGCATTCTCCTGCTGTTGAGAGGAAAGTTCTGTATGCGTCTGTAAAATCGACTTGGTCTATTGCGTTGTTCAAATATACTGTTTCTTTAGTGATTTCCTGTCTGGATGTTCTATCCATTATTTCAAACGGAGTAACAAAGTCTCCTACTGTTATTTTGTGGCTTTCAGTTTCTCCCTTTAGCTCTGCCAATATTTGTTTTATATATTTAGGTGCCCTGATGTTGAGTGCATATACATTTACAATCTTCCTGGTGAAATGGCCCTTTTATGAATATATAATCAACTTTGTCTTTGGAGACAGGTTTTGACTTAAAGTCTATTTTGTCTGAGAGTCCAGAGTCTCCTATTCTGCCATCCTGCTGATGTTACCTGCCTCAGGAGTGGTTTCTTTCTTTCTTTTTTTTTTTTTTTTGAGATGGAGTTTCACTCTTATAGCCCAGGCTGGAGTGCAATGGTGCGATCTGGGCTCACTGCAACCTCCGCCTCCCAGGTTCAAGCTATTCTCCTGCCTCAGCCTCCTGAGTAGCTGGGATTATAGGCATGCGCTACCACACCCGGCTAATTTTGTATTTTTAGTAGAAATGGGGTTTCACTATGTTGGTTGGGCTCGTCTCAAACTCTTGGCCTCAAGTGATCCACCTGCCTCGGCCTCCTAAAATGCTGAGATTACAGGTGTAAGCCACTGCGCCTGGCCAGGAGTGGTTTCTTAAAGCATCTTTTTGAGTAATTTGACATTTAAGGAGGCTTGATAGAAAGTTCCAGGGTAAAGGCTAATTGTTCTCAAGGAGAATGACACAGAGCCCATTCAGACCCCATCTCTCAGTGGGTGGGGATTTAACTGGATAGGCTGCTGGCTTGGCAAGGCAGCTGTTGTCAACCAAGAGCAATCTGGAGAGCTCACATGTGTGAACCTCATATGTGTGCAATCTGTCAGAAACAGGGAATGGCTGTGCCAGATGGTAAAGAGAATTTGGGGGGGCATTAACAAGGTCTGCTATACCTTCCCTCTGTTGAAAGCTGCTAAGAGAGTGGGACATAAATTTCTGGGAGAGACATAAGAAGCCATGTATTTCATGTTACTAAAAAGTTAATAAAACAGGCCATTCAGGACCCCTACACTTGAGTGCTCTAAAGATAGATACAAGTTTAGAGAATTTTCCTTGAACATACCCAATCCCTTCTTCTTGGATTTCCCATGAAAAGAGTTGTTCCCCTTTTCTACAAAATTGGGGCTATCATAAATTCTTTATTCTTGCCTCCCAAAGAATTAACCCAGAGGAAGTTAAACTTCTTATATAAGCATAGTCAGAGGACTGTTCTCACTGAGGACCTCTGGAGCCCCCAGAAAAAGCTGACTATCCTCCCACACCCATCTCACAACCTTTTTAGCCACAGTAACATAGACTATCTAGGTAGCTTGCTATAAATTGTAACTAGAGCTGAATTTCCTCATGAGTCATGTATCAGTTCTCTCTCCCTCTTTCTTTTAATTTTATTTGAATACAAGTAATGTGCTTAGACAGATTTAAAGGTCAGTATCCCCAGAGTAGTCTTCCACTCTCCTTTCCGAGGTGTGTATGTCTGACCATCAGTATTTCAATATCAGATAGTGAATGAGGCCCACAAAGTTTCATCATCCAGAATGGAGGCCAATTTTCTCTGCACAACATCTCACCTCAGCTGTACAAGGCTTTCCAGAAAGTAATTCTCCTTTTCTCTTGCCAGGACACCACTGATTTTCCTGCAGTAGGGGAGCTGATGGATAGATTCTACCAGCTATCAAACTATCACTGTATCTTTTTTTTTCAGATTCACCCAACAGAGACCCTTCCCTTCTTTAGAAGTAATTCATGTTTCTAATTCATGTGTCTTCTTTGGGTTCTGTGGTCACAGTTCACACATGTTTCTTGTTGCCTTTACCATCTCCAGCACCAAGTTTACACTTTACCTGGTTAGCTAAGTCAGTTATCAGGTAACCGTTTCACTTATGGCCTTTTGAAATTTATGGAAATTTGTAAAATCTCCAGATTTGCTGTTGTTGTTGTTTTGTTTTCTTTTTTTGAGATGGAGTCTCACTCTGTCACTCAGGCTGGAGTGCGGTGGTGCAATCTTGGCTCACTGCAACCTCTGCCTCCCAGGTTCAAGAGATCCTCCCACCTCAGCCTTCGAGTAGCTGGGATTACGGGCACCGACCACCATGCTCGGCTAATTTTTGTATTTTTAGTGTAGATGGTGTTTCACCATTTTGGCCAGGCTGGTCTTGAACTCCTGGCCTCAAGTGATCCATTCATCTTGGCCTCCCAGAGTGCTGGAATTACAGGCAGGAGCCACCGTGCCCGGCCTGTTTTTTTGTTTTTGAATCGGCGTCTCACCCTGTCACCCAGGCTAGAGTAGAGTGACGGGATCTCAGCTCACTGCAACCTCCGCCTCCCAGGTTCAGGCAATTCTCCTGCCTCAGTCTCTCAAGCAGCTGGGATTACAGGCACAGGCCACCATACCCAGCTAATTTTTGTATTTTTAGTAGAGACGGGGTTTCACCATATTGGCCAGGCTGATCTCAAACTCCTGAGCTCAAGTGATCCACCCACCTCGGCCTCCCAAAGTGCTAGGATTACAGGCATGAGCCACCATGCCAGCCTGATCTCCAGTTTTGACTAATCTCCTCTTCTTCTTTTTATAAGTTGGTGGTCTTTCTATTTTTTAACTCTCACCTTTATGAGGTTTGTGAGGGGTAGATATATACATTTGGATTCAGCCTGCTGTATTTTTGGTTCAGCCTTTTCAGAAGTTTGTCTATTAATTGACCTTTCTCTGTAGACCCCTTACTCACTTCCGTAATAACTATCAAGACAGCCTGAGGTGGATTGCAGAAAAGATATGATTTTTAAAACTTTTACTTCTAAGCAAAAACCCAGGGAGAATGGGGCAAGGGGGGAGGCAAAATCTGAAATGGGAAAAGGTCAACTAATTTCCACCATACTCTTGCTCTATCCAAACCAATTGCATTTTTTCCTGGTGCACTAGCAAGATTGCTGAGGCTGACAGTTCCACTTCTCCAAATGCTAGGAACCAAACTTTAAGTTGGCTCTTCCAAAACCTATTAAACGGGGTCTTCTAGACTTTCTTATTCGCAAAGATAGGCTATACAAGATTGCTTCTGTTAATTTGTGTTGTGAGCATTGTTGACCTCATCCTTAAGTTCACAGGGAGCTTATTCAGTAATAGAGATAATCTGTCCCTTCTTGGTGGTCATCAAAAAACACACAAGTTCTGAAAAAGAGCATATTTTTTACTGTACTTGCCCGGGTTCAGGGTCCAGATTACAATTTTTCTTGAAAATATGGTCCTATTTCTAACTTGGTTTCTTTCTTATTCTGAAGTGTGATCCCATATATGGCCATTAGGGGGTGCAAGAATTGTAATACATATAAGGCCCTCCTAAAGAATGCCACTCAGATCTTTTCTGCTTAACGGGCAAAGTGGACCTTTTTCTTTTCAGGAACATTTCAGAAAAAATGTTCAAACAACTCTACCTTTAAAAATTTTGTACAGATCACCAAACACAAAGGATAAAAAATGGAAAAACTACTTAATGGCTAGACTACTGGTCCATGTTTCAAAATGAAACCCATTGATTCATACATTCAACAAATATTTATTAAGCACCTACACACCAGACACTGAGCCAGATGTCAGAGATTCAGCAACAAGCACCCAATCATGCATGACTTCCCAGCTCCCAATCACATTCTCATATTTCCTACCTATGAGAATTCTGAATTTATTCAGATTTCCTGCAAATGACACCAGGATATTTATACTTTAGGGGAATTGTTGGCTAAAGATTAGTAGAGAATCCTTTTATCTTAACTGGGTTAACAAGATTAACTAACAGATTTATTTAAGAAGATCATAAGGACAAGGTTTAGAACGTTAGAGATATCCATCAGAAGAGGTTTTAGACAAAATTCAACACTTTTCTACGCAAGATAACACTGGGTAAAACTTTAATGTTACCCTTCATTGTTTATTGGTTCTGGGCTGGTGATGTATCCATCCTTTAGTTGTTTCAAAGGGCAATCATATATGGGGGTCACCCTCCACTCCAATATTAGGAGGGAAAAATAAAAAGTTTATCCACTTTGTACCAATGAAGTGCCATTGGTACAAACTTGTCGCTGCTTCTTCCCCAAAGTAACCTACATCCCTCTTATGTCCAAGATGATGGATAATGATAACATCAAATTGCAGCTTCTCTTTCTTCACTTAAGGCTTTTTCTACTCTCTAAAGAAATATTTCAAATTAGCAGCAAAAAGTTATGTGCAAGAATATCACATTCATTCATTCATTCATTCATTCATTCATTCACTGTCTTCCTTTGTGGCAATATAAAATAATCTCAATGAAATTGAGCAACCTAGGTATTTCTTTACCTTGCTTTCCTGTTGACAGTTTACCATCCCATATTTTACCAGATCAAGAATGTGTTAGCATGTGGCAAATGGTCAGGAAGTCCTTTGGGCTTAATAAGAAAAGATTATACAGGATATAAAATATATGATCATCTTTGTATTGGCTTTGGTGTGAAATATGGTCACCAACAATTCTTGAGCAGTGTTTCTTATTAATCCTACCACTGGAAAGAAGTGGATTTATTTCTCAGCTCCAATCCAAAAATAACTATAAATAAATAAATAGATGGATAGATAAATAGGTTAGAGGACTCACTTGAATTAGATGCTACTCCTGGGACAAGCAAATATGACTAGAGGGTGGAGTCATGGGAGGATATTGGATGGGAACTGCATGGCAGAGGGGAAGGAACAGTTCTCAGAAACAGGGGAATGTTTCCAAAAGAATGGCCATGCTGTGAAGACAAAGCAATAGGTGTACACTGTGGACACTGTCCTTTTTTACTTTCAAATTAATTCCAGCTTTTAAATATGGAGGTAATTTAGAAATGGTTGATAAGGAAAAGAACTTTGACTTTTTCTGTTTCAACAAAAACAGGTAAAAACTTTCAAGAATGGATACTGTTTAAAATTATACTAAGAAATTTTTGGAATCATCCCAGACAGAGTGCAATAAAAAGTAAAATATCATCAAATATCACAGGTCCCAAGAAGCTTCAAAAATGAATCTTTCATCTAACATAAATGAAACTTAGCGCAATTCCTGGCGAAAGCCACTCTTTCCCTGACCCTATAAAATATCTCATTTCCAACTTTTCCACTTTGATATCTAAGGGCTAGCAGCAACAGAATAGGAGCTTATTTTTAATTGCTTCACGTATAGAAAGAAGGGTGATCTCTAGAGAAACATAGTTTGAAACTGTCTGAATTTAGCACCTTTAAATTATCAGTGGCAAACAGCAGAATCTGCATCTGGCAGGGGAAAGATTTTCAAGTATGAAATTGAATTTAGTTCCTGCAGACTGCAAAAGCCCTAAATATAAAACTTTGGGAGAGGCATAAAAGTAATTGTGTCTAATTTGCTTAAAGGAATCGGTTTTTGCTTTGATTGTATAAGAAGATCCATCCTTTAATTAACAATGTGAGGAGGAATTTTAAAATATTCTGATTTCACATTCAAAGTTAAATTAAAATCGCTTAATTCATATTTTTAAAGATTAGAGATAGATTTTGCTTGTTAAAGATTGTTGCATAATACCTACTTAGAAAATTTTTTTTACTGAGGCTTGGCATACATCTCAAGCATAGGGCTCAGTGAATTTTCACACATGTGTATATCTGTGTGACCACCACCTAGATCAAGATATAGAACATCTCCAGCATTACAGAAGGCCTTAGTATACCCCTATATGGTCAATTCCTACTCCTACTCAGGGCCCCAGAAATAACTACTTTTCCAACTTTTATGACCATTTGGATTTTATAAAAATATAATCATTTAACATATTTTTAAAATGTCTGGCTTTTTGGGGGGCTCAGTATTATTTCTCTTATATTCATCTCTGTTGTTTCATGCCACAGTGATTTATTTGTTCTCATTACTCTATATTATTTCATTCAGGCCATTTCAGGGTTTGCATGGTACCACACTGTATGAATATAAAACATTTTAATTATCCAACTACTGTCTTTTGATAGATGTATGTATTTATTTCTTTTAGATATGCCCCTAGTCATAGAATTGATGAACTATTGGATAGGCAAATGTTTTGGTTTACTACATAATGCAAGCCAGTTATCCAACATGATTGTACCAAGCACACTGAAGGAAGAAATAAGAGTTATCATTGTTTCACATTCCTAACAGCTATTGGTCATAATCAAGCTCTCCAGTTTTAGTCCCCATGGTGATTTTAGTGCTATTTATAGTGGTTTTACTTTTCATTTCCTTAAATACTACTGATATTATACTTCTTTTCATATGCTTGATGTTGTTGGGTAGAGGTAGAAAAATAAAATCTCTCCACTAAGACTGAAAACATGGCTCTCTCCTTTACCTGGGCTTGATGTTCACTTTTAAAAAGTAAATAATATAAGAAATCAATGTATAAATTTCCAGTAATACTCATGGGGCTCTTGGAAGAAGAGAAGACAAAATAACCTGGAAGAATATGTCCTCAACCTACACTGTATAGAATTCCCATAGGTAAAATTCTGTTAATGATTACTTCACAACCCAAAATTATAAGACATGAGGAAATTCAGTTGGCTCTTTGTATCCTCAGGTTCAACCAACTGCAGATCAAAAATATTTGAAAAAAATAAATATAAAAATAACAATACAACTCTAAAAATAATAAAAAATGTAAAAGTACACTATAACAACCATTTACATAGCATTTATATTGTATTGGGTACTATAAGTAACCTAAAGATAATTTAAAGTATATAGAAGGATGTGCATAGGTTAAATGCAAATGTTACATCATTTTATATAACGAATTCAAGCATCTCAAGATTTTCATACCCACAAGGAGTCATGGAGCCAATCCTTTGAATACCAAGGGACAACTGTAATCCACAGTGATGGAAGAACTACATATATGATATAATAATATGATAGAGAATATACATTAGAGATGTTTAAACTAATTTTTGAAAACTTTCTGATACTGGTCATGATAGAATAATGGGTATTAAAATTACAATCCTTTATATATATAAAGAGACATTTAATGTTCTGAACCACAGATAGTATGGATCTGTGATCCCTGAAAGGAAAGATAAAACACATGAAGTAAACTGTGCATTCATTCTGGTACATAAGGCACCTGAGGGCACTTCCAAAATGTTAATGTAGGGAAGGGAACCCAAGGAGAGAGAAGTTATTTCCTCAAAAAAAAAAACAAAGAAAACACATGCATATAATGAAATTCAGAGCTACTGAGGCAAATGGAATTTTTGGAGCACAGAAGCAGAGAGAGAGAATTGTACGGAGAAGGAACCCCAGAAATCTGCATTGGGGCACTCTTAAGTCTTTGGCCAAATAATAAACTGTTCATGGCAGCATGAGACTCCACAAGGCCTCACAGAGAAGAGCTACTGAGCTATAAGATGAACAGAGATTCGATTCATCTTTGAGATGAATAGATTGTTGAGGTGACACAGGAATAGGTGATTCTTAGAGTTCTGATCAGCCAGAGTGACATGATCTCATTCAGCACCTGAAAATTCAGTTGAGATTCCATAAAGGCCATAACTTAAAAGTGCAGATTCTCTATCACCATCCAAATAAAGACTAAAACCAAGACTTGATATAATAAAGCAAAGTCACCACTAAAGTAATTGTCAGCTGAAACAATACTCAACATGTTTTAAGGGGAGTCAACATAATGTAACTCTCAATGATATTAACAGCCACAATGTCCAGAACACAATAGAAATTTTTAAGACATGCAAAAAGGCAGGAAAATGTGAACTCTAATCAGGAGGGAGAAAAAGTCAATAGAAGGACACCCCAGGAAAATATGCATGCTTCAATTAGCTGACAAAAACTTTTAAAAGTTTATATAAACAAATTTAGGGACAAAGAAAAAGGCAGACAATGAGTAAACATACGGAACATCTCAACAAAAAGATAAAAATATTTTTTAAGAAAACAAAATGGAAATACAAGAACTCAAAACTACAATATTTGAAATTTAAAATTCACTGGATGAGCTTAACAACAGAGTGGGAACTGGGTAAAAACCAGTAAACTTGAAAACAGAAAAATAGATACTATGCAAATGGAAGAAGAGAAAGAAAAAAATACTGAAAAAGCAAACATATCTTCAGTAACTTGAGGGAAAACATCAAATGGTTTGATATAGGAGTGCTTGGAGTCCTAGAAGGAGAGGAGAGAGATTAGGCCCACAAAATATTTGAAGAAATGACTAAAAGTTTTCTAAATTTGATTTTAAAAATTAATCCAGAAGTCCAAGAGGTGCAACAAACCCAAGCAGAATACACACAAGGAAAATCATACCTAGAAGCATCATATTAAGCTTGATGAAAACCAAGGAAAACAGAAAGTTTTGAAAGAAGTGTTACTGAAATGCCAGGAGTTTGGTCCAGGTACTTTTGCTTGCCGCACAGAAAGCTGATTACTGGAACAGTGAGTATCGCCAGAAAAGAAAGCTTTATTCTAGTGTTGCAGCCAAGGAGAATGGCAGATCAGTCTCAAATCCGTCTCACGTGACAAAATTAGGTGCTTATATAGCAAGGAAGAAATGTAACCATGTGTGGGAAAACAGAAATTAGGGAGGGGTAAGGAAGAGGAGTTGGTCAACAGAAAGCAGGTGGTTGGTTAGGCAATCATAGTGGGTGACAGGTCTGCTGTCCCATTGTCCAGATGCAGTGATCTGGTACGTTTCAGTACTTTGATACTATCTGGAAGGACTGATGGTTGGTTTTCTGAGAAAGGACCTCAGATAAGACAAATGTAACTTTCTCAAGTTTTAAGAATGGGAGGGTCAATTTCTATGTTTATGCAAAAGAAGCCATAAACATCAGTTCTGTGGGACAATTTGGCCATTTTCAGAAGCAAAGGAAAAGAACGCATATTATATGAAGGCAATAATGATAAGAATAACATTTCTTCTCAAGCACAATGCTAGCTGGAAGCCAATGTAACAACATAATTAAGATGCCAAAAGAATAAAACAGTCAATCTAGAACTATACATCTAGCATATTTTTTAAATGAAGGTGAAATACAGACTTCTCAGAAAAACAAAAGCTGAGGGAGTTCATTGCCCACAGACCTGCCCTAAAGGAAGGTCTTTAGGGCAGTCTGTGTGCCCTTCTTCAGCCTGAAGGGCAACAATGAAATAATACCAGATGGAAACTTAGATTTGCATAAAGGAGCAAAGACTGCCAGAAATGATAAATACATGGTTAAACAGAAAAGCTTTTCTCATTCATAACAGACCAAGAATAATAATAACAGTGTGGTGTGGGATATATAGCTTATATAAAAATAAAGTGGGTAACAAAAATAGCACAAAGACCTGGAAGACGGTAAATGAAAACATTTTGTTGTAAGATTCTTCTATCAGATGTAAAGAATTATAATATTAAAGCAAGGTGTACTATGAGTAGTTACAGATATGCAAACACAGCCATAAGAAAGGCAAAGTTTCTATAGTAATATTGAAGTACACTTCAGGAAGAGAGGGAATTTCAATTCATAAAAATGCATAACAATTCTAAATCATACATTATACAAAACCTGAGAGAACTAAAAAAACTAGATGAATTCATAATTATAATAGAAGATTGTATTACTCCTATCTAGTTATTGTTAGAATAATTAAAATTAAAAAGAAATATATGGAAGATTTACAACACTAGAAAATAATTAAAGAAATTTAGAGAAACTTAGAGAAAACTTCATCTAATAACTGATCTCACGGTCTTTTCAAGTGCACAGGAACCATTCTCCTAGATGTACCGTAAGCTTGGCCAAGAGAAAAGTCTCAATAAATGTAAAAGGATTGAACTCATATAAAATATGTTCTCTGACTGCAATGGAATTAAATTAAAAATCAATAATAAAATTATATTTGGAAAATCTCTAAGTATTTGGAAATTAAACACATTTCTGCATGACCCACTGGTCAAAGAAAAAACCTAAAGGAAAACTGCAAAAGAGTTGGAACTAATGACAATTAAAGCCTAATTATGAGCTACAGTAGTCCTTAAATAAAAATTTATAGCCTGAAATGCTTATATTAGAGAAAAAGAGTGTCATAAAATCACTGTTATAGAGTTTTACCTTTAAGGTAGAAGATAAGAGTAATTAAACTAAAAAAACAGCAGAAAGAAAGAAATAATAAACGCAGAACCATTGAAATAGAAAACACTTCAACAATAGAGAAAAATCAAAGAAACAAAAAGTAGGCTATTTGGAAAGATCAATAAAATCAATAAATCCCTACCTATATGGAACAGTAGCTAGATTGGGGTTGGAAGAGGAGGGAGAGAGAGGAAGAGAAAGAGAACACACATTACCACTATCAAGAATACACGAGGGCATATTCCTACAGAACATACAGACATGAAAAAATTAGTAAGAAAATACTATGAATTACTTTTGGCAGCTTAGATGAAAGGGACAAATTTCTTCAAAGACACAATTACCAGTAGTGACCCTAGGCTAAAGAAACTGAATTCCAAATCAAGAAGAGTCTGGGCATGATGGCTCATGCCTGTAATCCCAGCACTTTGGGAGGCCAAGGAGGGAGGATTGCTTGAGTTCAGGAGTTTGAGACCAACCTGGGTAACATAGGAGAACTTATCTCTACAAAAAAATTTTTTAAAGAATTAGTTGGGTGTGGTTGGTGAACGCCTGTAGTCCCAGCTACTTGGGAGGCTGAGGTGGGAGGATCACTTGGGCCTGGGAGGTCAAGGATATAGTGAGTCATGATTTTGCTACTGTACTCCAGCCTGGGTAACAGAGTGAGACGCTGTCTCATAAAACAAAAGAAGAAGAAGGAGAAGGAGAAGGAAGAAGAAAAAAAACAAAATTGAGGAGAAATTTCTCACAAAGAAATCTCCAGGCCCAGATGTCTTCACTAGTGACTTCTTTCAAACATTTAAGGAAGAAATAATACCAATATTACATAAACTACTTCAGAAGAATGAGAGAACACTTCCCAACTCATTTTTCTGAGGCCAGCATTATCCTGAAAACAACATCAAAGATGTTTTAGGAAAAGAAAAGTAAAATTCTAGAGTGTGGAGCTGACTGAGCTAAGGGAGTGTGATGGCTTTTTGATGTGTCAACATTTTGAGGCAGTCATTCCCCAGTTAGTCAAACAAACACTAATCCAGGTGCCGCAGCAAAGGAATTTTAAAGAGGTATTAAGGTTCCTAATTGGTTGTCTTTAAATCTCTAATCTGCCACCTTGATTTAATCAGTTGGATGTCCTTAAAAGCAGGTTTAAGACTTCTGAGACAAAGGGTCAGAGAGAGAAGATATTCTGCCCATGGGCAACAGCTCCTGCCTCCTCATGATCTTCCCTTGCTGACTGTCACTCAACTCCTTCAGTGCAAGTCGGACTTGTTTAGCCAGCTCCCACAATGATGTAAGACAATTATTAGAAATCTCCATCTCTCTCCATTTATTCAGTCATTCACTTTCTGCTTCTCAAGTTGAACCCTGACTGATATACAAAGGATAGCATTTAGAAGTTGTCAGAAAAGTGCACAGAACCAAATTATGCTGGGCCCTACACTCTGCATTAACAAGAAGAGATTTTCAAGTGCAATTGGATATGAACAGTCATATTATCCAAGGGCTTATCTAAGCAGTTGCTTAAGAAATACTAACTTCTGCCCACTAAACTAAAAAAATAAAATGGCGTTACAATGTTGGTGGGTTTAAAGAGAAACTGGAACCATTGTAGCTCTGGGAAGTATATCCCAGGGAAATAATTGAAATGGAGGAAAATACATATCTGCATTAATTTTCTGCCACTATGTAACAAATTACTACAAACTTAGCAGCTTCAAATATAATACACATTTATAACACCCATTTAGTAGATCAGAAGTCTGGTATGATGTGACTGGGTTCTCTGCCCAGGAAATTACAAGGCTGAAATTAAGATGTTACCACCTTAAATTATTGTCTAATGGATACTGGGGAGGAATCTGCCTCCAGGTTCACGTGATGGTGGCAGAATTCAGTTCCTTGTGGTTGCAGGACTGAAGACTTGTTTTCTTGCTGGCTGTCAGCTGGGAGCCACTCTCAGCTCCTAGAGGCCACCCACATTCCTTACCGTGTGATCCTTTCCATTTTCAACAGAGAATCTCCCTCACACTGAATCTCTGTCATGGTTTGAATCGTTCTGATTTCTGGGACCCAGATTCAAAGGGCTCATGTGATTAAGTCAGACTCATCCATATTATCTTCTTTAAGACAATAGTGCCATGTAACATCACCTAATCATGGATGTGAAATCCATTCTGTTCACAGTACTGGGAGTTATAAATGGTATAAACACCAGAGACTGGGAAAGTCTTGAGGGCCATCTTAAAATTCTACCCACCATAATACTATCTATCTATCTATCTATCTATCTATCTATCTATCTATCTATCAATCATCTAATCTAATCCAATCTAGATAGATGTATAGATGGCTAGGCACACAGAGTGTTTATTCCTGCACTATATGTATTTGAATATGTATCTACTGAACAAAAAACCAAATTCCAATCTAGGCCAGATAGCCTTTAGTATGTTAGATAATGGGATATCGTCATTACGTTAAAGCATGTTTCTCTATGTTTCTGTGGTGTCCTCACCCACTTGCCACCTCTAATGTCAATGTAAGTGGGAAAACGCAATATGGAATGGTGCGTATGCAGTGATAATAGGAATTACAAAATCAAAAAAGTATTAGAAGTCTATAAGGATCAGAATGAGAATGGGGAAGGCAGAGAGATTTTTCTGTTGTTGTTATTGTCGTAGTCATTGTAAGGTGTGGGGAGGACAAAGAATGAGCCAATGTGTTAAGATAAACAAATGGGTTTCTATTGCCTTTACCCTTTTGGGGTTTCTGCCCACACTAGACAAAATTTTCAAAATATTTGGACAGAAGTAGAATGAATTTGGCAAACATATGGTGCCAGTTGAATCCAGACTCCCTGATCATTTTAAGGCTGTGCAAAGCTGGCTTGCAGGGGCAGGGTGGCTGGGGGAGATGAATTAAATAACGAGGATAGAGGAAGGAGCTCCAGCTGCCTCTTAAGGAGTTGAGTGACTCACTTCTAAAAGGTTCCTCCTGCAAGTACTCCTCATCTGAGTCACTAATTTGGAGACAGCTGGAGTGACTATAAAGTCCTTCCTTCCTCTCTGGAGCCTGCTGTCCAAACCCCTTTCCCCTCTGGTTGCCAGGCCCAAGTCCTTGTTGCTGACTGATCTCTCCAGGCTCTGGACAACTTGCCTTCACACTTGAGGTGGCACACTTCTTTTTGCTTGCTTTACCAACCAGACTTCTCCTGGCAGGCCTGGTGCAGGCAGGATGAGTGGGGATTGAGGCCTGCCGTTTGTCTTCACACTTCAGAGGATTGAGTAAATGAGTTTTTCTTTCCAACAGTAAAAGCACTGACACAAAGGAACCACGTTTATTTAAGCTTATTAATTCGCACATCCATCTTCTTGGTGGATTCATATCCTAAATTTTGTCAGAAATCACAGAATAGACTAAACTTTTTAGGAAGCCCAAAAATTGCTTTCAAATGCTACAAGCTAGGTCAGAAACCAAGGATTCATGGTGTATAGTCCCTATAGCAACCTCTCAGTTCCTGCCCCCGCCATTTCCTGAATCATCCTTTAATGTTCTTTTTTTCCATTTCATAAGAATGCTTTCAAGCTTTAAAAAAATCTCTCCCTTGACTGGATGCAGTGGCTCACGCTTGTAACCCCTGCACTTTGGGAGGGCAAGGCAGGTGGATCACAAGGTCAGGAGTTGGAGACCAGCTTGGCCAATATGGTGAAACCCCGTCTCTACTAAAAATACAAAAATTAGCTGGGTGTGGTTGCACACCTCTGTAATCTCAGCTACTCGGGAGGCTGAGGCAGGAGAATTGCTTGAACCTGGGAGGTGGAGGTTGCAATGAACCAAGATCGTGCCACTGCACTCCAGCCTAGGCGACAGAGTGAGACTCTGTCTTAAAATAATTATATATATATATAAAATATCTCTCTTTTCTCTTCTAACATGTCAATGAGGGCTCAGAAGAGCAAAATAAATTTTCCTGTTTGACATCTAAAATCCTTGGGACAAATGTGAGTGGGGTGAGGAGATCAGGATGCAGTTGAAAAGCAGAGGTTTTGTTTTATTTTGTTTTGTTTGGGTACTTTTCCCACTCCAGGGTCCTGTCACTAAATTTTAATCATTGTAGTCCTGCTTCTGTTCACGAATGCAGGTGGTAAATTTAGGTCTACCACAACTGAGTTGTTTTATTCAAAAGCTTCCTGAAATCTTTGCTAATCTTCACAGTAAATGTATGAGGTAAATATAACTTCTCCAAACCTCAGATGCCACAGGTTGGTGATTTTTTCAGATGAGAAGCAAGCCAGTAGAAAGACCTGGATATAATTAGTGAAAACAATTCCATGAAATCCGAAGACCTATGACAAAGGAAGACAAATAATTGCTAGAAAAGAAGAAAGAAAAACATTCAAAGAATGTTCAAAATGCAAAATTGCAAAGGCCTCTTTCCATTTGTCCAAAATAAAAAGAAAAAAAAGAATATGTCTTTATTACAGCCAATTTGGAAAAAGTTTGGCAGTTTCTTTAAATGTTGAACAAACCTTTACCGTACAACCCCAACAATCCTGGATATGTACCCCAGAGAAACAAAGCATATGTCCATACACTCATATGTGAATGTTTTCAGCAGTTTTGTTGGTTAGGGCCGCAAACTGGAAACAGTCTAAATGTCCACCAATAGATGAATTGATAAGCAATCTGCAGTACAAACATAAAATTGAATGATGCTCAGCAATAATATTATTAAAAAAGATGAACTATTGATACAAACAACCATTTGGACAAATTAAAAAATAATTAATGCTGAACAAGAGAAGACAGACAAAAAGTATAAACTGTATATCATGTATATATAATACAAACTAACCTATCCTGAAAGAAAGCAGGTCAAATGCTGCTGCAGTTTGAGGTATGGACTACCAAGGGGCATGAAGAAACTTTGGGGATGGTATTCTTGATTGTGATGATTGTTTCATGAATGTCATCAAATTGTGCATCTTAAATGTATACACTTTGATGTCAATTATACCTCAAAAAAGCTATAAAAATACACAACAATGATTCTTTCCTTGTGTATAGTATGAAAAACAAGAATATGCCTGTGTGCCCAAGACCTGTGAGATAATTTAAAAGTTTGTAATAAAAATGACATAGTGCTCTTTTCATTTGAATGTTTCACACTGGTTATAAAGGCCAGGAGATAGGAAAAATAATTTCTATTGTTCATTCTCTTGAAATACATGATTACCTTATTGGATGTTATTGAACCTGAGATAAGTTTTATGGCTTTATTTGCAATGATTTCCCACTGATGATGTGTTATACAGTAGGGTGTACCTTTCTATTCCTACTACAGGTACTCCTGATTTAGTCCATGGGATAGGATCTGTCAATACCTCTACCACTCAGGAAGAGTTGGGGAAAAGCTTCTGTCCTTCCCTCTTCCATGGCACAAGTAACTTATCTGATGGATGATATTAAAAGAAGTGGTTCTCTCTCTAGCTGACCTGCATGGAACAGGCCATTTTCTTCCCTTCATTCCTCCTTCTAGGTGATAAGTACACCTGAGTTGGGCCTCTTGTTCATCTGGCTTGATAGGGCTTGAGGCACTCTCAAATCTCTCATTCATGTGACTGGAGGAGTCTCGTCTGTAGATAGAAATCTCGTTGTATGAAGCCAAGTCTAGATTCGAGGTGTGGTGGAAAGAGGTCATTGAAAGCTGAGTTTGGCCTCAGGTCCGAGTCACATTCTACAACCCAGCTAACAAAAAAGTAGGTACTATGATTCAACTCCAACCTCTAAATTGGTTTAGAATCCATAGAGGAGGAAGATGTGATTAAATAGATGATGAATCATAGTAAGTAGTGCTGATATCAAAGTAATATTCCGCATGGAATGGAATGATAGGTGTGTTGCCATGTTCCTAACTGGAGGAAGAATCTTTCTACAAATATCATAAAAAGTAAAGAAAACACAAGGTGAAATTTCTGCCACATTACTAAGTTAAACAGAGTTTCTTCCCCTTGTCTGGCATCTTGATATTACAGTTATGAAAAGTATTACATCTTTAAATCAATAGATTCAAGAAAAAGATTAATCACACCTTTAAGCTAAGAATGTTGATTGATGGATGCAATACAATTTTGATATGTGGAGGTAATTTTTTCTTTTTTTGGGGGGACGGAGTCTCGCTCTGTCACCCAGGCTGGAGGGCAGTGGCATGATCTCAGCTCACTGCAAGCTCCGCCTCCTGGGTTCACGCCATTCTCCTGCCTCAGCCTCTTGAGTAGCTGGGACTACAGTTGCCCGCCACTACGCCCGGCTAATTTTTTGTGTTTTAGTAGAGACGGGGTTTCACCGTGTTAGCCAGGATGGTCTCAATCTCCTGACCTCATGATCTGCCCACCTTGGCCTCCCAAAGTGCTGGGATTACAGGCGTAAGCCACGGAGCCCGGCCGATGTGGAGGTAATTTTTTTCTTTCAGTTGCTAAACTAAGAATGATTTAGAAGAAGAAGTAGAAGATTTAGGGAAGTATAATTACATAACATTTAAATGATTCAACCACTTTTAGATTATTTTTTCTGAATTCTTTGTGATTCCAGTCCTGAGGTCTAAAAGCAAAAGGGACATATTTAAAACCACTCAGAGATCCTTTTCACTTTACCACACATGTCTCCATCAATTTATAAACTTGTGGTTGAGGAAGGGTTGGAGAATACTTCCACACGTGGAGCTGAGAACAGAGGTGTTCTCTCTAATGTGAACACATGCACTGTATTCCCTCTGGGCTCAGATCTGAGGGCATGCCCTTGACATCCCCAACTCCTGCTCAGTGTCTCAGAACTGCAGTCCAGGGAAAATCAGAGCCCCCTCTGTACCACTCGGGAGACTTGCATTTGCTATTTTTAATGTAACCCTCTAGTATTAGTAATAGTAGTAGTGATAGGAACAACTACTTTATGTAGTGCTTATCATGTGCCAGGCATAGCCTAAGTGCTTTACATGCATTATTTTATTTCAATCTCACATCATGTTAATGGACAATCTGGAACAAATCTTCATTCATTAGAGATCTCCATTCCACATGATTCCACTTCTAAAGTCTTGTGATCACTTTCTATAAGTTTCCAGAAAATAATTTATATATTGATTTTCTTTTTTCTTTCTTAAAAACATGGCTTTTAAGGATGGTCCAAACTGTGGGCTGTGTCCAAACTGTGGACAAACTGTGGGCTATGTGTTCAAGGCAAATGAACATGAGAGAGAGAACACACACACACACACACACACACACACAAACACACACACATTGATTAAAATGATACCCAAATAAATTAGTAGCAAATAAGAACTGCCATGATGGGCACTCAGTGCAGAAAAGATAGGTAGATGGCCTCATAGAGTGATATAGGCACTCTCTTACCATTATTTCTTCATGTCATCCTATACTAAGTTGAGGCACTAAGAGACTAAAGTATGCTACCCAGTGGGGCAACTTTGAGAACCATTTCCACCATGTACTTTCTGGAGTGTTCTTGTCTTTGTCACTGAGCCTAGAATTTCCACAAGAGGTCCCCCCTCTCCCACTAGCCTCATTGAGTCTCCATCACTCTTTCTTTTCCTCCTCCTTCCTTCCATTCTCCTCATCTCCCTTTAACCACCTTTATTTTTAAGCTGGTTGCTCCAATGCCTCTGTTAGTCTTAAAAAATAGGGACTTAAGGAGGGCTCTCCAGTTGCAGGGGTGAAAAGCTCCAAATTCTTGGGTTGGACAGGAGGTGGCATCAAAATGGTTTAGAATGCAATAGCTTTGCTTCATTTACTTTCAGCTCATGCTGAACTAGCCATCTAGTAATGCTGTCTGCTGTACTACAGAAAAGAGCCCTGAAAGTTGATGGGACTGTCTGAAAAACAACAGAATAACAGAAACTCCATGAATAAAATGAGAGTAAATAAAGTGACTTATCCAAGCTAGAGATAGCTGGAGCCAAAGAAGAGTTGAACCACACCGTTCTTGTTTTCATGGAAACATTTATTGCTGCAAAATGAGAGGCTGGAGAAGATCTCTTATACATCAATCATCAGCATGAGGCCACCATAGTAACTAATGAGGCTAGAATTCACATGTCCAATCCCAGAGATCTGGTGGGAGGGTCAAGACCTGCTCAGGAGAGCCAAACATGGGTGCAAAAGCCAGTATCGTATTTGCTTCCAAAATGCTTTTTGAGCAGCTAAGACTTTAAGTTCAGCAACGACTCATGATATATATGGTAGAACAATGATAATGTGACTAGAATCAAAGGAGCCCACCATGCAGGCACGTATTCTGGCATCTTTCTGTCTTTATCAACACTACTTACTGTTATGCATACTTGGAGAAGGATAGGGTACCTTTTGCGAGACTCTGCACAAAACTGTGGAGGAGACACTTCACACCCTGCTGTCTCTTCCCATGATCTCTTCTATCCTTCAGTACTTCATCTTTTATTCTCTTTAGGCTGAATGAATTACAGAGGAGGCTCAGTTCTGTGACAGCGATGATTCAAGATTTGGTATTTGCAATGGAGAAGCAGTTACAATGGAGGAATATATTGGCTTCCAGTCATTCTGTTTCAAAACACTGACCATTTTCTTCTGCTAGCTTCTAAGGATTCTTGAGTTGTGAAATATGAGCAAGAATTACCTCTCCTCCCTCTGACTCAGGATAAGAACCTGAAAATCTGCATTTCTCATAAACTCCTGTAGCTAACTTTTATGCAAATTAAAGTTTGATAACTACTCTGGTACAGAGGCTGTTATGGATGGAATCTTATGTAGGAGAATCTATTGAGAAGGATGAGGGAATGCTATTGGTTTGTGTGGGCCAAGATGGTTTGGCAGGCTGAGAGGCCTTTTAAGAATTGAGAAAGTTAATGAGGCAACTCTTGGTGGCTCCTCCAGTACATTCCTGACCCAGCACGTTCCTGCTCCTTTTCCCTTCCCCAGCCTTAGTTCTGGATTGCCATATACTGGGCTGACTGCAGTGCATGTCTGTTGCTGTCCTGATGTTACCCTCTTTCCCCCAGACACAGAGATGCTGAAGTGAGCTGGTTCATAGCCCTTTGAGAGGAGCATTGATGATACATTTGCATGAACATCTGTCCATTTGTCTCCAGATACAGTCTGGGTGGCCTCATTTAAGTAGATGCTGCACACTTGTGGCCTCCTAATTATGTTCTGGACCTGTGTGTAGTCTTTGCAGCTGCTCTAGAGACTCCAGGGCCCCCACCAGGCCCTCACAGGTTCCCAGCCCATCTGTCAGCCTCTCCATCCATTTGCTAACATGTGACTCAGCTGCAGCCAGAGCACAGGGGTCAGGCCTCCAGCTGCCTTTACCTGCTCCATCATCATAGCCAGAAATGGGGAATGAGCCATGGGGAATGTGTTTCTGCCTGGCTTTGCTGAGACTCATGGAGGCCACCCACCTGGGAATCTTGAGACCTTTTCCTTAGGAAGAAGAGAGGGGACAGCAAAGATAGCTGGTGAGCTCCTTATAACTAAGGCCTGAGTAATAAATGAAAGCCCTGGGGTATGGCTCCTCGGGCCAGAGACAATGAGAGCTCAGATCAGACTTGGTAGTTGTGGCAAAGGAGACATTAACATTTGTTTCAAGGCTGTTTCTTGTCTTTACTTTGTATCACCTCCTTTAAGCTAAAGTGGAGAATGTTTTTCATCTTGAGACAGTCCCTTGGAGCACATCCTGCACTAGCTGGCATCCTACTGGGTGCGTTTCTTCTCCTGGAAGTAATAAGTATGTGATAACCCTTTAGAGATCAGGGGGACATGCTCTTTGAGTATGCTCATTTCCAAGACCTTAGACCCAAAGAGATGTGTCTCTGAACCCTAATAATAGGATTCATGAAAGACTGATAGATGTAGAGAGAAGGGAAGGGAGATAGTAACCCAGGGAACTTAATCTCTGGGTAAGCAGTGAAATAAGAAGTATTAGGAAATCCTCCATTATCAATAGAGTGGGATTGTATTATCAACCCCACTCATCAAAGTGTGCTTGTCTGTCTTGAGTTGAGCTCCCTAGAACAGAGCTTGAGAAAGACTCAAGGCCATGGGATTGATTTAGGGAGTGCTCTTCAGGAAGAAACCTATAAATGAGGTGGGAAATAGGAGAGGTATATTAGTCTGTTTGTATTACTATAAAGGAATACCTGAGACAGGGTAATTTATAGAGAAGAGAGGTTTAATTGGCTCACAGTTCTGTGGGTATACAGGGGGTGTAGTGCCAGCATCTGCTTCTGGTGAGGCCTCAGGAAGTTTCCAATCATGGCAGAAGGTGAACGGAGAGCAGGTGCATCACATAGTGAGAACAGTAGCAAGAGAGTGAGGACGGGAGGTCCCAGACTTTTAAACAACCAGATCTCACATGAACTGAGTGAGAACTCACTCATCACCAAGGGAATGGTGCTAAACCATTCATAAGGGATCCACCCCCATGATCCAATCACCTCCCACCTCCAATATTGAGAATCACATTTCCACAAGAGATTTGGAAGGGACACACATCCAAACCATGTCAACAAGGAAGGGAAAAGAGCTGAAGAAGGCTAAGTTCTCAGCCTGATCCTTGGAAAGGAATACCCTTGTATTCCCCAGGCTTGACTTCACTCTCTAATGACTCCCCCACCCATGCTTCAACCCCCACCTCCCTTAAGCTTGCCAGCTGTACCGAGTGCTGAATGTGGACAGTATCCCTGTCTTCAAGAGTTCTCAGTGGTCATCTATGCATGCAGGCAAGCATCTATGCTAGGGCACATGGTGCTATCACTGGGCTACTTCTATACCTTGCAGTGGGAAGTGAGTTAGTTCTTGTCAGTTAGTCTCCACTGTACAGCACACCAGTTTACTAATATATTTCAAACCTAGTTTTCTAAAGGTTCTGAAACGACATCTCCCCAAATTTTTCTTCTGGATGACAATGGTGGGTTGTTATTTTCCATAAATGGAGATGCCAACTTTGTTTTCCTTTCAAAAATCCACTTATATTTGCAGGACAGTTTTGTTCAATTTGATCTTTCTAAAAATAATTAATGTATTGAGGTTTTGGCATCCTAACTAAAGGTTAACTTCACCTCAGTTAAGATGATAAAATCAATGTGGATATGCCATGATTGATAATATGAGAATAGAGTTTATTTTATCTTAAAATTAAAGTTGAAACCTTTAATTAATGTCATCTATTTGTTTAGTGTGTATATTTAAGCATGCATATAAAGGTGTATTATAACTAATGAACAAAGAAAGCATATGAATGATGAAAAAGATTACTGGTAGCCTAAAATCCATGTCTGGAGTATTCAGTTAGCTCTTAATAAGGAGTCAGAGGAAGTTCTCTATATTTTGCGTAATCTGCCCAGAGCACAGATATGTTCCTTATCTTCCAAAAAACCTTTCACTTGAAGACCAGATAACTTTGTGTTGATTTTTGTCATGCTCTTGAATTATTTTATAAGGAAACAACAAAAGTTTCTTGCTTATAAAAGGGTTAAAGCTCCTCAGTCACCTGCTATGTTCATTTAAACTATTTTATTGCCACTCTGGTTAATAAGGGAGCCAAGCTACAAGCTTTTTTTATTCTCAGGCTTCTATGCTTCCATCATAATCAAGGGGCCAATCTCCTCTGGCAACTCTTCTTAAATGTAGTGTCTATTAGCAGGATGGATGGAAAGGCTCTAGAGATTTGCTAAGGCTTCTCAGCTGCTATAATGTGTTCTTACTTTCAGGATGATTGACCTGATCTGTATAAAATAGTTATATATTTTCTTATTCATTAAAGGAAAATGCCATACTTCATTTTGTCTATCTTTTTTGTTACTATAATAAATTTGTCATCAACAGGTAGTTTTCTGTTCTCACCTTATTTTGTCTGATTGCCTACTATAAGGTATAAGCCAGAAATTGGGTCTTAACAAAGAAGGACAGCTTCAGAGCTTTGGCAAAAAGGACTGCAGTGCATATGGTAATTATTGATACTGCAAGGAATATGCTCACAGCTGCAGGTTTCACAGAGAAGCTAACCTTGCCACTTTAAACAGAGAGGCATGTCAGACTGTACTAGGGGGCATCAGTCAGGACTCTTGCAACCCAGTAGATGACTTAATAAAAGTAGACAGCTGATCCAAGGTCTAACAAAACAAGAATTGGTTATGTAGACAGAATGAAAGGGATGAGAGAAATATTATTGTTGGCATTAATGAGTATTTGTTGGCATTGTCTTTAATGTTCTACTTATTTTTTATTTTATTTTATTTTTTTTGAGACAGAGTCTTGCTCTGTCACCCAGGCTGGAGTGCAGTGGTGTGATCTCTGCTCACTGCAAGCTCCACCTCCCAGGTTCACAACATTCTCCTGCCTCAGCCTCCCGAGTAGCTGGGACTATAGGCGCCCGCCACCATGCCTGGCTAATTTTTTTGTATTTTTAGTAGAGACAGGGTTTCACCATGTTAGCCAGGATGGTCTCGATCTCCTGACCTTGTGATCCGCCTGCCTCGGCCTCCCAAAGTGCTGGGATTACAGGTGTAAGCCACCGCGCCCGGCCTAATGTTTTATTTTTGAAGGGCATATGAGGAAGCCCTTTTTCTATATTTTGAGAGTATCTTTAACTCTTGATTTATTTAGCTGGCTATAGTTGTGCAAACTGCAATGAAACACTTTTCCAGTGGTGCCTTATTTAAATTGTACCCTCAGAATTCATGAAAGACATTCTGTGAAGAATCTTAATCTGGGTACCCAGTCAATGAATCACCATGGGAATGTAGTAGGATAATGGCAATAGTAACTTGGATGCAGGTGAATGTTTTTGCAATGGATTATGCTTAGTTATAATAATAATGACTGCCCCATTTTCTTCTCACAGATTATTGCTTAATTCTCACATTCCATTTGTGTAAGAATTAAAGCAATAATCTGAGAAAATTTTCATTATTTTATTTTAATTGACAAATTATTATATTTATGGAGTACAATGTGGTGCTTTGATATGTGTATACATTGTAGAATGATGAAATCAGGCTAATTAGCATATCCATCATCTCATATATTTATCATTTCTTTGTGGTGAGAATATTGGAAATTCTCTCTTTTAGTTGTTTTGAAATATATAATACATTGTTATTATTTTTTTTTTTATTATACTTTAAGTTCTAGGGTACATGTGCACAATGTGCAGGTTTGTTACATATGTATATATGTGCCATGTTGGTGTGCTGCACCCATTAACTCGTCATTTACATTAGGTATATCTCCTAATGCTATCCCTCCCCCCTAGCCCCATGCCATAACAGGCCCCGGTGTGTGATGTTCCCCTTCCTGTGTCCAAGCATTCTCATTGTTCGATTCCCACCTATGAGTGAGAACATGTGGTGTTTGGTTTTTTGTCCTTGTGATAGTTTGCTGAGAATGATGGTTTCCAGCTTTATCCATGTCCCTGCAAAGAACATGAACTCATCATTTTTTATGGCTGCATAGTATTCCATGATGTATATGTGCCACATTTTCTTAATCCAGTCTATCATTGTTGGACATTTGGATTGGTTCCAGGTCTTTGCTATTGTGAATAGTGCCACAATAAACATATGTGTGCTCATCATCACTGGCCATCAGGGAAATGCAAATCAAAACCACAATGAGATACCATCTCACACCAGTTAGAATGGCCATCATTAAAAAGTCAGGAAACAACAGGTGCTGGAGAGGATGTGGAGAAATAGGAACACTTTTACACTGTTGGTGGGACTGTAAACTAGTTCAACCATTGTGGAAGACAGTGTGGCGATTCCTCAGGAATCTAGAACTAGAAATACCATTTGACCCAGCCATCCCATTACTGGGTATACAACCCAAAGATTGTAAGTCATGCTGCTATAATATATTATTATTAACTATAGTCACCCTACTATGTAATAGATCACCTGAACTTATTCCTGCTATCTAACTAAAACTTTGTACACCTTGCCAACATCTTCCCTTTCCCCTTTCCCACAACCAGCCTCTGGTGACCACCATTCTACTCTCCACTTCATGAGTTTGACTTTTTTAGATTCCACATATGAGTGAGATGGAAGCTAACGTAGGAGGACCTATTGAGAAGGATGACGGGATGGAGTGTTGGTTTGTGTGGGCCAAGATGGCTTGGCAAATGGGAGGTCTGCCAGATACTGGAAGACAGTATTCATGTCTGTGCCTGGCTTATTTCACTTAGCATAATATTCTTTAGGTTCATCTATGTTGTCACAAATGACAGAATTTCTTAAGGTTGAGTAGCATTCCATTCTGTATATATACCACATTTTCTTAAGTTTGAGTAGCATTCCATTCTGTATATATACCACATTTTCTTAATCCTTTCATCTATTGATGAACACTTAGGTTGTTTCCATATCTTAGCTATTGTGAATAATGCTGCAATGAGCATGGGAGTGCAGATATCTCTTCAACATACCTATTTTCTTTCCTTTGGATATAAACCTAGTGGTGGGATTGCTGAATTATATGGTAATTCTATTTTTAGTTTTTTAAGGAACCTCCAAACTGTTTTCCAAAATGGCTGTACTAATTTACAATACCGCCAACAGTGTACAAATGTTCCCTTTGCCCCACATCCTTGCCAACAATTATCTTTACTTTTTTTGATAATAAATCTAACAGCTGCAAGGTAATATCTCATTGTGGCTTTCACTTGCATTCTTCTGATAATTAGAGATGTTGAGCATTTAAAAATATATCTGTTGGGCAATTTTATGTGTTCTTTTGAGAGATATCTCTTCAGGTATTTTGTTTATTTTAGGGTTTTTTTGGTTGTTATTTAGTAGTATGAGTTCCTTGTATATGTTGGATATTAGCCCCTTATCTAATGCATGATTTGCAAATATTTTCTCAGAATTTGTGGGTTGTCTCTTGACTATATTGTTTCCTTCACTGAGCAGAAGCTTTTCAATTTGATGAAATCCCACTTGTCTATTGTTTCTTTTCATTGCCTGTGCTTTGGGGGTTGTATTTAATAAATCACTGCCCAGACAAATGTAATGGAGTTTTTCCCCTATGTTTTCTTCTAGTAGTTTTAGTTTTAGGTCTTACGTATAAGTCTTTATTTTGAGTTGATTCTTGTATTAGAATGAGATAAGAGTTTATTTTCATTCTTTTCAATAGATGCAGAAAAATCATTTGACAAAATTCAACATCCTTTAAAATAATAACGATCAACTAATTAAGTATAGAAAGAATGTTCTTCAACACAATTAAGGCCATATCTGACAAGCACACAGTTAACACCATACTCAGTAGTGAAAAGTTGAAAGCTTTTACTCTAATATCAGAAACAAGACAAGATGCCCACTCTCACCACTTCTGTTCAACACAGTACTGGAAGTCCCAGCCAGAGCAGTTAGGCAAGAGAAAGAAGTAGAAAGTATGTAAATAAGAAAAGAAAAAGTGAAATTTATAGTAAGAAGAAGAAGGAAATATATCTTCCATAAGTATGCATAACTGCTGGGCCTATTTCAGTCACTTGGTGCTTTTAGATCACAAGGCGCACAATATACACAACTGTACCTGGTAGTCCTTGTTGAAAAAGTGACATTTTGGTAAATATCTGAAGGTAGTGAAGTCGCAAGCCTTGCAGACATTTTGGAGAAGAGTACTCCAGGCAGAAGAAACAGCATGAACAAAGACCTCAAGCAGGAATATGCATGATGTGGTTGAGGATTAGCCAGAAGGCCAGAAATATGAAAGAGACATGAGTGAGTAGGAGAGTAAATGGAGATGAGATCAGGAAGTTACAGGGGGACCTGACCATTTGGCTCCACAGGCCTTGTGGGGTCCTTTGGCTTTTGCAAGTGAGATGAAAGCCTTCACAGGGTTTTCAACAGAGGTGTGGCATGACATTAAAAGGCTCACTGAGGCTATTGTGTAAAGGAGTAAATATGGAAGCAGAGAAGCCATTGTAAAAACCGACGGCAATCTAGGAGTTGTAGGCACTGGGATACAACAATAAGTAAAACCAAGGTCAGAACTTCATGTTGCTTATGGTTTAGTTTGGGGAGATGGATAATAAAACAAACCATCAAACTGATATGCAGCGTGTTAGGTGGTCACAAATTGTATGAAGGTAAGTGGGTAGAGAGTGATGGCAAGATGTCTGCCTTTAGCCAAAATGCAATGTGGCAGTTATCAATATTCCTACTAAAAGCTACTAAAACCGCCAGAACCAAATATTTTAAAAAATATTTTTGAAGGCTACTGAGTGCAATCAAAATTGGAAGCAAAGAAGGAATCACAGAGAGATATATTCTGCAGCTGCTTTTTCCTTTGCTCATTGAACAAAGTATCAAACAAGAGGTTCCATTAAAACATAAATTGGATACGTTATTCCTTTGGCAGCAACTTCTCATAAATTCATCTCCAAACTATTGCAAAGCCAATGTCTTTTTGATGCCCTACAGTGCTACAATTGGGCCCCCTTGTTAAATCTCTGATCATTTCCTATTACGATTCTCCTTTGCTCATTCTGCTTCAGCCACTCTGAATTTTTTGCTGCTTTTCAAACATGACAAGCACATGTCTGACTTGGGGCCTTTGCACTTGCAGTGCTCTCCACCTGGAATGCCCTTCTTCTAGCTATTAATAGTATAATGGCTGCTTCTCTGTCCTTCTTTACTTGGTGCTGTCTTTTCAATGATCCTTTCTCCGACACACTATTTAAAATTATAATACCACTCCTAGAATTCTTTATCCCCCTTCTCTGCTTCATTTTTTTTTCCTCTACAGCATTAATCACCATAGTCTTTACTCTATGCTTATTTGTTTTGATTATTTTCTATTTAATTTCCCCAGAAGCTAAGCTATATTGGGAATTTCTTTATGTTTTACTCACACTGTCTAAAACTGAGACTGACCCATTGCAGGTCCTTGAGAAATACTGGAGTAAATGAATGAGTGAATGACTTACATAGCTCCAATGCTGATAAGCTTCAACCAGATAGAATTGAATTTTTTTCATATTGAAAGGAATGACAGAAGATGTGATGAAACTTTTTTTTTTTAAGGAAGTATAGTACTTTAGGGAATGAGTGGAGAGGAGTCTGGAAAACCCCACCAATATTTTCTTAAAGTTTAAAGTTAAAGGCTGAAAATATGTGTGAGCTATAGAAGTCAGCAAGGCCTTTGCCAGCCATAGATCAAGGGGTCAGGAGAAAAAGTATGTGGTCAGGCTATTTTTCTAAGCTGATTTCCAAATAGCAGCTTGATCTTGCTTCAATATTAGGAGAAGTCTCCTACCGTGGAGTGAAATAGTCTAGTGGGAAAAAATGAACAACCTATCAGGAACCATTTGCATAGCTGTAGACAAATTTAAAAAGTAAGAAAAAATACAAAATGTTATTCAGTCTCACCTAATAGTCCATGAGCCTTTTGCATTTTTTTGTTGTTCATCCTTTTCCCCCTGTGACCTATTTATTTAAAAGTAGGCCATCTTCAATCTTCAAATTACAACCCCTTTTTGAACATGATATTTCACTGACATATACTAAGAATTTAATAAACTTCAGTTGAATAAGTAAATGAAGATAAATGCACAGTACACAGAATATGTGCTTATACCCAATGGGGATATGCAAAATATTTGGCAACAGATACGGCCTAGACATAAGCCATCCAGAAAGAATGACTCCCGTGAATGACCAGTACACCCATACCGGTGTATCCTGGTTGAAAATCATCAGCACATTTATCACTGCATTCTCTAACCCATGCCCTCTTCAACTTAGATTTAAACATCACTGTATGAGACACTGTACCAACCTGTGACAATGTCCTTCGTCCTTTGATTTTCAGCCTTATAAATTCCTAATGCATTCATTCACTTAGAGAAAGATAATTGATTCACTTTGTAAGTCTTTCTTGGTTATAGGCTGTTTAATGTTTTGCCGACCTTTTCAGTGAAGATTTTTCATCACTAGATATTAATGTTTTAGGTTCAGACAAAATGTACCCAGGTTCTAGGCCAATAAACCAATAATAATTTGTATGCCCACTCAGTTTGAGCTTTTCATTATCTTGGCAAAAGTAATTTCTCAGAAGAAAATAATTTGCTAATAAATTCTGTTTTTATTATTAAAAAGAGCTCTTATAAGTACAAGTGTTTCTTCATTGATAGACAATTTCCTCTTCTTCAAAATTAAATATAAAACTTTAATTAGGATACTCAAGGCAATAAAGTAAAATTCTAATCCCTTTATGTAGCCAATGAAATGGAACTGAAAGAGGGAGGCATAGTGGATTTTTAAAAAATGATCTACCCAATCTTTTAGAAAATTTTATTATCTTCCAAAAAAAGTTAGCTGAAATATTTATTCTTCATAGGAGGCAGCATTTTCCAATAAAGTTTTTATTATTCACTCAGTCAATATTAAAATAAACAAGCAGCTAAAAGAAATTTTGTATCTGTGAAATTTGTGTCTGATCTGCTAATGAATATATATCATCCCTTTGTAGACCATGACATATAATTACTTCTGTGCCATTTTATTTAATGTGTATCTTTCTAATTTTAGCATTCATTATGGAAGCAGAAAGAATTCTCTAATTTTATTGAATGAAAATATGGCAGCAATGAGCAAATTATATTTCAACCATATGGTCCTACAATTTCCAGCATTTGTTCTGCAATATTCTAACACATACCATCCATATCTACAATCTTCTTCACCACCTATATAATGTTGTTTTACCCCAGTTGTTATGAAAAAAATGTTAAAGTTGTTTTACCCCACTTGGTATAAAAATGTTAAAGTTATGAAAATGTTAAAGTTTCCATTTAGGAATTGTCCTCTCAACCCCCTCAGTTTTATATTAAATATCTCGTGCATTGTAAACAATAAATTGAACTATTCTACACGTCTCTTCTTGTGCCAAGTTGCCAGCTCTCTCCTTTTCAAAGACAAGTAAGATTTTAAAAAATTAATATGTTGCTATAAAAAGTTACAGTTAACAAGGAAACCCATCATCTTGACAATTAGAAGTAAGAGCAGTCTTTGAAAAATGACTTTTGATAGACAAGAAAATACAACTTAAAGCACTGGCATGTTTATAAAACAAGAAGGGAAAGCTAATGTCATGAAAGGGAAATGATCATGTCATTTTTCACCTTGCATTCACTAAATAAATATATGCCAACTTGATAGCTGAAGAAGAAATTTCTGAACTAAAAGAAATTTCTGAACTAAAAAAGTAGGTATATATCCACATACCTACCTACTTACAAAGGTAAATAGGTAGGTATGTGGATATATAGGGAGATAGATAGATAGATGATAGATAGTAGATAGATAGACTGATAGATGGGTAGATCGTCTGGTTGGTTCTCCTTTCTAAAATTCTATGTAATAATATCCTTTTCCTACTTGACAAAAAAAAGTCTCACCTCATCCTCATCTGGAAAATCAGTACAGTATGTTATTACCCTTGTGATATGGTTTGGATCTGTGTCCCTGCCCAAATCTTATGTCAAATTATGTGGGGCCTAGTGGGAGGTGATTGGATCATGGGGACAGTTTCTCACGAAGGGTTTAGCACCACCCTCTTGGTGCTATTCTCATGATAACGAGTTCTCATGAGATCTGGTTGTTTAAAAGTGTGTGGCACCTCCTCCCCCCTCCCCCCGCCCCTCACTCGCTCCTCCTCCAGCCATGTGACATGCTGGCTTCTCCTTCACCTTCCACCATAATTGTAGGTTTCCAGAGGCCTCCCCAGAAGCTGAACAGGTGCCAGCATCATGCTTCCTTTACAACCTGTGGAACCGTGAGACAATTAAACCTCTTTTCTTTATTAATTACCCAGTCTCAGGTATTTATATATAGTAATGTGAGAATGGACTAGTACAACTTGATAAAAAATCTGTAAAATAATTCTGAATGATAGTATCAGGATTAAGAAAGTGAATGACCTAAAAGCCTTAATAGAAATACTTGTGCAGATCAGGGAGGTAGCATTTGTTGCTTTTAATAAAAAGAACACTATGCAGCCATAAAAAATGATGAGTTCATGTCCTTTGTAGGGACATGGATGAAACTGGAAAACATCATTCTCAGTAAACTATTGCAAGGACAGAAAACCAAACACCACATGTTCTCACTCATAGGTGGGAATTGAACAATGAGGACTCATGGACACAGGAAGGGAAACATCACACTCCGGGGACTGTTGTGTGTTGGGGGGAGGGGAGAGGGACAGCATTAGGAGATATACCTAATGCTAAATCACGAGTTAATGGGTGCAGCAAACCAACACCACACATGGATACATATGTAACAAACCTGCACATTGTGCACATGTACCCTAAAACCTAAAGTATAATAATAAAAAAAAAGAATAATAAGCCATGGAGTATTAAAAAAGTTGTTTGATGCTGGTAAATGTGTGATTTTGGGCTTAAAATACAAAAGTCTAAATAACTGAGTGGTATTACTATAGAAAATACTTCCTTTTCCTATGTACTTACACCTTAACTTGCATTTCCTAAAATTTTATATAATTGTATTCTTTTTAGTTGGATTTCTTGCACTCACTGTAATGCCATTAAAATTCAACCATGTTATTGTATCTTTCAATAGGTCATTGCTTTTTATTAGTGAATGGTATTCAATGATATGGCTATATCATAGTTTGTTGATTGATTTGTCTGTCAGTATGCATTCGGGTTGATTTTGGCTATTGCAAGCAAAGTTGCTATGAACATGTGCATACAAGTCTTTGTATGACCATATGTTTTCTTTTCTCTTGCATAAACATCTAAGAGTGGAATGGTAGATCATACAGTAGGTACATGTTTAGCATTTTAAAAACTGCCAAACTATTTTCCAAAGTTGATGCTTCCTTTACTTTCTTAACAGAACTGTGTGAGAGTTGTAATTCTGCCACATCCTCACCAATACTCAGTATAGTTGGTCATAAGTTTTAGCCATTCTAACAGGATGATGGTGGTTTTAATGAGGTTTTAATATTTAGTTCCATAATACCTAAGGGTGTTGAGCATTTTTATATGAATTTATTTGCCATCTCTGTACTTTATTTGGTGAAGTGTTTATTCAAGTATTTTTGTCCTTGGATTGTCTATTTATTATTGAATTTTGTGAGTTCTTGATACATTCTGGATATAAGTCCTTCATTAGATATATGGTATGTAGATATTTTCTCCAAGTCTGTGGCTTTTTTCCCATTCTCATAATAGAATCTTCTGAAGAACAGATATTTTTAAATTTGAAGTTCAATTTATTATTATTATTTTTTATACTTTAAGTTCTGGGATACATGTGCAGAACGTGCAAGTTTTTTACGTAGGTATGCCTGTGCCATTGGTGGTTTGCTGCACCCATCAACTGGTCATCTACATTAGGTATTTCTCCTAATGCTATCCTTCCCGTTGCCCCCCACCCCTGAACAGGCCCCAGTGTGTGATGTTCCCCTCCCTGTACCCATAGGTTCTCATTGTTCAACTCCCACGTATGAGTGAGAACATGCAGTGATTGGTTTTGAGTTCCTGTGTTAGTTTGCTGAGAACGATGGTTTCCAGCTTCATCCATGTCCCTACAAAGGACATGAACTCCTTTTTTTATGGCTACATAGTATTCCATGGTGTATGTGTGCCACATTTTCTTTATCCAGACTATCATTTATAGGCATTTGGGTTGGTTTCAAGTCTTTGCTATTGTGAATAGTGCTGCAATAAACATACGTGTGCATGTGTGTAAATAGTAGGATGATTTCTAATCCTTTGGGTATATACCCAGTAATGGGATTGTTGGGTCAAATGGTGTTTCTAGTTCTAGATCTTTGAGGAATCACCACAATGATTGAACTAATTTACACTCCCACCAACAGCGTAAAAGCATTCCTATTTCTCCACATCCTCTCCAGCATCTGTCGTTTCCTGACTTTTTAATGATCGCCATTCTAACTGGCGTGAGAAAGTATCTCATTGTGGTTTTGATTTGCATTTCTCTAATGACCACTGATGATGAGCTTTTCTTCATATGTTTGTTGGCCACATAAATGTCTTCTTTTGAAGTGTCTGTTCATGTCCTTTGCCCACTTTTGGATGGGTTTTTTTTTCTTATAAATTTGTTTAAGTTTCTTGTAGATTCTGGATATTAGCCCTTTGTCAGATGGATGGATTGCAAAAATTTTCTCCCATTCTGTAGGTTACCTGTTCACTCTGATGATAGCAGAAGCTCTTTAGTTTATTTAGATCCCGTTTGTCAATTTTGGCTTTTATTGTAATTGCTTTTGGTGTTTTAGTCAAGAAGTCTTTGCCCATGCCTATGTCCTGAATGGTATTGCCTAGGTTTTCTTCTAGGGTTTTTATGGTTTTAGGTCTTCCATTTAAATCTTTAATCCATCTTGAGTTAATTTTTGGATAAGGTGTAAGGAAGGGGTCAAGTTTCAGTTTTCTGCATGTGGCTAGCCAGTTTTCCCAACACCATTTATTAAACAGGGAATCCTTTCCCCATTGCTTGTTTTTGTCAGGTTTGTTGAAGGTCAGATGGCTGTAGATGTGTGGTATTATTTCTGAGGCCTCTGTTCTGTTCCATTGGTTTTCTGTTCTATATATCAATTCTATATATCTGTTTTGGTACCAGGACCATGTTGTTTTGGTTACTGTAGCCTTGTAGTATAGTTTGAAGTCAGGTAGTGTGATGCTTCCAGCTTTGTTCTTTTTGTTTAGGATTGTCTTGGCTATATGGGCTCTTTTTGATTTCGTACGAAATTTAAAGTCATTTTTTCTAATTCTGTGAAGAAAGTCACTGGTAGCTTTATGGGAATAGTATTGAATCCATAAATTACTTTGGGCAGTATGACCATTTTCACAATATTGATTCTTCCTATCCATGAGCATGGAATGTTTTTCCAGTGGTTTGTGCCCTCTCTTATTTCCCTGAGCAGTGGTTTGTAGTTCTACTTGAAAAGGTCCTTCACATCCCTTGTAAGTTGTATTCCTAGGTATTTTATTCTCTTTGTAGCAATTGTGAATGGGAGTTCACTCATGATTTGGCTCTCTGTTTGTCTATTATTGGTGTATAGGAATGCTTGTGATTTTTGCACATTGATTTTGTATCCTGAGACTTTGCTGAAGTTGCTTATCAGCTTAAGGAGTTTTTGGCCTGAGACAATGGGGTTTTCTAAATACACAATCACATCATCTGCAAACAGAGATAATTTGACTTCCTCTTTTCCTATTTGAATACCCTTTATTTCTTTCTCTTGCCTGATTGCCCTGGCCAGAACTTCCAATACTATGTTGAGTGGGAGTGGTGAGAGAGGGCATCCTTGTCTTGTGCCAGTTTTCAAAGGGAATGCTTCCAGCTTATGCCCATTCAGTATGATATTTGCTGTGGGTTTGTCATAAATAGCTCTTATTATTTTGAGATATATTCCATCAATACATAGTTTACTGAGTGTTTTTAGCATGAAGGGGTGTTGAATTTTATTGAAGGCTTTTCTGCATCTATTGAGATAATCACGTGGTTTTTGTCACTGATTCTGTTTATGTGATGAATTACGTTTATTGACTGGCATATTTTGAACCAGCCTTGCATCCCAGTGATGAAGCCAACTTGATCGTGGTGGATAAGCTTTTTAATGCGCTGCCGGATTTGGTTTGCCAGTACTTTACTGAAGACTTTCGCATTGATGTTCTTCAGGGATATTGGCCTGAAATTTTCTTTTTTTGTTGTGTCTCTGCCAGATTTTGATATCAGATGATGCTGGCCTCATAAAATGAGTTGGGGAGGAGTCCCTCTTTTTCTATTGTTTGAAATATCTCAGAAGGAATGGTACCAGCTCCTCTTTGTACCTCTGGTAGAATTCGGCTGTGAATTCATCTCGTCCTGGGTTTTTTTTTTTTTTTTTTGGTTGGTATGCTATTAATTACTTCCTCAATTTTAGAAATTGTTATTGGTGTATTCAGGGATTTGACTTCTTCCTGGTTTCGTCTTGGGAGGGTGTATGCATCCAGGAATTTATCCATTTCTTCTAGATTTTCTAGTTTATTTGTGTAGAGGTGATTATAGTATTCTCTGATGGTAGTTTGTACTTCTGTGGGATCAGTGGTGATCTCCCCATTATCATTTTTTATGGTGTCTATTTGATTCTTCTCTCTTTTCTTCTTTAATAGTCTGGCTAGCAGTCTATCTATTTTGTTAATCTTTTGAAACAACAACCTCCTGGATCAATTGATTTTTTGAAGGGTTTTTCATGCCTAGATCTCCTTCAGTTGACCTCTGACCTCAATTATTTTTTGTCTTCTGCTAGCTTTTGAATTTGTTTGCTCTTGCTTCTCTAGTTCTTTTCATTGTAACGTTAGGGTGTCGATTTTTATCTTTCCCGCTTTCTCCTGTCAGCATTTAGTGCTATAAATTTCCCTCTAAACACTGCTTTAGCTGTGTCCCAGAGATTCTGTACGTTGTGTCTTTGTTCTCATTGGTTGTAAAGAACTTTTTATTTCTGCCTCAGTTTCGTTATTTACCCAGTAGTCATTCAGGAGCAGGTTGTGCAGTTTCCAAGTAGTTGTGTGGTTTTGAGTGAGTTTCTTAATCCTAAATTCTAATTTGATTGCACTGTGGTCTGAGAGACTGTTTGCTTTGATTTCCATTCCTTTGCATTTGCTGAGGAGTGTTTTACTTCCAATTATGTGGTCAGTTTTAGAATAAGTGCAATGTGGTGCTGAGAAGAATGTATATTTTGTTGATTTGGGGTGAAGAGTTCTGTAGATGTCATTTAGATCTGGTTGGTCCAGAGCTGAGTTAAAGTCCTGGCTATCTTTGTTAATTTTCTGTCTCATTGATCTGTCTAATTTTGACAGTGGGGTGTTACAGGCTCCCACTAATATTGTGTGAGAGTCTAAGTCTTTTTATAGGTCTCTAAGAACTTGCTTTATGAATCTGGGTGATCCTGTATTGAGTGCATATATATTTAGGATAGTTAGCTCTTCTTATTGTAGTGATCCCTTTACCATTATGTAATGCCTTTCTTTTTTCTTTTTGATCTTTGTTGGTTTAAAGTGTGTTTTATCAGAGACTCGGATTGCAACCCCTGCTTTTTTTTGTTTTCTTTCCATTTGCTTGGAAAATCTTTCTCCATCCCTTTATTTTGAGCCTATGTCTGTCTTTGTACAGGAGATGGGTCTCCTGAATACAGCACACCGATTGGTCTTGACTCTTTATCTAATTTGCCATTCTGTGTCTTTTAATTGGGGCATTTAGCCCATTTATATTTAAAGTTAATATTGTTAATGTGTGAATTTGATCCTGTCTTCATGATGCTAGCTGGTTATTTTGCCAGTTAGTTGGTGCAGTTTTTTCATAGTGTCTATGGTCTTTACATTTTGATATGCTTTTGCAGTGGCTAGTACTGGTTTTTCCTTTCCATATTTAGTGCTTCCTTCAGGAGCTCTTGTAAGGCAGGCCTGGTGGTGACAAAATCCCTCAGCATTTGCTTTTCTGTAAAGGATTTTATTTCTCCTTCACTTATGAAACTTAGTTTGGCTGGATATGAAATTTGGGTTGAAAATTCTTTTCTTTAAGAATGTTGAATATTGGCCCCACTCTCTTGTGGCTTGTAGGGTTTCTGCAGAGAGATCTGCTGTTAGTCTGATGGGCTTCCCTTTGTGGGTAACCCGACCTTTCTCTCTGGCTGCCCTTAACATTTTTTCCTTCATTTCAACCTTGGTGACTTCGTGTCTTGGGGTTGCTCTTCTCAAGGAGTATCTTTGTGTTGTTCTCTGTATTTCCTGGATTTGAATGTTGGCCTATCTTGCTAGGTTGGGGGAAGTTCTCCTGGATAATATCCTCAAGTGTGTTTTCCAACTTGGTTCCATTCTCCCCATCACTTTCAGGTACACCAATCAAATATAAGTTTGGTCTTTTCACATAGTCCTGTATTTCTTGGAGGCTTTGTTCATTCCTTTTCATTCCTTTTTTCTCTAATCTTGTTTTCATGCTTTATTTCATTAAGTTGGTCTTCGATCTCTGATATCCTTTCTTCTGCTTGAGCAATTCGGCTATTTATAGTTGTGTATGCTTCACGAGGTTCTCGTGCTGTGTTTTTCAGCTCCACCAGGTCATTTATGTTCTTCTTTAAACTGGTTATTCTAGTTAGCAATTTGTCTAATCTTTTTCAAGTTTCTTAGCTTCCTTGTATTGGGTTAGAACATGCTCCTTTAGCTCGGAGGAGTTTGTTATTATCCACCTTCTGAAGCCTGCTTCTGTCAATTCGTCAACTCATTCTCCATCCAATTTTGTTCCCTTGCTGGCATGGAATTGTGATCCTTTAGAGGAGAAGAGGCATTCTGGTTTTTGGAATTTTGAGCCTTTTGCACATGTTTTTCTTCATCTTCGTGGATTTATCTACCTTTTGTCTTTGATGTTGGTGACTTTCGGATGGGGTTTTATTTACTATAAGCAGCAAAATTAAAACAGGCCACACCTTCAACACTTGGCTTGGAAATATTTTCCGCTAAATGCCCAATTTATTGCTTTCCAATTTTGCTAAGTTTTCTGCCATTATTATAACAAAGATTGCCTTTCCTTTTCTTATCCCAGTAATAATTAGCAGTCCAGGTCAATGTATTTCTCAGAACAGAAAGACCCTAACATCAGGCCAATATTTAGATGGCCAAAAATGAGCTAGTGGCTACTTAAGTGTTCTAACGAATAAGGCTAGAAGGACTGGGACAATGACCTTTTCACATCAAGCTCCATAAGCCCTCTGTCATTAATGGGGGTTGGGAGAAGTAGGAAGGAGATATCCTTTTCAGCAAAAACATTTATGTTGTTGTCATCAGTGCATTACAGAGATCTTCATCTTAGAAGAAATCAATGAGAGAGGGCTGGGGAGTAACCCAAGGGCCTTCAAACTTCTTTTGATATTGTAATGAGATGAGTGAATCTCAGTTTGTAACTTAAATAAAAATCTTTCTGCTGAAAATTTGAACAATGCTCTTCAGACTTCCTTTTCTGTTATGAGACAACAGAGGGTATTGATTAGTCCCAAACATTTTTCTTCATAAAATTCTTTTCTTTGTATTTTCCCCCTACAGCCTCCTGACCTTGTTATCGTCCTCCCAAATTATTGGGATTACAGGCGTGAGCCACTGGGCCCGGCCCATTTGTTTTCCTTTACTTGGCATCTTCTCCCCCACTAGATTATGAACTCCATTCAGATGTCAGCCTAAAAGGAAGAGGCTGAGGCACAAAATGTAATTTAAAGAGTTCACTTGGCCGGGCGTGGTGGCTCATGCCTGTAATCCCAGTACTTTGAGAGGCTGAGGCAGGTGCCCTGAGGTCAGGTGTTTGAGATCAGCCTGGCCAACATGGTGAAACCCTGTCTCTGCTAAAAATACAAAATTAGCCAGATGCAGAGGCACGTTCCTGTAATCCTAGCTACATGGGAGGCTGAGGCAGGAGAATCACTTGAACCTGGGAGGTGGAGGTTGCAGTGAGCCGAGATTGCACCATTGCACTCCAGCCTGAGCAACAAGAGCAAAACTCCAACTCAAAAAAAAAAAAAAGAGTTTACTTGAGTCAAAGTGAGAACAGCTTCCCAGAAGACTCAGACCCAAATAACCTTGGATATGAGCTCCGTTTGGCTTTTATTACAAGCAGGCTTTTAATGGCAAAAAAAAAAGGGGGGGGGTCAAGGAGTGGGCTAAAATAAAGTGATTTGTCAGGAATGCTCAGTGGTTTAAATAAATAACACTGATTAGTGATTGGCTATACATCGTTTTACAGGGTGTAGGCTGTGTGTCAGGTGCAGCATTATTAGGTTAATTTCCAGGCATTTGTGGCAATAGCAAGCAGATTCAATAGATGAATGCATAGCTCAAAGGGAGGGGTAGGACATGATTGCTGCCTCATTTGAATGCCTGTCTAAGCCTGATAATTTTAAAGGCTTTCCGTTCCGCAGATAAAAGTATTTTTCCTTCTTCACAGGCAAGTATAAAGCAATGTCCGCTTTACACGCCATTGAGTCTCCAGTGCATAAACAATAACTACTACATTGAGAGTACTTAATAAATATTTACTGAGTAAATATTGAATTGACTACCACTATCTTTTATTATTCTAAGATGTGATCCAAAATGAATGCCTCAGTTTTAAGCCTCCTCAAAATGTTACTCTATTTATCTTTTAACAGCATAGCATACCTATTAAAATGCTTACTAGAATGCTAATAAAGTTATTGCAGTCTAAAAGGATAAGGCCTAGGTTTGGAATGCAAAGATGGATTGGAGTGTTAGAGACTCCAGCAGCTACACCACCTGTCCCATCCAGCATTACCACCATGGGTCGTGACCACATACGATCAGATAGCAAAGGGTAAAAATAGCTTTCCAACAACTTCCAATAAATTCTTTTACCTTTTTGTACTTTCCCCACATATTTTCTCACAAAATGCTTGTGTAGTGAGAAGCAGTTAATAATTTGATTTTTTTTTTTAGTGTTCTCTTACTGTATGCTTGGCTCAGTTGTAACAATTAGCTTAAGAAATCCAAGAAATTTGTGATACTTTCTACTCAGCTATGAAATATAGGATTATATATTTGTGTCTATTAGTTATCTTCTAATTGTTTGTCATTTGAAATAGCATCTCAAAGTTGGGGTAGCAGGGTTGAAATTTCCAGTCTGCCATTGCACTGGTGGCTCAGCCTTACATTGGCAGCTTCCATTTTTTAGTTGCTAGATAACTACTATGTCTAGCTACACTGTGACAATGACAAGAAAATTAATAATATTGACCATTTTGCTCTTAGCCTAATGGTTTGTTGAATTAATTGGTTGCCAGGAGCAGTAAATACTACTTCGATGTCCTAAGATATCTACATATGTCTATTAGACAGCAATATCTAATAGACTCAGAATCCAATAATTAAATGGGATCTATTTAAGATCAGCCCAAACTACAGTGACAGCATCATAACTTTAATGTGAAGACACATGATTTAATAAATAATTTGTGTGTTGGGGAATGGTTCAGAATTTGAAATTAGAATGACTCCAGGAAATCTCAGAATCAGATTACTCCAGCTAAAATATATGGAAGAGTTTTTTTCTCTTCTTCTAAGAAACCAGTGGCATGATGAATATTTCTGGATTCCAAGGCATCCCCCTGATCAATAAAGGGCAAAGGCAGAGAAATAGATTAAATCACTCTCCAGCCTTCTTGAGAAATGAGAAGAGGTTGTTGGCATTGGACCACAAGTGGAAGTTTGCGTGACATCAAGACCCATATTTGGGAAAATCAGCAACTATGGCTAAGAGTGAAATAGACATAAGGAGAAAAGATACTAGCAAAAAGACATCTTTCACAGGGAGGATCAAAATGAATGGTATAGTGGAATTCCATGCCCATGAGCAGGTCAGGGACTGAATGAAGTCTCAGTGGGTGAAGCAAGTGTGTTTTACAAGCTTATGCCACCTAGAAGTTTCCAGTGGCTATTTTCAAACTCCATGCCTAATGTTCAATATATGTATAATGTGATATTTCTGCTAGTAAACTGAACTGAGGGCCACTTCCCTGACACAGTAAGGCAAACATCCATACTGAGGTTTGCAGCAGGAGAAAGATGGATGTTTATTTGCAAGGTATCAAGTAAGGAGAATCGGGCGGCTCAGCTTTAAGACCCAGCTTCTCCAATGGCTTACAGATAAGGGTTTTTAAAGGCAGGGAGGCAGGGATTACAGGCAAAGTCAGAAATCAATACATGGAGATTATACATTGGTTTGACCTACAACGGCAGGACATCTTGAAGCAGGGCACATAGGTCATGGGAGGATTCAAAAATTTTCTGATTCATAATTGGTTATGGAGGTGAAGCTTTGTCTAAAAATTAGGGGTCAGCAGAAAGGAATGTTAGCTCTGGCCCATGGGTATGACTTCCTCCATGAAGAAATTTAGAACAAAAAACGGTCAGAGTTCAGTCCTCAGTTGCCCCTGATCTGAGGTCTGTGTGCCAATGGATCCATTTGGTGGGGATCTGGGTTTCTGAAAACAACTCAGCAGTATATGTTGAAATGTTATCTTTTGTTTCTATAGGGAATCCACCATCTTGTGAATCTAACCTCCTCAGCTATTGTTTTAAACTATTATTACCTTTTTCTTATTAAGTTGCTCATTATTTCTCAGGGATCGCTGGGTGCCTGGAATTTTCCTTGAAGGAACTAAAGATTTTCCTTTTTTCCATGATTGGAGGGCCCAGAGGTCCCTAAGGGGGGGGGGGTCCCTGCTCCATCTCATTTTCTGTTATGTAAATTGTGCTTGTCCAATGTTTTAAATAATTTTTGAAATATTGGAAAAGGAGATTGTGGTACCTGGCAATGTTTAATAAAAATCAGCTGTGTTTTCTTTATCCTCTTATTTCCTAGAGTAACATTCAGTTTCTCCACTTTTTAATGTAGCACAATTCTGCCCATACCCAAGTCCCTGGGTCATCCCTCTTTCCATGGAGAAGATCCTGTTCCCTAACCATTGAGTTATATTTCTTCCAACAAGTGACATTTAGGAATATTAAGAGTTATTTTTTATGTTCATTCTTGGGATAAAGAACACCATATGTTAGGCTAGTAATATAAATGTTTGGGTTGCCTCTTCTAGATACCCTTTATGGAGCCATTGGGTTCATTCCAATGCGATGTGAGTATTGGCTGCTAATGGCTCCCAGATGTTCCCTTCCACTAAGAAGAATTACTTTTGGCCAAGGCAACCTCACTCTGGAAATGGCTGGAAGTTATGTCTTCTCCTCAGAAGTAGCTCATGGCCAATGACTAATATATGATCAAACTACTGAGTTGTTAAAAGAGGAGAAGGCTGAGAAGGAGGATACAGAAAATAGCAAAATAGCTGTTTCTTCCCCAGGGGCCATCCTTTATAGCTTAGCCAGATGGCCCACCTTCGATCATTCTTCTCCCCAAAGGAATGAAGCGTAACATCTACATCGGCCTCCACCTCCACAATGGGTAGAAGGCAAGGCAATGGGCTGAGCAGGAGACGTAGAATCTAAAAGCTGAAAAATCCTGGAAAGGGTAAGAAAAGTAATTTCTTGTGGAGAGGGGAGACAACTGGCAGCAAGAATTATGGAGACTGCATTGGAACACACAATCCTCCTAGGGAAGTCCAAGTTTAGAGATTCAGTACTTAAAAATGCATCTGGAACCATTGCAGAAGCAGAACTAAAATTAGCTGCAATTGATAATAAGAATTCTTACATAAAAATAACAATAGTAAAGATTAACAATAGCTACTGTTGATTGAGCACCTGCCAAATGTGAGGTTCAGTGCCAGATTATTTACATTTATTCATCATTATCCCTGCAACAAATATGGAAGGCTGGACTGAGCCAATGCCCATCTCTTTTCACAAGGACAGCTTGCCTCCTATTCCATGACAAACACCTGCAGGAAAGAATAGAGTGGAATGGGCAGAACAAAAGAGAAATGGAATCTAGAGTATCATTTCCTCCTTGTTAGTGCACATGCTTGGCATGTGCAGCCAATAATTAGTCACTCAATAAATATTTGAAAAGGAAATGAACAACTAGAAGTTTAGATAACAAACTTTAATAATGGTTAATTTTGGATGGTGGGGCCAGGAGCTACATTTTCCTTTGTGTTTTCCCCAAGCTTTCTGCATTAAATTTATACTGTTGTAAATTGTAAAACTCTGAGCATATATAGCTATATGCCAACACTGAAATATTTTTAAAATTATGATCACTTTAATTCCTAAATGAAGAGGTTTTGTTTGTTTGTTTGTTTCTTGTATACATAAGGCCTTCCTGTATATCACTTAGGCCTTAACTTTTTTGTACACGCAGATTCTGGGTTGCATAAATGCCTCTTAAAACATCTACTTTTGGCACCAACTACAGCAGGGTGCCATTGTGAAAACCACTCTGAATCCCAAATTGAGGGCTGCTGCAGCCTTTTCCAGGGGAAGAGGACTGCTGTTTAGGGCACCTCATCTCCTGATCTCCTGAACTTTTGAAAAGGGGCTTCTATTTTTGTTTATGGACATGCAGATGTCTTTAAAAGAGAAAGAGTCCTAAACATCTCTTTTAAATCACTGACCCATGTTTCTTAATAGCCAGCAATGAACAAGGGAATTCCCAGCAAATGTGATGGTAGTCACATCCAAAAATTAGAAAGCTAAGGCATCTACTTAGATTAAAATATGCCTGGGTGTCGGCCCTGTTTTTTGTGGTAGTAATATATTTTCTGTCCTCATGACTCAGCCTGTAATAGCCAGTAATGAAGTAAATAATTCCCAGCAAATGTGATGGCAGTCAGATTGAAAAATTAGTAAGCTAAGACATCTACTTGGTTTATAATATGCCTGAGTGTCATGGCTCAGTTTTCTGGAATCACCCCCTAAAATTCTACCCTTACATTGGATAAATGAAAATGCTCTGGAATGTCACTTTTTGTTCCCCAGCAAACCACTCTCTGACAAGCAATTGGTCCTCTGCCAGGTGACCTTGACCCAGAAGCTGAACCATGCTTCCACTGTTCGTAGATGAAGAAACTGAGGCTCAGAGAACTTCTGCCAGGGAGAACAGCTCGTTGAGAGCAAGTCTGAAATAAGTGACCAGGTTTCCTGATTGTATTCTACTATTTCTGTGGTAGCCATGGAAGAGGAGTTGGTCCTGGCTCTTCTGGAAACTTCTGAGTCCAGAAGTCACTACACTCTTCTCTCATTGGACCCTCTTCATCCACACACCAACACCTGCCTCCTTGAAGCATTCAACCTGTGGCCCACCTTTCCTGGTAGCTGCCCTCCCTCCCCGGTCCTCAGCTTATGTCTCTTCTGCCTGCTCGCAGAGGTTGGAGGTACTCCCTCCTGTACCTCCCTTGGTACCCCACAGAACTCCAGGACCAGCCCAGTCCTTTGGAGACCACTTTTCTCTGATCCTCCATCCTGCAGGTAGTGTCTTTGTTTGAGCCTCCTCCTTTCAGGGTGAATGCTTTTCTCAGCTGTAGTTTAATGAATCTCAAACCAGGCTCTGGACGAGTTGCTTCAGTCAGGAGCTTAGAAACAACACATCTAACACTTGCTGCTTGCCATGTTCTCAGCCACCCCCTTTTGACAAGATAACATTTTAGTTTACATTTTTTGCCATCATTATAGTTGTGGGATCCTGGCCCCTTAGGCATCTCTTTTTTGGGGGGGGTGGGGTTGGGGATGGAGTCTGGCTCTGTTGCCCAGGCTGGAGTGCAATGGCGTGATCTTGGCTCACTACAACCTCTGCCTCCTGGGTTCAAGGGATTCTCCTGCCTCAGCCTCCCAAGTAGTTGGGAATACAGAAGCCAGCCACCACACCTGGCTAATTTTTGTATTTTTAGTAGAGAGAGGGTTTCGCCATGTTGGTCAGGCTGGTGTCGATCTCCTGACCTCAGGTGATCCGCCTGCCTCGGCCTCCCAAAGTGCTGGGATTACAGGCGTGAGCCACTGTCTCGGCCCCCTTAGGCCTCTTTTGATATCCTATCTCTATGATATGCCAGCCCCCTTTTCCTCTAAGTGTGGGGCCCTCACTTGCTGGGCCTCCTGGAGAAGGGATTCCTGCCTCTGACCTGACCCTGCCACTTTCTGGTCTGTATTAGGTTGAACCACATTATTCACATTTCTTTTTACCTATAGTAACATCAATTTCATTTGGTTTTACCTAATATAGGGAAGTCCTACATGAATACCAAGACATCAGGCATTGTAGAATTGTAATGATGAAATTTGAAAGAAAGGTTGATATCTTCCAGATAGTATACTTTCATTTTTAGAGGCCTTGACTTTTCTAGCCACATATAGTATATATGTCATACCGTATATAGTCATACATCCTCATGTACATATGAGTGTGTGTATGTAAACATGTTTGTCTTTATACTTGTTTTATTTTATTTTCACTGACTACCCTTTAAAATGGAAACAACTCTAAAGTTGAAGCCAAGGCACTAGGTCCTGTACTCTCAGCAGACACAGAGGGCTCTCATTCACAACTGTGCCCTCCATGGGTAGATTCCAGCAAGGACCACAGTCTTCTGTGTCCTGAAGTGGGCCTAGCAACGTCATTCTGCAATAGGCCTCATTTCCTGCCAAGGTTGTAGTCAAGCTCCAGAATAGAGGAGCCACCACTTCTGTCTGCTTAGGAGGAAGGTTTGGTTCAGTCACCACAGGACGTCTCAAAAGTGGGGCTGGAGCAATTTGCAATTAGACATTCTCATTTGCATTTTTCTTACTAACAGCTATTTAGAGAAGGACTTTAGATATGCAGGTTGATGATTCTGGGAACAGGGACTGCTTCTATCTACAGACGTGCAGGCAGAAGAGATTTCAGCAGAGTTATCATTTTAATTCTTAAGGGAAAACACTCAAAAAGAAGATATTTCATCTCTTTTGTTTGTGATAGAAAAGTATTTCCTGTCCTCATGACTATTTACTGTAGCAGATATTGGATTTCTCTACATGTTATCTGGGTGATTTTAGATGAAGCATTCAACGTCTCTAAGTCTCAGTTTTCTCATCTATAAAATTAAATATGTTCCTCATAAGATGGTTGTGCAGACTATGTGAGATAATTTTACATTCTAGTGGATTGGGCAGGCAGCACACAAATTATTACACTAGTAAGTGTTTTGTAGTCATTGTGACAAATGATGTAAAGAAAAAATTCAGGGTACTATGAGAGTGACTAATGGGGACCTGATTTATTCTGGGGTACCAGAGGAAGCTCTACATCTTAGAAGAGATGCATTAAAGCGTGATCCCGTGACTAGCTTGGGCAACATTGTAAGACTCTGTCTCTATAAAAAATGAAAACAATTTTTTAAAAAAAGAAAAGAAAAAGGAAGGATGTCATTATATCCTGTTCAGAAAAAAACAAGGGCCTTGAAATCATTGCAAAAGTTTAGAATCTTCCTTTTCCTTTTGGTAAAGGAAGTACATAAAAACCTATGGTTATTAATAGATGCTTCTTATTCTCTGTTAGTGTTTCTAAATGCACTTGATTAAACAAAATAAAAGAATTGAGTAAATTAGTGGAAGGCTTCTACTTCTAGTGCAGGATTCTTAACAATGGTGCTATTGACATTTTGGGCCAGATTATTTCTTTGTTGTGAGGGACTTTCCTATGCAATGCAGAATGTTTAGCAACATCCCTGGCCTATACCCACTCCCAATCATGACAATAAAAAATATCTCCAGACATTGCCAAATATCCCCTTATGGGCAAAATCCCCCCAATTGAGAATCACTGCTCTAGTAAATTCATCGTTAATGCACATAGCTCCTGGGGTACAGAAATCAGTAATAAGTACCCCCTCTGTGTTTGAAGACAGGAGAGAATGTTTAAAAACAAACAAGCAAAAACTAAAACGAAGTCAGCTGAATTTTGGTCAAAGTCTGGGGTAGGTCATTTGGCATGATAAATTCTACCTGATATCTGACTGTGCTGAGTCATTCTATTGTCAACTTCATTGAGCTGGAACTAGGTTGCCCAGAATCCCTGTCCCTGCATGGCTCCAGATAGGGCCATGATCCAAAGAGAAATCAGAACAAAATTTTGGAGACAGAAATAAAGCAAGAGCCATTATTCCCCAAGGGACTTTGGGATCTGATAGAGAGATGGGCAGATGCAGAGGTATGCAGCCAGCTCCAGCTTGTCCTCATTCTCCTTCTCTCCTTGTCCAGTTCTTCCCAACAGCTGGTCCTGCTGACCAGTTGCAAGCCCAGCTCACCAACTTGACTGTGGAAGCACAGAGGTGGTAGACTCACTGAGGCAACAACTTTCTCTCCATGACAGTTCTACTTTGGTAACTGGACATGTTTATCAAGTTTCCCTGCAAGCTCTGACTTGTCTACTGAATAGTGCCTTAGGAAGTCTGGTTAGGACTTATTCTCTGACCCCATGGCTCTTGTTCTTTACTTCTTTCAGAATTTTATTTTCCCAGCAACCCCTATAATTGGGTAATATGCAATTTTTATAATAAATTCCATCCTTTATTCTAACACATTCATTGTCACAGAGTGACTGAACTTTGGTAACATCACTCTGTGTCTTCTTAGCTTCCCCAGAACCAGAATTTCAGAAGCCACTGCTATCTAAGCCATTTTTTTTTTTTTCATAGCCATCCCAAGGGAAGACACTTGGGACATGAATCATCACTCAGAACTGAGGCTGAGAGGCAGGGCAAGCAGTCAACTTCCTTCCTAATTCAATAGGTGCTAATCCATTTATCTCTACTATAAGGGCATGCCTGCTTCAAGAGCTCAATTTGTTTTGCCTGCACTAGAGGATTGTGGACAAGAAGAAAATGAACACTTTCTAAGGCTGAAAAAGTAAAGCTTTCCCATGAGTAGCCCCAGGCTTAGGACTTAAGCTACAGTGGTAAGTTCAGCAGAGCAGGACCCACCAAGCCCCAAATGAAGGTGGGTAGTCACATGGCAACCTTGAGTTTCCCTGTGTCTTAGATCAGATTCTCCAGAAACAAACCCAGAGAAGTTGAGTAGAAGCAAGTTGTCCACTTAAGAGATGTTGGAAGACAACACTGAGATAGAAGTGGGGAAGTGAGGCAGGACAGGGCAGGCAGGCAATGAAGGGTTTGTTATTAAGTAAGTGACTGCTGTGGGTAACTGGAGCTTAATCCCACTGGGGCACTCTCAGACTAGTGTAGAAGGCACTGCATTATCCCACCTGGGGTCAATCCTTCCTTGGGAAGGAAGGGTGCTATATGAATTCTTGCCATATGCTTCTAACCTGCTCCACACACAGGCAGAAGACCTCAGCTTCCAGAGATGCAGATGCTGGCAGCTGAAGGTTGACCAGCCTGCATTAAAATGGTGAGGCCCTAGGGAATATTTAGAGAGGCACTAACAGCATCTAGTACGCTCTGCAACTCCAGGTTTTGTGCATATGGCTTAATGCTCAAACAGAAACCAGATCTTAGAAAAAGAAAAGCCTGGAAAAATTTTAAAAAATCTGTGCCCTGTGTTTTGTCCCTAGTCTCTCAGAAAGTGGTTGATGAGTCTTTGAATCTTAAATCCTGCAGACTAGAATATTTCCCATTCATATTCTTCTGGGTAATTTAGAGCAATGTGAGGTATATTGTATTTATTTGCTCAGTTTGTTTATTTCCTATTCTTCCTGGCTTTGCATCGCCTTCATACTTGATGGTCATTCCTAATTCCCCTTCTCTTGATCAAACATGTACCACTGGACCAGAGAGGGAAGAGGTTGGAGGTTGTTATGGGAGACTTCACAAGGTGAAATTTGATCGGCTGTGCCCTTTGGGTATGAATTTTAGCCTATTAGGCAAACTGATACCACAAGTACAAATTTGTATTTGGACATAAGTGAACATCTTAGAAAAATGGCCTTCCAGTTGCAGGTGCATTCTGTTCTTCATCTTTTTCCTGGATCCCTAAAAATGTCCCTATGCCAGAGAGCAAGGCTGGGCACCAAAGAAAGTTCAAGACCCTAGGTCCTCCTTCATGAAAGGCTTCCCCAGAGCCAGGCTTCAGGACTCAGAGTTGGAGTACCAAGTCCCCTGAGCCCTGCCCTGGCCCATCTCATCTCCTTAACATGAAAGTCCCTACACAGCAAAAGGCACTGACTGTTGGAGAGGAATGTTCAATGATATTCTTATCATCTCTCCATTCCTTCTACCAAATAGCCAAGTCACATTATGAGGAAGGGAATTAGAGGGTCATTTGTCATAGATATCAAGGAAGACAAGGGTTGGGAGGTATGGGAAAAGAAAAGGAGGAGAAAAAGGGAGAAAAAAATGGAGAGATGGGTTTGAGTGCTTTTGGCTGCCCAGGCCTGTGAATCAGTTTTATCTTAATTTAGAGAAGACATCCCTGAAGCCTAGAGAGGTTAGGTGACTTCCCTAAGAGGTTAATACTTCCTAAGGTGACTTATCTTGTCAGTGGCAAAGCTCAAATTCAAATTCAAGTCTACTTATTCCAAAACCAATACTTTTGTTCTACTTTGCAACTCAACACAAGTTTAATACTCAGCAGGAATCTGGGTGGGGTGCAGCTTCCTACAGAGGTGAGGAGAACCCAATAAATGCAGCTAAACAAGGAATACTGATCGCCTATTCGTCAACATAATTAATGATAACTAAATAATAAATTACACTTGGGAAATTACTATATACACACTATGCATGCCACTTAATCTTCAGAATAATAGTTCTCAATCCTGGTAGCACATTAGAATTACTTGAGGAGCTTTTAAACATAAGCTTGGCCTGTTATGTTTAACAGTTCTCCACCTTGCCCCACCCTGGATCAATTATATTAGAGCAGAGTTGGAATACAACAATATCAAGATATTTTAAAATCTCCCTAGGTGATTGTAATGAACAGCCAGGGTTAAGAACAATTGCTTAGAACAATTTAGCTTGGATGGAATGCCCTGGAGTGTTTCTGGGCTTCGGATTTCTGGGCTTCACTTTCAGAATTTATGATTCTGTAGATCCTGAGTGGGGACCACAATTTTGCATTTCTAACAAGTCCTCAAAATTAGTCCATTTTCACACTGTTATAAAGAACTACCTGAGACTTGATAATTTATAAACAAAAAAGGTTTAATTGACTCACAGTTATGTATGGCCAGGAAAGCCCCAGGAAACTTGCAATCATGACAGAAGGCAAAGGAGAAGCAAGCACCTTCTTCACAAGGTGGCAGGAGAGAGAGAGAGAGAGAAAGAGAGAGAGAGAGAGAGAGAACTGCCAGTTTTAAGTCATCAGATCTAGTGAGAACTTCTTCACTATAATGAGAACAACATGAGGGAAACAGCTTGCATGGTCCAATCCCCTCCCACCAGGTCTCTCCCTTGATCCATGGGGATTACGATTCGAGATGAGATTTATGTGGGGCACAGAGCCAAACCATATCACCAAGTAACACTGATGCTGCTTGTCTCAGGGACCTCAGTTTGCGAACCATTGATTTAAAACAACTTTAAGGATGGTGTTATATAGTAATTACCATTTTATATATAAGGCTTTGTGATGACCAAGCCAGAATTTGCACTCAGGTCTATGATCCATGCTTTTAAGTCTTGCTCTATTTGCTTCACCTTGTACACAAGTTGATCAGGCCTGACTTTGTTTGCCAAACGCTTCACTGAAAAGCAGCTACAGCAGGTTTCCAGCACTGTGTGAAAGTCTGCCTGGTGGGCTACATTAAGTCAGTTCCAAATTCTTGCCTAGTGGCAAGAAGAAAGGTGCACTAGAGATTACAAAGCTAATTTAGCTTCATTAATCAAGATAACATTAATTGCTCCAAACTTCTTAATGAAGGTCTGCTGACGCATACTAAAATATTTCATCCAAGACAACTCGCAGAACCTTCCTCCAGGGCCTGTGCTCTGAGTGGAAAAGCTCTTCTGGAATGGACTCAGGTGTTTGTATTGCCTGCCTATGTAACTAGGATGGTCCTTAGAAAGCACAATTCTTGTTCCGGAAGATCCCTGGGGGAGACCTCAGGTGCTTCAGTGAAGGGGGCTTTGGCCTATGTGGAATTCAGGGATGGCCTTTCATGCTGATTTAAGTCTTGTATGAAAGTCAGAAGTTAAAGCCAAAGGGCATTGTAAATATATATAATTTTTGGCAATTAAAAAATAAATTTAATTTTTTGAAAAAGAAATAAAAGCCAAAGGATACCATAAGCAACTCAATTACAAATTGTTTTCTACAGCATTTTTTTTATTGCCATGGAGACAAATTTTGAGAGCTCAAGCACCCAAGTGATTGTACTTTCAACTTTAATCACATTTTCATTTGACCTCCTCCAAGATTCTTGGTGGAGGCTGACCTGTTTATGCACTCCTCCTCCCATATCCTCTCTTCATGTGGCTCTCTCCTTATAATGGTGGTTGTATTAGTTCATTTTCATGCTGCTGATAAAGATATACCTGAGGCTGGGAAGAAAAAGAGGTTTAATTGGACTTACAGTTCCACATGGCTGGGGAGGTCTCAGAATCATGGCGAGAGGTGAAAGGCACTTCTTACATGGTGGCGGCAAGAGAAAAATGAGAAAGAAGCAAAAGCGGAACCCCCCGATAAACCCATCAGATCTCGTGAGACTTATTCACTATCACTTGAATAGCACAAAAAAGACCAGCCCCCATGATTCAATTACATCCCCCTGAGTCCCTCCCACAACATGGGGTAATTCTGGGAGATACAATTCAAGTTGCGATTTGGGTGAGGACACAGCCAAACCATATCAGTGGTCATTTCATTTAGAAGAGGGTTATGGAGCTGGGATATCCTAGGTTAAGATTATTTCCCTATTCTGCTTTCTCCCTTTCATCTTCTCTGGCTTATGATCTTTTTTTCAGGCCCAAACACACCAACAAGCTAAGAGTAAACATAGGAGACTGTATTATGTAGATTCTCAAAAAGCAGAGCCCAGGTGGGTTGTCATGCAAGTGATTAAGGGAGAGATTAATTCCTGTGAGAGTGAGGAAAGCAGGCAGGACAAGGAAAGAAGCTGGGCAGATGTGTGAGTTCAGCTAAAGTCTAACCTCACCTTAATCCCATGGTGGGGAATCTGAAGCATGAAGTACATCGCAGAGTTTTTCCTTCCTAAGGCGAGGGGGCCAGCCTTTTGTACCCTGTATCAGTTACTGATTGGCTGTAGGCCATTGACAGGAAGGGTGTAATATCCCAAGCATTTCCAGGAGTGGTGTCCTGTAGGCCATTGACAGGAAGGGTGTAATATCCCAGGCATTTTCAGAAGTGGTGTCCAGTAGGCCAAGGTGGCAAGTCTCCGGATAAAGGGGCAATTGTCCAACACTCCCTGTAGCTGGGTGATGCCAGATAAAGGGGACCAACAGCATCTACTGCAGGAACTTTGCAGAAGCAAGGAGACTCATCCCCATGTAAGTGTAACAAGTGCAACTGGGAGGTAGCTGATGTTTTCCTTCTGTGGCCTTTCTTTAGGGCTGCTCAGGGCCCTTGGTTGGCTTTTCCTCTTCTCTGTATTCATGTCTCTTCTGAAGCCTTTAGGTATGTGAATAACATTTTTTATTTTAAGTGTCTGCCTCCACATCAAGACCAAAAGCACCTTAAGAGTTAGGACCCTGGGCCGGGCATGGTGGCTCTCGCTTGTAATCCCAGCACTTTGGGAGGCCAAGGTGGGCAGATCACCTGAGGTCGAGAGTTCGAGATCAGCCTGACCAACATGGAGAAACCCTGTCTCTACTAAAAATACAAAATTAGCTGGACATGGTGGCACATGCCTGCAATTCCAGCTACTCGGGAGGCCGAGGCAGGAGAATCGCTTGAACCCGGGAGGCAGAGGTTATGGTAAGCTGAGATCATGCCATTGCACTCCAGCCTGGGCAACAAGAGTGAAACTGCATGTCAAAAAAACAAAAAAAAAAAAAAAAGAGCTGACCCACTCATCTCTACATCCCAAGACCTAGGGCATCACTGGGCACATGTAGGAGCCCTCTAGTTTGTTATTTGTAAGACCCAAAGCTTTCCTATGCCCTCCTTTTCCTTAACATTTCTCAGTCTAGTCCCATCTAGGCCACTTTCAATTAAAAAAACAACAATCAAGACCTTTACATTATGATTTCTGATGCTTGGTAAGTATCTTAATGTAATTGCAACTGTGCAGAAATGAAATAAAGACATATAGTTCTCTCCAAATAGATGAAAACACACGGGAGGCTTAGTCATTCTTGAACTCTTTTTGGTCCAAAAAAGACCCACTTAATGGCTCTTTAAAGCAAGAGGCAAAAACCTGCACTGAAATAAGAGAGGGACTTGGACCATTATTCAAGGTACTAACTGGTGCATTCAGAAATAGCATTTTGCATAGTGGAGTTAACAAGCTCCATAAGGAATAAACTAAATAAATAAATAAACTAAATAAGCTAACAAGGAATAAAAAACAGAATAGCTTTGGGATAGAAGTTCATTTCACAAAGCTGGTAATCTGTAAGTAGATATCACTATAGCATTATTATGATATGCAGAAATTAAAGTATATTCCAAAGTATATTCCAAAACAGCATCATCCAGTTTAACTAAAACGCTTTCCTTCCCATTTGTAACCGTGTAAAGTTATCATCACAACACACTACAAGCAAGAAAATAGCCTGCACAAAAATGAAGCAAATATTTCAAAGGAAGAATGAATTAGATCAAGATGGGAGATTAAATAAATGGTTTTGCCTAAAATTTTAAAAAATTACACAAAGTAGCAAAATAAATTTGTTTGAGTGAAAATAGCTCCATCTATACAGTGTTTAAAAAAGGATTATGTGAGTATTGGAGGGGAATTCTCCAAGCTGCTTAGCCACTGTGACCATCTCTTCTAACATACATGATTGGTGAAAGTTGGGTGATTTGCCTAATTCTAGCACCATTTTCATTGTCTAACAGGCCTTCCTCCAAAGACAAAAATTCCTCTTTGTTCCTGCCCTGAACAGATACCATGGCATTCTCAATAGCTAGTGCACTGGACTAGAAAGAAAACTCTCCCTAGGTGGTGAGTAGAGGAAGAGAGCTGCAGTTGAGGCAAATTTGTAAAGGGAATTTCTAAGGGACGTAATTGGGGTAGGGAACACTCAACAAGCCATGGAAGGACAATTCCTTTTTTAAAAAAGTTATTATTATTAGAGCTCCTGAGGCTTTGACCCAAGGATTGGCCCTTGGAAGAAAGCATGTGTTTCCTTTTCTTTCTTCAACATGACCACTCTTCTCCTTCCAGTCCCTGATATGGGCAGCATAACTAAGTCATTATTCTAAATTCTGACCCACAGCTTTAAATCTAGTGAAAAAGCTCCTTGATCCCGATAATCTGTCTAGTTTGGGGCATGGATGGGAAGGTGGTACGTTACTGGGAATATGTGAAAGGTTGAATCAGAGACTACATACTAGATGCCATTGGACACTTGGAACAGAACCCCGCCTAACTTTTTAATGAAATGTGGTCCACCTGACTGCTTCTGCCTCCGGCTTTTTATGACTGAGTCATTTGAATGCTTTCCTACCTGATGTCTTCCAAGAGAGGTCTTCCTTCCATACACTTAAGGGTACATGAACTGTGTTCATCTACATGTTTTTGGAAAAATCTAAACCATCTGGTAAACACATCTAGGTTTTTATAATTAATTTTTTTTTTTTGATGGAGTTTTGCTCTGTCACCCAGGCTGGAGAGCAGTGGCATGATTTTGGCTCACTGCAACCTCTGTCTCCTAGGTTCAAGTGATTCTCCTGCCTCAGCCTCCCTAGTAGCTGGGATTACAGATGCCCACCACCACGCCCAGCTGACTTTTGTATTTGTAGTAGAGACGGAGTTTCACCAGGTTGGCCAGGCTGGTCTCGAACTCCTGACCTCAGGTAATCTGCCTGCCTCGGCCTCCCAAAGTGTTGGGATTACAGATGTGAGCCACTGCACTTGGCCCCTAGTTAATTTTTAATTATTTTCTCAACTTTTGGTTTTTAAAGAATTAAATGATAATTTATATATAATAAAATGCACAAATACAAGTGTACAGTTTGATTAGTTTTGACATGCGTTTACATCCCCATTGACCCAGCAAGTTCCCTTATGCCCCCCGACCCCCCGCTAGAGGCAACTACTGTTCTGATTTCTGTTACCATAGACAAGTTTAATCTCTTCTTGAACGTTATATAAATGGATACTCTTTTGTGTCTTGCTTTTAAAAATTCAACATAATTTCTCTGAGATTTGCCCTTGTTTCTGCATGTATTAGCACATTCCTTTTTATTGCTGAGTGGTATTCCATTGCATGAACATTCTTGTCCTTTTGAGCATAATTGTTTCGATTTTTCTTCAGTAAATATCTAGGTTTGGAACTGTTGGATAATGGAGTACATACAGTAAAATCACTTCTTGTTCTGCAGGAAAGATGAGTGTCAATTATAGTAATTTAATAGTACAGATATTGAAAGTCATATGTTACAGAAACCTCAACCCCTTCTCAGAATCAAATTTAACTATGATCTGTTCAACAGGAATATTAGCTATGTAAAGAGGCCAAACAACCACTTTGGGACAGCCAAGTAGAAGTGTCTAAAAAACTGATGACATGTTGGTCTCCATTTCAGTAGCAGAGCAGGTACAATGGATGTGTGACCTGTGCAGTCACACCGGGCCTATGCTCGGAAGGCCCCCCATGCTTGGCTTAACATTCCACTGTTACCACCTTGAAATTTGTAATAGCTTTTGAACAAGGAAACACACGTTTTTAATTTGCACTGAATACCAACAAATTCTGCATCTGGTCCTGCCCAGTAAACTGACCAGTGCCGGGGATGTAAATCTATGAGTAACCAGTATATATGTGGTTTCAGGAGCCAATGGAGTCAGTGAGTTTACATACAAAGAGGGTACGGAGTGAGAAGAATCTAGGGGCATTCTCAGAGGAAAGAAACCACCATTTAAAAGATGAGTAAAAGGACCACATAAAGGAGATGGGTAGGAATATCCAGAGATATCAGTGGAGAAAGAAGCCATGGACACAGTATCAAGGCGGGTACAGGCACATGCAGAAAGGAGAACATGCTGCAGACACCAGAGAAAGTTACCAGCAGCACATTACTCTTTCTGAACTCTCTGGACCGGTCTATGTTGTCAAAAGATAAAATTACAACAAATTTGGAGATCTTAATTGGCTTTTCTTTGTGATTCTAGAATCAGGCAACATCTCATTCTACAAAATAGAATGAATGTTAGAGGAGCTGAACCGAGAAGGTTGGTTTTGTAGACAGAAAAGGGCTAAGGAAGGCGGAAGCAGAAAACGAAAAGCAGGCTGGTCACTTCAAAGTGACTTTCCTTGTAAAGGGTAAAGCAGAGCGGGCTTCCCTATCATGCCAGATAAAACTGGCCTGTTCGGGGATTTGGCTTTCTCTCTTTCTCTTCCTCAGAATGTCAGATAAACAACTTAGTTTTGGCTTGGTGGCATTGAACTTCAGCAGCAGTAATTCTATTTTGATTTAGTCTGTTGGGCCTGGGGCAGGAGGTCAGTCCAAACTAATGGGTGCCTAGAAATTGTGTTTGACAATGTGGAGACTTCTATCAAAAATATATAAGGCGCTTTTCTCTGATTTTCCTCCCTCTCCTCCCCTTTCCCAGGACCCATATGCCCCTTCTACCCTCCTATCTTTCCTTTAGAGAGCTCAACTGTGAAGTAGTCACACAAAGTTCTGGCATTTGTGGTTATTCCTCTAAACTCCATTTCGAATAGTGGCAGCACGTCTTGATGGTCCAACCCAGATGGGATGGGATGCAGGGGTTGGGAGGGCTGAGAGGTGACAGTTTTAGGTTCTTTAGATTCTTGAGAGTAATATCTACAAGGTGAACAAATCTTTCTCTGTTTATCTTGGCCTCTTCTGATGTCACACTTTAAGCGTTATTATGGTCACAATATTTCCTTTTTTTAATGTAAAGTTTTATTTTTTCTAAGTTTTATTAGAGATGCTATGTTGCCCAGGCTAGTCTCAAACTCCTGGCCTCAGCCATCCTCTTATCTCAGCCTCCCAAGTCGCTATTATGGTAATCATGTTTCTATCTCCTTAAGATACACCTTTTCTCCAGACTAGGAAGATAGTGGGAGGAGAGAAAGGATAAAGGAAAAAGAAATCCCAATTTATCATACAAATCAAAGGAAGAGTGAGCATTAAAAGAAGGTGCTGGCTACCTGTGAGTCAATAGTAATATAAGGTCTAGAAAAGTATCCATCAGACTCTTCAATGTAACCGTCAAGATTGACTTTTTTCCAGTTATCATGCAATAGATTGAAAAGACCAAGACTGGCCAGATTGTTTTTGTAAATTTACTGAAAGGCACAATGCAGCTGCTGAGGCTAGCAGGACTTCAGGGCAGGATTCTAAAGAAGAGAAACCCTGGAGAGGTGGGCCAGCATTCTGCAGTTGCTCTTGCCTTGGGTCATTTGCCATTTCTAGGTCAGGAACATGATCCTGGGACTCTGAGTAGCTACTTTGGCAGACAGTTACTGTTATCAGCAGAGAAGCCAACACATTTTGGGGAAGTCTTGCAGAGCTAAAGAGACAAAAATTAGAGACATCTTAATAAAACTGTTACTTTAAAAAACCAATAGCATCAAGTGTTGGCATGGATACAGAGCAACAAGAATCCTCATACATTGCTGGTGCAAGTACTAAATGTCACAACTACTCAGAAAACAGTTTGGCAGTTTCTTAAAAAAGTAAACATAGACTTAGCATACAACCCAGTAATCCCACTCCTAGATATTAATCCAAGATAAATAAAAGCATATGTTCCCACATAAAAACTGCATGCTAATGTTTATGATGGCTTGTTGTGATAGGCACACAACAAATGGCTCTCCAAAGATGTTCATGCCCTAATCCCCAGAATCTATGAATACAATACATTATATTGCAAAAGGGACTTTGCAGATGTGATGAAAGTTACAGACCTTGAGATAAGTGATTATCCTGAATTATTCCTCTGGGCCCAATCTAATCACATGAGTTCTTAAAAGTGGAGAACTTTATCTGGCTAGGATAGAGTGATGAGACTAAAGAAGATGGAGGAAGCATGAGAGGGAATTGACCAGCTATTGCTGGTTTTGAAGATCAAGAAAGAAGACCATGAGCTGGGAAGAGCCTTCACCAATCAGCTAGCAAAGATATAAGGATCTCAGACCCACAGCCGCAGGGAATTCTGCCAACCTAATAAGCAGAAAGGGATTCTCCCCTGGAGCCTGCAGAAAGGGCCACTGCCTTCTGATACCCTGATTTTAGTGCAGCAAGACTACCAGACCTCTGAATCACAGAACTGTAAAATAATATGTTTGTATTGTTTTAAGCCACTAAGTTTGTTCTTTAACTAAGTTGTAGAAATTGATACATAGTTTTATTCATAAATACTCCAAAGTAAAAATTGGTCAAATATTCATCAATATTCATTTCCACACTCATGTAGTGGAGTACTACTCACAAAATAAAAAGGAACAAATTGTTGATACATAAAACAACATGGATGAACTTTAAATGCATGCTGCTAGTGAAAGAAGCCAGACTCAAAAGGCTGCATACTATATGACTCCATTTCAGTGACATTCTAGAAAAGGTGTACTATGGGAATAGAGATCAGATCAGTGGTTACCAGGGCTAGGGGTCGGGGATTGACTGCAAAGGGGCATGAGGGAACTTTTTGGTGTAAAGGAACTATTCTGTATCATGAGTTTGGTGGTGGTTTCATGATGGCATGCATTGTTAGAACTCCTCAAGGTGTACACTTAAAAGGGTGGTGATTTTTGTTGAATAAATTATATTTAAATAAATCTGGCTTTTTTGAAAAAGTGAGGGACTTAAATGATTTTTATGTCAAATGGGAAGATTCAGGAGACATGGGAAGATTGATGATCCAGGTAAGGTTCTTTGACAGTAAGGACCTTAAAGAGACAAACAAAGGGATAAACACATCTCGTTTTTCCCTTTCTGAAATTCTATCCTTTTATTTTTTTCTTAAACAAATATTTTCTGGAAAATTGCTATTACCAAGTCATGATGGTGGGTATTGGAGATTCAGAGAGGAAAAAGAAACGAAACTAAATAAATGACAATATAACATATTCTCTCTGAGATGGAGGAGGAACCCTCTTGGGGCCTCCCAGACTCCCTCAGGTATGGAAATAAATGAAAATATTGAGTTTCTTCAACAGAAATTCCAGGCACCCAGGTAGCCCTGAGAAGTAAATGAGCAACCTGATAAATAAGAAGGTAATAGTAGCTTAAAACACTAGCTAAAGAAATTAGAGCCATAAGATGTTTGGTTCCCTATAGAAGCCAAAGATAACATTTTACCATATGTTTCTGAGTTGTTTTTTCAGAAACCCAGACACCCTCCATATGGATCCACTGTTCTGAAGACCTCAGATAAGGGGGAACTGAAGACTGAATTCTGACCACTTTGTCCTCTGTTCTAAAGTTCTTCCTGAGGGTCCTGGAAAAAGACATGCCAATGGGCTAGATCTTAACATTCCTTTCTGCCAACCCTAAGTTTTTAGACAAAGCTTCACCTCCTTAACCAATTGCAAATCAGAGAGTCTTTGAACCAGATTCTGCCCCTCCCAAATCTCATGTCTTTCTCACATTTCAAAACACAATCATGCCTTCCCAACAGTCCACCAAAGTCTTAATTCATTCTAGCATTAACTTAAAAGTCCAAGTCCAAAGTCTCATCTGAGATGAGGCAAATCTCTCCTGCCTCTGAGTCTGTAAAATAAAAAAAAAATATATGAGTTAGTTACTTCCAAGATCTAATGGGGGTACAGGCATTAGGTAAATGTTCCCATTCCAAAAGGGAGAAATTGGCCAAAACAAAGGGGCTAAAGGCCCCATGCAAGTCTGAAACCTGGCAAGGCAATCATTACATTTGAAAGCTCCAAAATAATCTCCTTTGACTTCATGTCTCATATCCAGGACACTGATGCAAGGGCTAGGCTTCCAAAGCCTTGGGCAGCTCCACCCTTGTGGCTCTTCAGGGCTCAGCTCCCATGGCTGCTCTCAAGGGCTGGTGTTGAGTGCCTGTGGATTTTCCAGATACACACAAGCTGTCAGTGGATCTACTATTCTGGGATCTGGAGGATAGTGGCCCTCTTCTTACAGCTCCACTAGGCAGTGCCCCAGTGGGGACTCTGTGTAGGGGCTCCAACCCCACATTTCCCCTCTGCACTGTCCTAGTAGAAGTTTTCCATGAGGACTCTGCCCCTGAAGCTGAATTCTGTCTGGACATCCAGGCGTTTTAATATATCTTCTGAAATCTAGGCAGAGGCTCCCGAGCCTCAGCTCTTGCCCTCTGCACACACACAGGCTTAACACCACATGGAAACCTTGGTGGCTTCCAGCTTGCACCCTCTGGAGCAGTGGCCTGAGATGTATCTGGGGCCCTTTTAGCCATGGCTGGAGCTGGAGTGGCTGGGATGCAGTGTTCCGTGTTCTGAGACTGCACAGAGCAGCAGGGCCCTGGGCCTGGCCCATGAAACCATTTTTTGCTCCTAGGCCTCCAGGCCAGTGATGGGAGGGGCTGCCACGAAGGTCTCTGAAATGACTTGGAGGCATTTTCCCCACTCTCTTGGCTATTAACATTCAGCTCCTTTTTATGTATGCAAATTTATGCAGCTGGCTTGAATTCCTCCCCAGAAAATGGGTTTTTCTTTTCTACCACATGGCCAGGCTGCAAATTTGTCAAGCTTTTGTGCTCTGCTTCCCTTTTTAAAATACGAGTTCCAGTTTCAGGTATTCTTTTTGTTCATGCATATGAGCATATACTGTTATAAGCAGCCAGGCCACATCTTGAATGCTTTGCTGCTTAGAAATGTCTTCCACCTCCATCCTGGGTGACAGAGCAAGACTGTCTCAAAAAAAAAAGAAAAATGAAATGTCTTCCACTAGATAGCCTAAATCATCTCTCAAGTTCAAAGTTCCACAGATTTCTAGGGCAGGAGCCCAGTGCCGCCAGTCTCTTTGCTAAAGCATAGCAAGAGTGACCCTTACTCCAGTTCTCAATAAATTCGTCATCTCCACTTGACACCACCTCAGGCTAAACTTCACTGTTCCTATCACTATCAGCATTTTGGTCATGACAATTTAACAAATCTCTAGGAAGTTCCAAACTTTCCCACATCTTCCTGTCTTCTTTTGAGCTCTCCAAACTGTTCTAACCTCTGCCCATTACTTAGTTCTAAAGTCACTTCCACATTTTCATATCTTTGTAGCAATGCCCCACTTCTCTGGTACCAGTCTTCTATATTAGTTCATCCTCACACTGCTACAAAGACATACCTGAGACTGGGCTGGGCGTGGTGGCTCACGCCGGTAATCCAACACTTTCGGAGGCTGAGATGGGCTGATCACAAGGTCAGGAGATTGAGACCATCCTGACTAACACGGTGAAACCCTGTCTCTACTAAAAATACAAAAAATTAGCCGGGCATGGTGGTGGACACCTGTAGTCCCAGCTACTTGGGAGGCTGGGGCAGGAGAATGGCGTGAACCCAGGAGGTGGAGTTTGCAGTGAGCTGAGATCGTGCCACTGCACTCCAGCCTGGGTGACAGAGCGAGACTCTGTCTCAAAAAAAAAAAAAAAAAAAGACATACCTAAGACTTGATAATTTATAAAGAAGAGAGGTTTAATTGACTCACAGTTCTGCATGACTGGGGAGGTCTCAGGAAACTTACAATCATGATGGAAGGCGAAGGGGAAACAAGGCACATCTTCACATGGCCAGAGCAGGAGGAAGAGAGAGAGAAAAGGGGGAGGTGCTACGCAATTTCAAACAACCAGATCTCGTGAGAACTCTATCACGAGAACGGCAAGGGGAAAGTTGGCCCCCATGATTCAATCACCTCCCACCTGGCCCCTCTTCCAACACTGGGAATTGCAATTCAACATGAAATTTGGGTGGGGACCCAGAGCCAAACCATATCAGAAGGTCTTAAGTCATCATCTACAGCAGGTGCTTGTGTTGGCCAGCATATATTGCCCAAACACTCACCACCTCAGTGTATGCCCATAAGATTTGTAACTGGCAGCGCCTGTCTGTCTTTGCTGAGAGCTTTTTCTTGTCTCCAGAATCCACTTTGTCGGCCTACAGGAGGTGAGCCAGAAGCACTGGGGCTTTAATACCCCCAGGAGCAGCCGTCAACCCATGATTGACAGGAACTGGTATAGAAACATCCTATAACCCCTTTGTTTTCAAGTAGAATAAATCTCAGGCCTGAGTTCTACACTGGCTCCCAGCGTTCCTGGTGGGATTAAGCTTCAGCTACCCATAGTGGTAACTTGCTTGATGGTACATCCTTGCCTGTCTGCTTTCCCTTCCCTGTCTCACCTCCCCACTACCCTTCGGGTGTTCTCTTCACCTCCCAATTAAACCACTTGCTCTTCAAGTTCTGTGTCAGGATCTGCTTCTGCAAAAAGCCAAATGAAAACTCTCCCATATACAAATCCAAAGCAGGTTATTGTCCTTCAAATTATTGTTTCTTTAGATCACTTATCTCAATATAAAATTATTGTATGTGTTTACTTGTTTATTGTCTATCTCCCAAACAAGGTTAAACTCCATGAGTTTAGCCTGCGTCTATATTCCTCCAGGTGATGTCCTCAGAACAACTGGCAAACCTTTGCACAAAGCAGGAACTCAATAAATGATTGTCAATTAGGTGAATAAATGAGTGAATTCTAAGGAAATTGATTCAAAACTAACAGATGTACAGTCTATTTACTGAATTGTGTTTCAAGGAACACACACACAAGTGTGTACAAGCTTATCTGATATGCAAGAATATCCTCCAGTTAAAATGGAAGCTGAGGCTGGCTGATTCTAGAGCATGTGCTCTGAACACCATAGTGACATTTTTTTTTCATTTGAAAAACAAAGTTATTTCCTACCACAGAGGTTTGTTGGAAGCATTGCATTACTGTGTATGAGACATGGCTTTTAAAAGCATAAAACAATCCCACCTCTGGCAGATGCTGTTCACATCCATGCATGTGAAAATGGAAGTACATGACCCATGTCCTTGTCAAAGGTCAAGGGTATCCCCAAGGACATGACATCTGCAACCACAATCAGCTTTCTTACATAGTTCCCTATTTATATTAGTAAAATACAGTGTTGCCACATGTGTACATTTCTGTAGATAAAGCTAAAATATATTTTTTTCCTAACTGCTGGAACAAAGATTTTCTTAAATGAGGAAACCATATAATATCTTCAGTTGCTGTGATTTAGTCAGTGAGATGTTTTTAGGATGCTGGTGAGGTGGTTTTGAAAGTCATACTGTTTAAAGACAAATTTGGGTACTGTGAAAGCAAATATGGAGCAAGCTGAGATATGAAGTCACAGGCATGGATGGATGAAACTTGAAGAGGTGTCAAGAGAAAAAGCCTATCTCAGACCACTGGCTGGCTGGCTTCCAGCTTGGCTCTCCAGGCTCTTCTTTCCTTTCAGGATCCCAAATAACAAACGCTCCCCTCCTTGCTTCATTTAGGGCAATTTTCACTCTGTTTCTTAACACCTGCCAACATCCATACCCACAGGACTTCCTCCCTTATGTGGCTCTCTCTTTTTTTTTTCTTTTTGAGATGGAGTCTTGCTCTGTCACCCAGGCTGGAGTGCAGTGGTATGATCTCGGCTCACTGCAAGCTCTGCCTCCCAGGTTCATGCCATTCTCCTGCCTCAGCCTCCCAAGTAGCTGGGACTACAGGTACCCACCACCACGCCTGGCTAATTTTTTGGTATTTTTAGTAGAGATGGGGTTTCACCATGTTAGCCAGGATGGTCTTGATCTCCTGACCTTGTGATCCGCCCACCTCGGCCTCCCAAAGTGTTGGGATTACAGGCGTGAGCCACTGCGCCCGGCAAAGTGGCTCTCTTAAGTTGGGTTTGTCAAGAGCAGAGTCTGAGACAGGGATGCATGTACACAGTATTTACTAAGAATGTGCTCATGGGAAATTTGAGAGGAAAAGAGAGAATCAAGATAAAGTGGGGGAAGGAGCTGAGCAGGAATATGATCACAGCTGGAGTTGAGCTTCAGCCTGCTCCCATGGGACTTGGGATATAAATTGGCCCCACTTTGAGACAAGAAGCCAGCCAATTTGAACTGCTGTGTCAATCCGTCATTGCCTTTGACTTCCTTGGGGCAGAGGGTTGTAAGCTCCTGGCAAGGCCCTCTGGCTAAGGACATCATTTAGAGAAAGGGCAGTTGTGTGCCATTAGCAGCCCATACTCACAGGACCTGGGAATTGGAGCACCAGCTGAGTAATGGGATCTGAGCAAGTACCACAAAGAGCCACAACAGTGGGTTACGGAGTCATTTTGTAAGACAGAGGCATTGGAGGTGACTTCGGTCTTGGCACTTCCAATGTGCTCATTTGGAATTATACACCCGCACCTCCCCCCGCCCACACACACACCTTTTACACGCCTGTTGATGACTGGATTTAAAGCAATGATTATTTTACTTCTCTCTTTAGGGAGAATCCTCAGCCATCTTTCCCCTATACCAACTTCCATAATCATGCATTTTTCATTCATATCAAAGACAAACAAAAACAGCCTGGAACTTAGGTCTTACCACATCCCATCATAGCTAATGTCAGGTGGGTGCTTTCTATATGCCAGCCACTGATCTAAGATCTCTATGTGTGTTACCCTATTTAGCTCTTATACAAATGGGGGAAGTGTTACTAGTATCAATGTAAACTGCTCTGGAGCATAGAAAAAAGAAATAAGACTTTCAAACTCTTTTTTTGAAGCCAATATTACTCAGATAACAAAGCCTAACAAGGAAGGAAGGAAAGAAGGAAGGAAGACAGGCAAGCTTTAAACTAATCTTGTTTATAAATAGCGACAGGCAAGAATGATGTAAGAATACTTATTATCACTATAATTACATAAAAATATATTTAATATAGCTAATACCCAATATAATGAAACAAGATAAAGAACAACAGGTATAAATATTGGACTACTAGAAAGACATAGACAAAAATATTAGTATGTGTGGATGATACAATATTATCATCCATGAACCTATCTAATAATATACAATATTACACCCAAGAATCTAAGAGGTCCATTGTATTTTAAAACTCTGTGACCATATTTTTTCCTCCAAGGCATTTTTCTCTGATGTAGAATATCATTGAGTGTATAAAGTAAAGATGCATCTTAGAAAAAGTGAAATTCATAGGAAACTTTTGTTCTGATACCTCAGATTGGTCTGCTTTCTTTTAATTGCTAACCCTTTTTTACATGTGGTTTTTCTCAGTTTGTTTATTCACAAAAGGGACCCGTCTAGGTGTGTCCAATATTGACAGTTGAGAAAATTCTGCCGTGACTCAGGTGGGACCATGTTGTCATATTTAGTTCCAGAGATAAACTTTATATTTACACTGGCTTAATATTGTTGTATTGGGGTCTTTGGAGGCTAACCAGTGAAGAAAGGAAGCCATCAGCTCAAGAGCTGTATGAAAGAAAAATTGATCAGTGTTCTGAAATGTTGCTACTCAAACTCAAGTTGACTGGGTTATTCTTCCCTTTTCAAACTATTTCTGTGATGATGGCTATTTTAGGTGAATTTGTATTTTAGTAAAATATAGTGTTGCCACATGTGTACCTCTCTGTAGATAGAACCAGAAAATAGTTTTTTTGAACTGCTAGAATATTTTTTTAAAAAGGAAGAAATAATTACTTGCTATGATTTTGGTGGTAAAGTCAACTCTCTAACACATTAAATTGTAAAGATTTTAAAGGCAATATGCATCTCAGCTGAGAATCCTAAAGTAGGAATAAACAGAAGGAGTGTGGGATGGTAAGGAAGCAAATAATCTTACAAAGTATTTTCAACTCTCAAAAAATAAACTTGAAGCAGTAAGCTGTGCCACAACAGGAAATATTAGAGCTACACCAAATGCTCATTAAACATATCATCAACTGCTCTGAACAAAGCTGGGATTTACTTTCTGGGAAGCAGTGATATTTCCAGAAAATAAAAATGTAAATATCATTTTTACCTATTAACTCTAATTTGAGAATTACAAACTAATTACAAAAATAGAAAAGATCAGAAGAAAAAGTATCAGAGTGCAAGTCCATTTTCCTAGTTCTACACTTGTCTTTGTGAGCCAAGAAAAGTTACTTAACTTTCTGAGCCTAGGCTTTGAAATGGAAGCACTAATAATAGTAATGTAGTGATAGACTATTGTTAAGGTGAATAAAACAAGGGAGTAGATATAGTACACCACCTTTTTGCAAGAGAAATAATGAGAGAAGACATTGTATGTGTACCAGCTCATTTTTGAAAAAGTACATACAGGAAGGACAAACCAAAAACGAACAAAATTGGTTACCTCAAGGATATGAATGGGAATGGGGTAGAAGGGTCGGGGAGCATGAGGCAATACTTCTCTGATTAGTTGGTTTGCTGTAATTTCGTCTTTGTAGTAGTGTTTGTGTTTTATAGAAATAAAAATAAAATTAAAATATCTACAAGGATGAGAGAGGAGACCCTATAATGAATGCAAACAAAAAGAAATGTATCTAACTGTATTCCAAATGATAGCATCATTAAACTAAAGGTGAAAATAAAAAGAACTCACCCAAGTAACTTTTTAAACACAGTATTTTAACTATATGCCTTCAGAGTAAGCTAAAAAAGAACTGTAAAGAAATACCGAACTATAGTTAGTAAAGTTTGTTTTTTTTCCCCATAGTGGTATGTGTTAGCAATTCTAAAACTACTTTTTATGCATTGTAATTTTGAGATAATAAGTAAATATATTGAGAATGAGGAAGCTAAAATGAAATCTGTGGTGCTGGATTGAAATTGAAAGTATTGGCACAAACTCATGATATATAACATAGAGACAGATAGACTGACAAATAGAAATGTGTGGACATTTACATGTACATACAATCTTTTCCAGCTCTATCCACTGAGAGTCTAGAAGCCATGACAAAGTATTAATAGTAGCAGTGAGCACACCAACTGCCCAGATCTTGGTTTCTAAATGCCATTCTCTAAAAAAAGAAACCAATGGTCCTTGGAAAATGGTTTGTTGCACAACAGGAGCTGGGATAATACAAGATGACCTCTGAACGTGATGTGTCAGACAGTGAAAGGATGCTCAAAACTGATAGAGACATGATAAACAGACATGAGAGCTAACTTAAAGGAGCATGATGGGCTAATTATGGTACAATTTGAGTACCAAATAAAATAATGACAATAATCAATTAGAACATGCTGAATTAAAAGATACAGTGATACCCCAAAATAGAAACATAGGAGAAAAAAAAACCTTGCGTTTTATAGAAAAACACAAGCTAATAGATGTAGAAAGAATAATAATAGGGAAAATGATTTTACAACTCCAATGTAATAATTGATTTTGGCAAGAATTATCAGTGGATGCTAACACCAGTAGGTAAAAACTTTTGGGGAAACAACATATTCACATGGTTTCCAATTATCTCCTTTTTTTCCTATAAGTGATTTCTCAATTGCAAAAGAGAAAGTTACCTCTTCAATGAGGGATGTCAAAAAATTACTTTTGCTTAAGAAAGTTACCTATAGCAACTAAGAGCAAATAGCATACTTAAAGAGAAAGAATAAGATATACAGGTCAACTCTCTAATGTTGAAGATTATTATACAGACCATTGCCATTGCAATAACACAAGAAATAGAGTTATAAGATGTAAATATTTTTCTGAATAGGTTAAACTATCTGTGGATGTCATTGTGCCTAGATATTCAAGATAATCAGAAGACAGAAGATAAAAGGTTGATAAATTTGAAAACACCAAAATTCAAATTTCTTGAATAAGTTGGATTATAACTCAAAGAATAAAACAAATATTTATAAAGCTATGCCAACACAAACGAACAATTTAATGAATAAATAATAGAGAAGGGATAAAATGTCTTTACAAAAAAATCAAATAAATATAGATTTTTCTCCCTGATCCAGGAAGTGAAGCTCAATTTCCTTCTTCTTAAGTGTGGGCTACATTGAATGACTTACTTCTGACATATAGAGAATGAAAAGGTGAAAACAGTGACTTTAAGCAGAGAAATCTGGCAGACATTACCTTAACCAAATGACCAAGGTTAACATCACCAGTTATCACATCGCATCTGAGGGTACATAATATCAACATGACTATTAAGTCATGATGTGATGAGGAGACATCTTCACCTCTGTCATGATCTTCCTCCAAATCCGTAACATCAGTCTAATCATGAGAAAATATCAGGCAAACCCAAATTGAGGAACATTCCACAAAATACCTGACAAGTACTGTTCAAAAGTGTCAAGGTCATGAAAACAAGGAGACACTAAAAATTGTCAGATTATAGGAGAAAAATAAAACATGATGACCATATGTAACATGGTATGCTAGATGAAATCTTGGAACAGAGAAAGTACATTAGTGTGAAAACTGAAGAAATTCAAATAAAATCTGTAAATTAGTTAATAGTATTGTGAGAAATGTTAATTTCTTACTTTTGACAAATGTTTATATAATATGTTAACATTAGGAGAAGCTAGGTTAAGAGTACACAGGAAGTCTCTTGCCATCTTTGCAATTTTTCTCTAAATCTAAAATTATTTGAAGATAAAAGTTTTTTAACAAGCTTGATAATGATAAAAATTACTTGGATAAAATGTTGTACTAGAAAACCCCACCACAAAGATAATACAGTGACAGAATTGAAAGAAAATATTTACAATATGCATTGTAATAATGTAATCACATAATGTAATATCTAAAGTTATAAACATTACATAATATTAACAATTATATGTATGTAATCAAAATATATAAAGAGCTTCCACAAATCAATTGGAGAAAAGCAAACAATCTAGTACACTGGACAAAGTTTATAAACTTGGAAACAAACACAGAGAGAAGTATCAATGACCAATATTTCTATGAGGTTTTGAAAAATCAGAAAAACGCAAATCAAAACAAAAAGATAACATCAGACTAGCAAATAATTAAAGGAATGCTAATAATGGAGATTTGGGGACATGGGAACTGAAATAGCCAGTGGGGATGTAAATTAGTGCAACATTTTTAGAAGGTAATTGAAATATCTATCAGGATATTAACATGGAATATTCCATATTCAACAATTGAACAATTAGGAATACAGTCTAGAGGAATGCTCTAACTCTTGAAAAGAATAGATGTACAGGATGCTAATTAAAAGTTTGGTTCAGACAATTGCAAACAATCTAAATGTCCATAAAATGGAAAATATTATTTGGGAAATTGAAAACAATCTAAATGTCTATAAAAAGGAAAATTTAAAATAAGAACATGAGTATATGGAATACTACGCAACTCTTAAAAGTAGAGAAGAGATGGTAGATTAGAAATATAAATAGATACATACATACATAAAAGAGTTTCTGTTATCTTTAACATAATTACTGTCCCTGTAATTTCAGAAATAAGCAAGGACAGTAAGTCAGACAAATAAAGTACTTATTTTCTGACAATTTATTTGACCAAGATTGATATATTTTGAGATCCTTAGTACATAAAACCTATTTATTTTACATATATTTTTTGAAACAGGGTATTGCCCTGTCACCCAGTCTAGAGTGTGGTGGCATAATAATAGGTTACTGCAGCCTCAACCTCTCAGGCTCAAGTGATCTCCCCACCTCAGCCTCCTGAGCAGCTGGGACTACAGGCATGTGCCACCATGCCCCCTAATTTTTGTATTTTTTGTAGAGATGGAGTTTCACCGTGTCACCCAGGTATCAAACTTCTCAGCTCAAGCTCTCCATCCGCCCACCTCGAAAACCTATTCTTTATAAGTATCTGATCTGGTCCATGTTAACTCCAAGACACAAGAGCAGTGTCTTCTTGTCTTTGAGAATCTTTTTTTTTTTTCTTTAAGACAGGGTCTCACTCCATCACCCAGGCCAGGCTGGAGTGTAGTGGCACAATCGTATGCAGCCTTGACCTTCTGGATTTTTAGGTTCAAGCGATCCTCCTGCCTCAGCCTCCTGAATAGCTAGGACTACAGCTCCATGCCACCATGCCCAGCTAATTTTTAAATTTTTTGTAGAGAGGCAGTCTATGTTGCCTAGGCTGGTCTTGAACTCCTGGCCTCAAGCAATTTTCCTGCCTTGACCTCCCAAAGCGCTGGGATTACAGGCGTGAGCCATCGCACCTAGCCATCTTTAACAGTCTTCAAATAGAAAAAAATATATATCATTATTATTTTCACCTTGGATGAAATCAAGATACTCTGCGTTCTGAGTAAATAGTGCTGAAAGAAAGCTAATGTTTGTGTGTTTGAAGTTGTGTCAGTGCATACTCATTGTTTTGCTTGTGTGTGTCTCTGTGTGGGCACCTAGTGTTTTTTGTGTGTGATAATGTGTGACTGTGTGCATGTTTTAAAAATGGTCTGGTATGCATCAGTCCAAGAATTGTACAAATCCCCTGCTTCCTTCTCTTATTGGCTCCCTGTCTCCATTCATGACAGCTGTATTGGCACATGAATATATTTGTTCTGGCCGAATGATTCTGGACGAATGGCAACATTAATTTTTTTTAGCAGGTATGTGTCAAACTCTATTGCTGTAAAGGAGGAAGGATGTTTTCACACCATATCTACAGCCACTATCCAGGCCAGTCTCAGTTTAAAATATTCTGTACTCCCTACAAATCAGAAAAACAATCTTTGTCATATCATGTATCTCAGAGATTCAAAGAATATGGCCATTAAAACCATACCAGAAAATACTGTTTGGCAATAAAATCGACTCAACTTCTGATATTTGCTGCCACATGAATCAACCCCAAAAACATTATGTTCAATAAAAGCCAAATGTAAAAGATCACATAGTCTGTGATTCCATTTACATGAAATGTCCAGAAATGAAAAACCTATACAGAAGGAAAATAGATTAATGGTTGCTTGAGGCTGGGGTTTGGGAACTGAAATTATTTGCAAGATGGCAGGATAGACATTTTGGGATGATAATATTCTCAGAGTGAATTGTGACGGTTGAACAACTCTGTAAAAATCGCTAAACACTTGAAATTGGTATATATTATGGTATGTCAGTTATTTCTCAAAGCTATTAAAAATATTGGGACAATCTTGTCAAGACAGAACTGTAAAGCTCTGCAACATTTACACTGCTGGGGCCTGTGTGATACTGCGGCTACACAAAACCCAGGATCAAGGGTCCAACGTTGACAATAAGAAAGCCTGATGGCAAAGGAATTTAGGTGCCTTCCAGCTACCGTGGCTGAGATACTCCCACTAAAGCATCAAACGACTAGGGCAACTTGGAAGGCACCTTGCCTAAAATATCTACCATCTGGTTGCTGGCCCCTCTCAAAACTCACCTGCCAACAATCTGCTGTTAGACAGCATGACCCCTTCACGATTCTCTGCTATACACCAAGGATGTCTTAATCTAGAGTTTTGTAAACTTTAGGTCATCAGCAAAATCCAGTGATATAACAGTCACATAATGAATAAAAGCCACCCAATAAGAAGAGGTCATTCCTTCCCCCACACCTGTTAGTGCACCAGAAATGACTACACAGGGAGATAAGCCATTATAGAGTTTTGTCCCAAATGTTGGAGGCTCAGAAGGTTGTCTCACTTGGTCAAGCTTAGGCTAAGGAAGGCTCTCAGAGAGGAAAGGACAATGAGAGTCTTGAAGGGAATCTTCATGTGCTGACGCTGTAAGAAATTTTCGTGTAGCTGGTGCATGAGATATAAGTTGAGAGCCAAGAAAGAAGAATCCAGGAAGGGATAATGAGAAGGGTGTATGAGTTGTTCTGTGTCCAGAATTGGTGTGTTCTTGGTCTGACTTCAAGAATGAAACCTTGGACCCTCGTAGTGAGTGTTACAGTTCTTAAAGGTGGTATGTCCGGAGTTTGTTCCTTCTGACGTGTTCAGAGTTTCTTCCTGTTTGTGGGTTCGGGGTTTTGCTGACTTCAGGAGTGAAGCTGCAGACCTTCCCCATGAGTGTTACAACTCATAAAAGCAGTGCAGACCCAAACAATGATAACCAGCAAGATTTACCACAAACAGCTAAAGAACAAAGCACCCACACCAGAAAAAGGGACCCAGGCAGATTGCCTGCCGCTCGCTCGAGCAGTCTGCTTTTATTCCCTTATCTGACCCCACCCACATCCTACTGATTGGCCCACTTTACAGAGAGCTGATTGGTCCATTTTACAGAGAGCTGATTGGCCCGTTTTGACAGGGTACTGATTGGTGCATTTACAATCCTTTAGCTAGACACAAAAGTTCTCCAAGTCCCCACTAGATTAGCTAGGCACAGAGCACTGATTGGTGCATTTACAAACCTTGAGCTAGACACAGAGCACTGATTGGTGCATTTACAATCCTTTAGCTAGACATAAAAGTTCTCCAAGTCCCCACAAGATGAGCCAGACACAGAGCACTGATTGGTGCATCCACGAACCCCGAACTTGACACAGGGTGCTGATTGGTGCATATACAATCCTCAGGCTAGACATAAAAGTTCTCCAATTCCCCACCCAACTCAGGAGCCCAGTTGGCTTCCGCTAGTGGATCCTGCGCCAGGGCTGTGGGTGGAGCTGCCCGCCAATTCTGGGCTTGCGCTTGCACTCCTCAGTCCTTGGGCGGTCGATGGGACCTGGTGCCGCAGGGCAGTGGGGCAGCGCTCGTTGGGGAGGCTTGGCGCACGGGAGCCCACCGCTGGGGCGGGGGGCTCGGGCATGGCGGGCTGCAGGTCCCTAGCCCTGCCCCGTGAGGAGGCAGCTGAGGCGCTGCGAGAATTCCAGCCTGCTGCAGGCGGGCCCGCAGTGCTGGGGGACCTGGCGCCCCCTCCACAGCTGTTGGCCTGGGTGCTGAGCCCCTCACTGCCAGGGGCCAGCGGGGCCAGCCAGCTACTCGGAGTGCGGGGCCCTCCGAGCCCATGCCCACTCGGAACTCGCGCTGGCCCATCATCGCCGCGCGCAGCCACAGTTCCTGCCTGCCCCTCTCCCTCCATGTCTCCCGGCAAGCACAGGGAGCGGGCTTCCGCTTCAGCCGGCCTCGGCCAGCCCAGAGAGGGGCCCCCCACAGTGCAGTGGCGGGCTGAAGGGCTCCTCAAGCATGGCCAGAGCAGACGCCAAGGCTGAGGAGGCACTGAGAGCGAGCGAGGGCGGCCAGCACGTTGTCACCTCTCACTTCCACTTCTGCATCACCCACAGTCACCCTCAGGTTTCATGCCTGGTACCTAACAAAATCATCTGTGTTTGTCAGTAGTGTAAGTGCCCTGTTGAGCCAATAACTACCTGTGTTTTATTAGATCTCCATCTTCGCAGCCTCCATGGGCGTGGATGACAATGCAAGGTGCACCACTGCTCCAAGCCGCATTTGTCCTGTTAAAAAAAATTTATAGGAGGTCATTGGTTTGGACTGAGCTCCTGCAATGAGGTTAACACACCAGACCAACATGCAATTACTCACACTGAAGTTCCACAGGACCAAGTGAAATCAAGTTGCTTGGCCGGGCGCATTGGCTCACGCCTGTAATCCCAGCACTTTGGGAGGCTGAGGCGGGTGGATCACGAGGTCAGGAGATCGAAACCATCCTGGCTAACACGGTGAAACCCCGTCTCTACTAAAATTACAAAAAGAAATTAGCTGGGAGTGGTGGCGGGCACCTGTAGTCCCAGCTACTCGGGAGGCTGAGGCAGGAGAATCGCTTGAACCCAGGAGGCGGAGGTTGCAGTGAGCCGAGATCGCGCCACTGCACTCCAGGCTGGGCGACAGAGCGAGACTCCATCTCAAAAAACGAAAAACAAACAAAAAACAACAAACAAAAAAAGAAATCAAGTTGTTTATCTGACCTTCTGAGAAATCAGGGGAGAGAAAGGCAGCAGTCAAATTTGCTGAGCATGGTGGTGCAGGTCTGTAATCTTAGCTACTTGAGACGTTATGGTGAGAGGATTGTTTGAATTCAGGAGTTTGAGACCAGCCTGGACAGCAGCATAGTGAGACCCTATCTCAAGGAAAAAAAATTAAATTGCCAAATCCCCAAACAAGTTAATTTTAGCTAGGATTAAGGAGGTCCTCTCTGCTTTAATCTTTACAAGGAAGGCAACTGAAAAGAACAATGAACATTCTGTTCTCTGTTTCTGCTTTCCTCAGCCCTTATTCTTTCTATAAAGCCAACCTCCTCTGCTTAGTTCTATGGAACACTCATTCTATTTTAGAGAATGAGGTGTTGTCCGATTATAAATCACAAAAGCTAATTAAGATGTTTAACTAAATTTGATATAATTTTTTTTGTCTTTTTACAGCCCTTGCTCTGACGTGCACAGGATATGAAAATGTCTGATAGTGTTGTGGCTGCAGTGAGACCTGGGAGTGGCAGTTTCTTTCACTGCAGTTGTCTGTCCAAAGGGAAGTGAACTAGCAAGTCTCTTTTACAAAAGGGCAAGCTTTGAACTACGCACAGTGTGAGCACAGACACAGTGGGGCTAATCTACGGGGGCAGTGTTAGCAGCAATGGGTTGCCCAAGATTTCTGAGAGGATTAGCACCTAGAAAACAATCTCATTATACTTTGTGGTGTCAGACAAAGGAACTGAATGAGAAAATTATTGAAGGGCATATTGTAGCTGATATGCAGCTCCAAGGCTGACTTTCTTCCTCTCCCTTGAATCCACTTACCACCAAAATATGGAATGAGCAGAACTTACGGGCGTAACCATAAACCAATTTTCCTTTGTTTCCTACTGTCTCTTTAAAGTTTTCTCAGTGGGAGAAATCTTCTCTGTCCTTGGATGAAGACTTACTCAGTAAATTGCTTTATGATCACTGATAGGTAGTAAAAGATCCTATGGTCATTTAAAAATAAAGCATAGAATTTTAATTCAGAAATTATTATCCTAGTTCCATAGAATAATCTAGATTCCAAACGATTTAAAGGTAAATTTTCTCTACCTTCCTAAGTTAGAGCTTCCTGCAGTCTTTCCCTTCTATCTCTCCTCCTGCCTACTAACCTGTTTTCTGACCTGTTACATTTTATTTGCCCTGATAAATTGGGTGAACAGGGTGATTACTAAGCAGCTGTTTCAACTTGTCAGAGGACAACTGACCAGCCTGGGTCTCACCCTTTATATTCCCTATCAGACCTCGATCCACTTTGTTTCTCCCATTGTAGATGGTACTTATGCTATTGGAGTCCCCCTGACGTCCTCTCTCTTGACTTGAGCTGAAGGGAATACACCTTGTACATTGCACCTCTACTTCCAGCCCACTAGCAGCTTTCTACAAATAAGTCTTGTCTAAGTAAGTTTCCTCTGATGCCCCACAACCCAGTTCTTTTTTATTCTCAAGGTCAATGAGGGGTATAGTGAAACCTGCCACATAACTGGTTTTTAGTTATTTTCTTGGAAAGTTTTTCATTTTTGTTTAACACCTCACTTGAGTACCTGGCTAATCAAAATGTGGTCCTGGGATGGGCAGCATTGGCAACACCTGGGAGCTTGTTAGAAAAGCTCAGGCCCCCGCCCAGACCTACAAAATCAAAATCTGCATTTTAGGGAGCTCTCCAGGTGATTCGCATGCACATTACGTTTTGAGAAACCCTGCTTTAGAAGTCCTTTCAACTGTTTCTTGGTGTCTCAATCTTCCTATTTACTTTCCTGTTACCCATTTAGAGTCCAATGTCCTAATGTAGCTTTGTGGGTTCTATTTTCAGAAAGGAGGAGTGCCAGTGTCTGTCCTTTGCAATTGCAGATCTCAAACCATTTATAAAACTATTAATAACTTAAATGTCTTTTTATTGAATTCAAATGTTCTATTGTCACATCAAATTCAATATATCCTACATCAAATCCAGCATTTCCCCCCAAATCCGACACCTCTTCTAACTCCTTTTACCCATTCTTTGATATCTAATAATGGACAGTCTTCTCCAAGACTATTTCCTTGACCACTGAAGCACAGAGTGATCACTCAACTCATGTACCATGCCAGCTTTTGGCACTTATGACAGCCTCTTTTTTATTTATGTTTATCCTGGCTTGAACTAATATTTAATTTTTCATTCATTCAACCTTTCTTGGGCACTTTCTGTGTTCCAACCAATGTTTAAGCAGCTGTTAAAGAACAAAACAAATTAGTCTTCTGACCTCTTGAAAGTTACATTTTCGGGGGGAGAAAGATACAAAAAATAGATAAATATGTAATTTCATACCACAGTGACGGCTTTCAAATTGATAATGTGAGGCTCAACCTCTCCTTTTAAGTGTAATTCATGTAACCAGTGTCTGCTCAATATCTTTACTTAGATATCTAGTATGCACCTCAAACTTAATGTATCCAAAACCGAATTCTTGATTTTCACTTCCACACCCGCTTTTCCTAGTGCTCTCCATCTCAATGTACAACATCACCATCTCCACAAAAATTCTCTTTCTTTCATACCCCACTTTTAATCCATCAGAAAATCCCTATAATTCTACTTTCAAAACATACCCAAATTATTGCTACTTCTCTCCACTTCCTCTGCAACAGCTCTGTGGAGGTCTCCAATGTCTCCTCTGGACTGCTATACCAGCCACCTGACAGCCCTCCTGCCTCCCTCATCCCTCTACTACAGTACGTACTCTACCAGTAGTCTGAGCTATCTTTCACAGAGTTAGTTTGAGCATTCCCTAGCTCAAAACTCTCTCATTGCTTCCTGTTGCTCTGAGAATTAAATCCAAAGACTTCACAGAGTCCCTCAAGGCCCTACAGACTCTTGGTCCCCATGCTGTCCCTCTGACTCACCTCCTCCCTACCACTCTTGCCTTCCTTTCCCATCCCAGTCACTTTGGCCCACTTGATGTTCTTTGAACACACACATCCGGCTATCTCCCCAAGTCTTTGCAATTGCTTAAACCACTCTCCCCAGATACCCAGAAGTCTTGCTTTCTCATTTTCTTAAAATTATCTCTGTATTCAAATATCACCCCCTCAAGAGGTCTATCCTGATTTTCTCTCTCACCTTCTCCTTTTCTTTATGACATTTAGCCATAATTCGGCCCACATACACATGCATTTGTTTATTCATCTGTTGGTTTATTGTCTGTCTCCTCACTAAAATGTAATTACCCCAAAATGTAATTTCCACAATAGCAATAAATTTATCTTTTTATTTTAACTACTGCCTGCCCAGCACCCAGAACTGTCATTGAAAAGAGCAGACATTCACTAAGTATTTGCTGAGTAAATGAACATTAACTAAATTACCTAAGTTTGCAAATTATTACTTTAATTATAGACCAAATTGATTCCTCTTATAATAATGTCACTGTCACTAACTCACATTTTAATATGCTTCCTCAAATAGAATTACAGCTGAGAATTTAGTATCACAAGGGTGTCAGAGCAGAGCGGTGTCATGCATTTGAATATCTTCCATCATTTGTGTGGCAACAGAAGTCAAGTTTGACAGCAGTTTCTCTAAAACACAATTTCTAGTTTCACTATGCAGATATGTTTTTCCGGAGGTGCTGGTGACAAGGCAGGGAGCACGTCCTCAAGAAGCTGTCCTAGGACCTCCGAGAAAGAGCTGGGAAGCTGTTGCTTCCCACATTCACCGAGGAATGCACACCACTGGCTCCTCTCCTGCAGCTGGGTCATTATACAGAAATCTGGAGCAGGGCTTTGGCTCAGATCACATCCCTCAATGTTTGATGGCAATGTCCTCTCTATCTGGCACTAGTTGTTAATCATGACTGCACTTCGGACTCACACGGAAGCTTTTAAGAAATAGCAGTGTCCAGCCACATCCCCAGGGACTCTAATTTAATTGCTCTGAATGAGCCTAGGCCTTTCTATTTCTTAAAAAGCTCTCCTGGTTATTTTAATATGCAGTCAGGGAGCAAACCACTGGTCTATAAGCAGGGTAGAGCACACGTTCTGGGCAGTCTAATACTAGGCACTGGGAATGAGACCTGGGCACTGGGGCTGGTCTCAGCCTTTGAAGAACTCACAGCCCTATGGAGGCCTTCACAGCTGTGTGCTCATGTCCAAATTATAACAGTTTGGGGTTTACAGCTCTACAGATGGGAAAAATTTAGGGAGATTTAAGAAAAAAATGTATGAAAAGATTTGAAGAGTTTAAAATATAAAATATATGAGGCAAAAGTCAAAAGTTAGATTTATTTAACCTGAAGATGTAGAGTTAAGTAATTTTCTGACCATTTATAAGTGTATGCACATCTTCCACATTAAGAAAAATCTGGCACACAAAAATCCAAATGTGTGTAATAGAGACACAAAAGAGAATATTTACACCTGCGCTGCACAAACACAAACACATACACATATAGAGTAATTACAGGCAGAGATTTGTGTTGTGTTTGCCATAGGCTGGATGCTGCTCTGAGCGCTGGGTAAAGCTCATTTAACCCGTATAACAACCCTACAAAATAGATATGAGTATTATTCTCATTTTAGAGTAAGGAATCGGAGGCTCTCAATGGTTAAGTAACTTGCTTTTGTTACTGTATAGGTCTGGGATTTAAACTTAAGCCGACTGGCTGCAGAGTTCCCGTGCTCTTAACTATCATTTGGTACTGTATGTATGTATATACGCATGTGTATTTGTCAGAGTTCTCCAGAGAAATGGGCTAATATATACTAAGATATTTATTGTAAGAAATTGGCCCACGAGATTGTGAAGGCTGACAAGTCCCAAGATCTTAGGTCGAATCAGCAAGCTGGAGACCCAGAAGTGTCAATGGTTTAGTTCCAGTCCAAGTCCAAAGGCCTGAGAACCAAGAGACCAGATGGTACACTGGACTAGCAGGCTTAAGGCCCAGCAAGAGCTGATATTTCAGTCAAAGTCCTAAGGCAGGAAAAAAAGCTGATGTCCTAGTGTGAAGGCTATCAGGCAGGAAAACTTCTCTTACTCAGGGGAGGATCAGCCCTTTTGTTTTATTTGGGCCTGCAACTGATTGGATGAGGCCCACTCACATTAGGGAGAGCACTCTGGTTTACTCAGTCTACCGATTCAAATGTTAATTTTACCCAAAAATACCCTGAAAGAAACAACCAGAACAATGTTTGGCCAAATGTCTGGGCATCGTGTGGCCCAGTCAAGTTGACACATAAAATTAATCATAGTATATATTGTATATATATGTAAGAATATATGTGCACACACAGACACACAGACATACATATAGATGTGCAGATAATGCTTTAAAAAACATTTATACATATTTTGCTTTACAAAAAGAGGCACAAGTTTTCTTTAAACAATAAGCATACTTATTAAAATGCTAACTCATAATATTGGAGCTCACAAATAAGTAAGCAAGAATTTTAAAGAGAAAAATATTTGTTATCATGTGATAACCTATTACAAATCCTTTGCAGTGAAAATTTTTTTGAGACAGATTAATGGGAAGGCACAAGTAGTTCAATGGAAAGTCTTGTACATTTGTTCTGGGTTATTTTAGCATGTGATGAATAAATACAGTGAAAAATGTGTTCTTGTGGGATTTTCCTGCTGGACAAAAAACAAAAGTAAAAGGTTTGTTTTTAAATATTAAGGACCTAAAATTCAATGACTCAGTGTTTCATTGTTCTGTAATTGGTTAACTGGCAGTAGGAGAAGAGTACAGGGGAGGATGGGCATATTCCTGCCTGCACCAGAACAAGACCATTAAAAAGCTGAGTAAGTTTTGATTTGTTTTGCTTTGCTTGTTGCTTTTCTAATGAATTAGTCCCGGTGTTTAAAGGATTGCCTAGTAAAGTCGTTGAAACGTCATTTTTTCAAATATTATCTAAAATTTCCTTGGAACTAAGGTTTTATGCGATGATCTATTAAATAATGAATATACACATGGTGATAGAAAATTAAAATATTCCTCTAATTCCTACTGATTCACTTAAGAGAAAATTCAGAAACCTTCTCATATAGAATTGCAATTCCTTATTATGTTATATATTTATAAGTTGATAATGAAAAGGCAACTTTAATCAAAAAGTTAATTAAAAAACACAACATAATCATTTGGTTTATTCAATTAAATAGTACTGAATTTAAAGAGTGTGTAGTAATAATGAACAAATATAAATTGAGGAAAAGAAGTGAAAGTCTCAGAAGCTTTAGAATGATGAATAAGAAGGCTGATACTGGTTACATTGGCCTTTGTTTTCTATTGTACTAAAGTTGCAGTTAATGAAATATTTGAGTAGCAAAGATAAGAGACAAAGATGCTTTACAAAATACTGGTAATAAAACTCTTCTTCTAAAAAGACAGCTACCCAATATGCTTGATACTTATCGAGGACCTATATTTTTTAAAAAACAGAAGCCCAGCAGAGTCATCATTTCTCTAGGCTCACATTCTCCTTTGTCTAGTAGGATGTGTGTTATGAATATAAATGAACTTTTTAGACTTAGTTATAAAGATCTCTGGCACATCACTAAGCGTTTTAGTCCTCTCTGTTAGCTGGTTTCCTGTGGGCTGTGTCTGTTATCTTTCCTCTCATGCCGCATCCAGTACCTACTGTGATTAGGCTCTTGAAGACAGGGGATATTTCTTCCTGAAGTTTGCACCTGCCTATCCTGGCCAAGGTTTCTGCTCTAAATTCTTTCCTATTTCCTTATCTTGGTGAGATGAGCTATAAGTCTAGGACTCCTACTTTTATCTTTCTTGACAAATACCTAGAGCAGGTGCAGCTCTAGCTGCTCATCTCACACTCCCTCTGGGGTAGAAGATCTGGCTGGATCTTCTTATCAGAGGCAACTTTCTAAAGATTTTATCAGCCAAGAAGAGAAAGTTTGGCAAGCCATTACAAGAAGGGAACTAGAAACTTCTTCAAGCTACAGAACTTGTCTTGTTTATTTTTACACTTTCAGAGCCACAAAGTGCCTGGAAATCAGGGTGTTCAATGAATATTGGTTGCACCGAACATGGATTTCTCTTCTCTTCCCCCTCCCAACTTCGTCCTCAGGATCAGTGGACTCATTGTGGGTTTCTTATGAAATTACCATAAAAATAGTTTACATATAATGTCTAACATGTGATTTAGTTCAGATTAACAAAACTCCCAAAATTTAGATGCCCTGACTCAAAAAAAATTTTTGTTTAGAAGTAACATATGGTATGTAGTTTGGGATATAAGGTATGATCAGAAATAAATAAGTTTTCAGACTATATATTAGTCAAAAACTGGCAATTACCAAAATGGCCTTCAATAGTTGAATGAATAAATTGTAGTTTGGTCATGCAATGGAGTACCATACAGCAACAAGAATGATCAGTCTATGACTACACACAAAAATAATGAATGAATCTCACAAATGAAATGTTAAGAGAATAAAGCCATATGCAAGAGAGTATATCGTATGAGTTCATTTGTACAAAATATATAAACAGGCTAAATTGAGCTATGCTATTAGAAATCGTAACAGTGGTTACCCTAGAGGCAGTGGTCCTCAACTGGGGATGACTTTGTTTCCAGAAAATATTGGGCCTATCTCTTTATCTGGAGAGAGACTTTTGTTGTACCATTGATAGGACTGCTACTGGCAGCTAGTGGGTAGAGGCCAGGAATGCTGCTAAACATCCAACAATGCACAGGACAGTCCTCCACAGAAAATAATTGTCCAGCCCAAAATGTCAGTGGTGCTGGGCTGAGAAACCCTACCCTAGAAGAATAATGGTGGAAAGTGGGCACAAGGGAGCTTCTAGGAGCTGGTAATATTCTGTTTCTTGATCTGTGTGCTTATTACATGTGTGTTCAATTATAAAATTTATCAAGCTGTACACATATGATATGTATACTTTTTATCTTATATTATCCTTCAACAATAAGTTTTACAAGTTTTTAAAAGCTACCTATGCTTTAGAAAACCTTTATTTAATAAAAATATGCCCTAGGACTCAATCAAGGGATATATTAAGTAGCTATCAGCTTACATTGACCAAAGCCATCCAGACTTAGCAGAAAACAGAAAAGAAAAACATATTATGGAAAACCCTAAAGGTTTAATGATAAAACACAAAGTAAACCTTTCACTCATCAAATATTATACAGAATATCAGGATTTGGGGTATATACTTACCACTTTAAAATGGCAACAACTTCAAAAAAAAGCATCAAGTGCTAATAAAAAATGCATGAATGTTTTATTTACCAGAAAATCCTTGTTGACATATAGAAAGGAATCTGGCCAAGTAACTTAGAATCAGAATTTGTTATGTCAGCATCTGCAGAAACTAGAAACATGAGAGCTACTTTAAATGCCTTAGTGCCATCCACAGCCTTCTGCTGCAACTTTTCTGTTCAGCCTGCGCTTCTGCAGCATCTTGTGCTCTGTGATGAATTCCTGTGCTCTGTAAAATGTACAAAGTTTTTTCACAGCATGAATTTCCATTGACGGAGTATTTTGAATGGGGAAGTCTCTTGTGGCTATCCTGTCCCAGTCTCACACTTGTTTTTTGGGTACATTGAGGGCACATAACTTGTTTTTTTAGTTCATAGGTCTCTAATCGTGGGAAACCTCGTGTGGCAGAATGTAGGTCCAAAAGTCCTGGACTCTGATCCAGATAAACGGAGGTATCAGGAAGAGGTAAGCGTATTTTGCACGTAGGAGGGACATGAATAATTGTAGCCAGAAAATGGACTATGGTAGATTATTTATTAAAAAATGACCAAAATTATTTCCTTTCCTATATCTAGACCTCCATGCAATGTGACTTTGCAGCTCCTCCTGTATGGAGATGGGGTCTATTTCCCTATCCCTTTAAATCAGGGCTGGCTTTGTGACCTGTTTCAACTAACAGAATGTGGAGAAACTGACACCATGACAGTTCTGAACCTGGGCCTCAAGAGGCCTTGCACGCTTCTGTTCACTTTTTTGGAACCATGCTTCTGCTGTGTGAATAAGCCTGGACTTGTCTGCTGGATAAGAAGAGATTCCGTGAAAGTCAGACAAGCCATCCTAGACCAGCCAGGCCCAGCTAATCTAGGGGGCTGCCCACAGATGTATGAAGTGAGTCCAGCCAAGATCAGGAAAACCATTCAGGTGTGCCCTGCTCATATTGGCATCCTGCAAAATCATGAACTAAATGATTTGCAGAGATTTCTTACACATCATTTACCTTTGTTCTCAGGCAAGATTTCTGTAATAAGATTCAGCTTTTATTCTATTTGTGGCAAATAGAATAAAAATTTTACCAGTAGCTACTCTTTCTCGATGGTTCAATGAATATTCTTGAACTAAATCGTAAACCTAATTTCTCAAGTTACCTCTTGAGAGTAGTCACTTTACTGTGACTGAAGCAGTCACTCTGACCTGGGTGTTGGATGCTGCGATGGCTGCACCTGGGTCCTTCCCAGGAGCTGGGGTGATGTGGTGTGTTATGATAAAGTAATGATTCCCAACAGGTGAAAAAATAATGACTACCCAACACAGTATGCTCTGCATCTCACTGCTTCTGATGTGAGAATTCAGCTCGTGTGATGTTTTTAATTGGTTGGTTGTCCATTGCTCTGGAGATGCTGTCATCACCATAGATACCAGGGCCAGTCATCCATTGATTGTTCTATTTGCGTGATTTGAAATATGAAAGATCATTAGGAAAAAAGTCTATTTAAGATAAATTTGGCATTTTTGATACTTTAGTGTTGAGATTTCTAGATAACTTTTTTCTTACAATATTTTATCCTTGATGCATACCAGATCTTCTTTCTCCTGAAATGAAGGAAGGATGTTAATATGGTCTGGATCTGTGACCCCACCCACATCTCACCTTGAATTGTAATCTGAATTGCAATCCCCACGTGTTGTAGGAGGGACCTCATGGGAGGTGATTAGATCATGGGGGCAGTCCCCCCATGCCGTTCTCATGATAGTGAGTGAGGTCTCATGAAATCTGATGGTTTTATAAGGGGCATCCCCCTTCGCTTGGCACTCATTCTTTCTCCTGCTGCCCTGTGATGAGGTACCTTCTGCCATAATTGTAAGTTCCCTGAGGCCTCCCCAGCCATGTGGAACTGTGAGTCAATTAAACCTCTTTTCTTTATAAGTTACCCAGTCTCAGGTATTTCTTCATAGCAGTGTGAGAAGGAACTAATACAGATGTGCTGGTCAATTTTATGCTGTTACATAATATGGAACAATACACGTTATAGTAAATACTTCCGTTTTGTGGAAAGTAGAAGGGCATCAAGCACAAAAATGAAGAAAGAGATCTTGTTAAATGCTTGAATAATAAATACAGAGAAAATTGGCAGACAATGGATGAAGAATACTATTTCCTTTAATATTATTTAATAAACTCTGTCTCCTAGCCTTTTGATTTCCTCAGGCTGACTTGTCTGACTTATGGATGTGCTTGACTTGAATTCACTTATCCTCAAAAATAATGAAGACTAAGTTGTCGGCATTGTGTACGAGTAGGCAATCCAGTGAAAAGAGCTAGTGAATAACTTTCCAGCAGGTGAAGATTGTGTATATACCTTCTGTAAAAATGCTGGTTTTATGATTGGTGATTAATCGAATAATCTCAGTGAGCAAACACTCAGGAATCAAAAAATGGATTATGATACATCCACATACAGACACAGGAATAATCTGCAGCTGATAAAATAATATTTCTAAGGAATATCAACTGAAATGGGAAAGCATACATACTATTTTGCTAGGTAGAAAGTACTTCTACAGATGTATCATGTCATTATTTTCCTAATGTGTATGTGTGTATGTATACACACATATATCACAAAATATTACCAGTTGAGTCCCCAAAGGCAGACAATTTTGAGTGCATTTTTCTCTCTCGTGCTTCCTTTTATTTTCCAGGCTCTCAGCATTAGAATGTGTTGCTTCTGAAATTATAATAATAAAATATAAACATGCAAAATGTATTGAGAGGGTTTTGTACCACCACAGAGAAAGTAATGCTAACAATACTTTGCTACCAGAAAAAAATTTCCCTAAATCCCCATGATGTATTTTTCTTGTATAAATTTTGGTATCCACTTTTCAGTCTGATGGGGATATTCTTTTGAGAGCTATCAGATCTAAGCGAAAGTAAATAATTACTGACATCTATAGAGTACACCCTATATGCTGGGCCCTGTTCTAAGTATTTCTTATGCTTTAACTCATGTAATGCTCACAGTACCCTATGGGGTAGTAACTACTGGTAATCTATTTTACAGATAAAGAAATTGGGACACAGAGAATGTAAATGGAGATACAGTGGAGTCAGACTCCAGAGTTCCCACTCAAAAAACCTATTCTCTCTCTCCTGTCTTGTGAGGAAGGACATTTTAGGTATTACTTCATCTAGAAAGGAACAGCTCTTCAGAGAGGCAAGCGGAACTGGGAATGCAGAGCCCAGGTAGGCAGGAGAAGGCTTTGACCTTCTTCTCTTTGTCTATTCATGGAGAAATTCACCTTGGGCTTTTGGGACAGTATCTAACATATAGAAGCAAGAATGGAGAGACTCCAGCAAGCTCTTTGCCTTATGAGGTCCCTTTCGTAAGGGGTGGAATACAATTTCAATGAGCTAATTGATATTTCAGGGTATGATTGTCTATAAAATATGGGTTGTGCACTAAAATGAAGAGGACTTTGCTTTCATAAGATTAAGAATCACTGAGTTAGATAAAGTTAGACAAGTCTGTTGCAGCACTTCTCAGAGCCTTCATTATGCTTACACACATTTTAGTCTCTATGGAGTGAATATGGTACGTACTGTTTCTCAACTACTTTCAACCACAAAACGCCTTTCTCATGGAGTATCTTCTAATAGCTCCCCAAGTTATTGTTCTGTGGAACAAAGTTTGGAAACATTAGTCTCAAATAATAACACTCTCCATATTATTTCCATTCCCCCCAGCCTTCAGTGATTATTTTTAACATCCAAGCCTTACTTCGTGTGTCCTCTGAAGACATAATAAAATGATTTGTATCTTTGTTTGGACATGTTTATTAGAGGAAGGGTTGCTAAATTTGGCTTGTTACAAAGCAAAACCTAATTCATACAGTGTTTTTGGTATGGTAAGGACTTGGAGACTCTTCTGATGATCTAAGGCCATTTTAGCTATTAATAATTTGGCAAAACCTCTGAGTCTCAGCCAAGATCCACATCCTGGCCCAGAGAAACCACTTCACATCCCCTATGGAAATATTATCTAGTCCCTCCTGACAGTGGTCCCTGTAGGCTTGCTGGCTCTCAATTCTCAGTCCCTTCCACATTCTTTCACAGAGATTATAGGGGATTTATGGATTCCTTCTATGCTGTGTAAAAGAAAAGGGAGTATCAGGGTACCATCACCTATTCTTTCTCACTGTATATATGCCACAGTTTTATTCTTACTTGGTGGCAGTTTCTTCATGTTGCCACAGGGAAACTAAGTAAGGCTACCTCCTTCCAAAGTTCCAAGTAGGATGTGGAATTAAATGAAGACCACCTAAATGAGAATGAGAAGAGGCTACTCAGAGCTTGTGATAGCTAGGGAGTCAGCCACTAACACCTGCATTTGGCAAACATAACAAGACAGGTAGAGGGGTAGGAAAGCTTTATGGTGGAAAAAAAGGAAGACTTCAGATGTACCCTGACTGGCATGGGGAAACTGTAGGTAGGCTAACTAGAAGTGGGACATCCCATGAGATTGGTTTGGGAATCATATTTGGCTTTCCATAATTAGTTCTTAGTTGAAAACAGGGGCCAAAAGTAGAGAAGTTGGCAGTCATTAATCAAGTGCAAGTTGTTCCAGGCAGATTGCTGCAGAAGTTGTGGTTTGGCTACCTGGGTAGTTCCTGTAGAGTTTGTGGGTCAGAGTTCTATCATCATATATGGTCTGGCCATTGTCCATTTGTAAATTCAGTGTCTTGATTTCCCTCCTGGTTATTCTTTCATTTGTAAGAACCTGAAAAATTCAGAAAAGGCTAGAGATTCAGATTTTCACTGCTCAGAGACTGTTCAGTTGTCTCCATGGTCAACTGTATTGCAAGATCTTTGTGGGCATCTTGTTGTATCATCATGGCAATCATCTTGATGAGACAGCAGCTACAGAGTAGCATTTTAGAATCTGGATAGACTACAACAGATTAGTATCCTGTTCACTGTGACAAAAACAAGAACAATTAGGAGTCCCTATAAGATACTTTGAAACCAGAGATCCAAATTGCCCAACCTAGACCAAGTAAGCAAGTCCCAAGTCTAAATTCAGGGTCTTCCAGTTACCATGTCATAGGGGGATAAATGTGTCCCTTGGAAAGTAGGCCGTATGGCCATAAACTTCTATAGTTTTTTTTGTGTGTTTACATGATGGAATTATGGTTCAATCTGTTTTTATTGAGAAATGTTTTAGGTATGGCATTTAGGAGACTTTGCTCTGGTTTTAGGGCCTTTTTTGACTCACACATTTATTGTGGAAAGAGGGATTCTGTAGATCCCTTTCTTGGTCAATTAGCTATTGTCATTCAGGATTTAGTATCTAGCTGAGGGTTTGACCAACAAATGTACAAATTGATATAGTTCAGCTGTTCAACTCTGACACATATGCACCCAAAGGAAGTCTAAATCCTTCTATGAATAATCCTTGTCCTTGTCTGTGCTTAAGGAAATCCTGAAATGTAGCTCTTAGTTCAGCTTGTATCTGAGGTTTAAATTATGCAATTGCTTACACATCTGGCTCAGGGATGGGATGGATCTTTAGAAGCAAATTGCATTTTGGGGTCTCAAAAGGGGGAAGAAGAAGGGAGAGTTGAAATAAGGGTAAAAGGAGAGAGATCAGAAAGATAAGAAGGAAGAGGGAGAGCTAGATATAGGGAGGCAACTGGAGGACAAGGAGGGAGAAGATTTACCAGGGAAATGAGTCTATTGATAGTTTTTTTTTATTGCTTACATTTGTAATGTTGTTTATTACTTTTGGCCAAAGTATTCTTTAGTAAAACAATTTTCAAATCAGAATTTCATTTAGAAGTCTCTACATACCAATCAAAAAGTGTTGCCCACGGAGCCTGATAAATACTATTCTCTTTCTTTTCTAAGGCATTTCTCAAATAAACAATTTTGTTCAAGTCAAATGTCCCTGACAGTGGCCATTCAAGGTCCAAATTATCATTGGTGAGGTTATACCACTTAGAGAAAGAAATAAAAGAATTATACAGCAGGAGTTTCTTCTGAAGGAAGAGAGGATTTAGACTTAGATGACTCACAAGAGCAGGCAACAGTCAGTTGAAAGCGATGCTTATGTACTTTGTATCTGAGACTCCCACCTGTTGCTTGGCTGCCTCTGAATGCAGACATGATGGTCAGCACCTATACACAGGCAGAAAATCAAAGAGAACATGCACCAAGGAGAACATTCTCTCTGGATCAAAGCTAGGCTCTCAGAACAACAACAACAAAAATGATGGAAGGAGAACCTCATCCTGTTTTACTGGTGACTTGGCAAAATACTTTGTCCACATGGGGGCTGGTTTGGTGAGAACTACAAACTCATCGGTCTGTGAAACCAGCTCTAACAATAGGCTTGTAGGGTCTATGCCGGTGTTCTACCTTGTGATTCTCCTTTATATGACAGACAACACTTTTAGACAATCCTACATAAAACAGAAGCACCAAAGAGAGTAAAAAGGGATAAAAAAGAACTCCATCCTCTGTGTTGTTGAATTCCTCGGCTATTATTCTCAGTTTGATGCCTGGATTTTATTATTAGTTCCCATTTGTTTGGCATCCTTGGTGGAATCAGGCCATTCTTTTTCATCACTGTGTTTTGAAAGTTCCCAGCTCAACTGTTGTTCCAGTATCAGAGTGTCTAGCAGCCCTGTCCTAACGGGAAATGAAGGGGAGCTGGACATTTACAGTGGGCTTTTCACAGGATGCCCTAATGCCTAGTTATCCAACTTGTGACCAGAGGTCCCTCACATGGGGAACTTGTTTATACTGGCAAACGCCCTTGTGGCTATCTGACCCAGTTTATGCCCGCCTGACCATGGCTCTGGCATTGGGAACCCAACCTTGTGATCTCTTTGGCATTCTGGGAAAACCCTAACTAGGACAGCCCCTAGTTCTTCAGATGGAAGGTAACAAATTCAATACACTGCCACAACAGGAAACAAGTTCAAAGGTTTTTTTTACTTACAGATCCTGGGCGAGGTGGGTACAATGAGTTGGGAGGGTAGTCCTCTCTCTCTACCTGGGGTCACACGAGGCAGGTATGAAGAGTCACGCAGAGAGAGAGAGAGAGAGAGAGAAACATATAACAACTATTAGCATGTATAAGGGAATAGGGTCTGTGGGTTACTTTGAGTTTACAGTTAAATGCCTGAAAGTTCTCTTTAAAGGAAGCTGCAGGAAAGTAGAAGCCCAGTCTGCTAGGTGGTAGAGATGCCTCTACGGTCTTATCTCTGGCCATTGGCTTGAGCCATTTGGGTGTGGCATGGAACTGGAAACTGTTTTGGGTGACTGAGCCCTGCTTCTGATATGAGAAAGTAAAACTTATATGCAAAGTGGATGATGAGGAAAATAAAATTATGAGAATTAACCATACCCTAGGACATAGATGAAAGAGAAATCTTCAGATTTCTCTGGAGGTTGCTGGCATAGGAAGCTGGCGGTGGGCATCCTAAGTGATTGATCAGTGTAGCATATTTGGCATTCTCTGATCCTGAATTGGAAGAGGGAGACAAAAAATAGGGAAGCTGGCAGTCATTGACCATTCCGGGCTTAGTGCTCCAGGGGTTGTGGGTCAGAATTCTCTTGTCATAGGTGGTCTGACCATTATCATTTGTATATTCAGTCTCTCAGGGTCTCAATGCTGCTAGCCCACTCTGTTTTCAGTGGTTGCCTCAAATGCTACGTCGTTTCCATTTTCTCACTACCCTTCCACATTTCCTGTTTAAATCCCCTGGGATATGAGAGAGAGTCAGTGGATCCTTGGAAGAAGCAAATAATGTCTTTTTCTCCTCACATTCCTTCCAAATTATTCTATTGCTCTCCTGAATGAAAGAATATTTCTCTCTTTTCTTCCTGTATAATAGAAGCTTCCTCCACATTATATCCCTTTCTTCCTTACTCTTGGATTACTATGTTCCAGATAAGAGCCACTTTTTTTTCTCCTACTGTCGTAATCGTTGGCTCTCTCTTAATTGTGGCAGTGGTAGTGGTAAAGGAGGGGTTACCAAGAGGAGAAATATCACTAATGAGCTGGAATATCATTGCAACCAGCATAGAAATTCTTCACCTCTCAAAGAAATTTTAAAATACATACAAATTCAGGTCATCTGATTAAACAAAAAAATGTGAATATTCAGTGTTAATGAAAGCCTCTGAATGTGTTTGAACTGTAAATGTTTGTGGATGAGCATTTTCTCTGGCGTCTTCATTTATTCAATAAGTATTTATTGGGCACTTCCTATGTTCTAGCTTCTGTCCAGAGCACTTGGAGGTATCAGTGAGCAACATAAAGACCCCTGCCCTCATGCAACTTACATTCTAGTGAGGAAGACACACAACAAATAGTAAACAGAGTAAGAAAGTTTAGTATGTTAAAGGGTGGTAAGTGCAATGGAATAAGGAAAATGCAGAGCCAGGGGTGGAGGATCAGGAGTGGAGGGGTAGGGGGCAGGTTCATCTGACTCTTTTTCTTTGGTGATGCCTGACTTTGTCTCTTCAATAGCAAACTTACTGCTACTACCCAGTGAATAAGATCATGACAATTAAAGTCTCCCACAGGATTCGAGGATTGTTATGAAAAAGAGGCACACTCACACGCAGGGCCCTGGTTGAATTTCTGGGCATTCTTGCTAATTTTATTAATCCTCAGCACAGCTGTAGGTGAGTCAGCTGCCACAGATCTCAACCAGTTCAGGACTCAGAGAAGCATTGTAATCTTATTTGGTTATAGAGGTTATTAACCAAGCCTGGGCTTTGTTGTAAGAACCTGATTAACAGTAAGAAAAATTGTGAGAGGAGAGAGTCACAAATCAAGATTCTGTAAGTCAGTAATCATGTTTCCTTCTGTAAAATAATATTTTTATTATCAGAATCTCTCAGCAGCATCAGGGACCCTTACTGGATACCCTAGTCAGTGAATGACAAGATTCGATTATATTTCTGCATTGTCGTTCCAAGATAGAATCAACTTTACTAAAGAAAGCAGCAAAGATTTTAAAAAGCCATTATTTAGTAGGGAAGGAATAGTTGTATAATAAAATATTAATTGTTCTAAAAAGACTCAGAGAAAAATGCCATACTTACCAGAAACAATATTTTCCCTCCACATTTCTATTTTTATTTCTATTTAGTCCAGAATGGTGTGCTTTGTCAACTCAAGATAGACATATGATCATATCTTTTATTTTTAAAATTAATTACTGCTGAAGAGCAGAACACTCAGAGTTTACCTTTTGAAGCTTAGTTCAGTGGTGTGCATCCTGTTTTTTCACACAGCAAGCAGAATGCATTGAACTATGTTTCCTATTCATCTGCTGCTTCATGGTGGGGCTGTTGAGGACTGGTCTTGTATGGTTTGGATAGCCCTTGCTGGTCTGGACCACAGTGGATCCCTGTGTTGAAGGCCAAGGTTGCAGCTCTGTTTGATCACATTCCCATGCTTAAGCACTGTTCCTGGGAGACTTCCAGCCACACTCTCGGGTTCTGGGCTCCCTCCCTTTCTTCCCACTCCAATTGCAAACACCTCAGTCCTCATGTGGAGCCTATTCACAAGCTTAGCTTCCTCATTTCTCAAAGTAACTTTATTATAGTGATCTCCTTGCCCTTCTCTGCACTGGACCTTTGTTGGGTCAGGGTCACTCTGTCCAGTTGTGTAGTTGTTTGCTGCATACAGGTGTCTGGCTGGGAAGACAAATGGAGGCTGAAATTCAGCTCATCCTCCACTTGCCAAGTGCGTGCCCCTGAGTTGAGCCCACCACCTTCTAATATATCCAGCCAGAGGGTAAAATGGCCCTCATTCATACAGAAGTGCTAGTAGGAACCCTAAGTGGGGTCATTCTGCTCCTCGCCAACCAGTTTTCATAACTTTAAATTTCAGGTAGCAAGGTTAGGGTATCTACCCATTCTTCATATAAATTGAACCATCTCCTCTTTAGGGACCAGCTTTCAAATCTGGTAGAGATGGCCTCCATGTGATTAAAAAGGTTTTGTTTCACGAGAATTCCTCTTCCCTTTTTTACCCCAAGACTCAAGAGCCAAATACAGTGAGTGCGTACTCATCTTGCTTTTTATATACCTAATGTTCCCTTAAGGTATCTGCCCAGATCCCCTTCATCAGGCAGGCACCCCCAACCCCAGGTGCTGTGAGTGTTGGTTGCTAATGATGCTCAATTGCCCCTTTCTTTGGAAAGTTATCTTCTGGGGGAGCAGGAGCTACTTCATTCAGGAGGATCTCATCCTGGCCACCCCAAATGAAGACAATGCTACTAGCCCACTCTGGTATAAGAATGCTAAGGGCTGGTCCCACTTGCTTCAAGATGCAGTTAGTTCTATGGTGAAATTCATACTCCAGAGAAATAACTCCATGGTATCAATCCAGAGGCTAGTTTCCAGTGAGACCACATTCTTGCTCACTCAGATCCTTCCCCTGCCTCATCCTGCTCCCATTATTCCCATTCTCCCGAGAGCATCTACTCAATAAATCCTGTGCAGGTGTATCCCTGTCTCAGGCTCTGCTTCTCAGCACCTGACCTAGAATAACAAGTAAAGAAGTTTCCTCATAACTCTCAGAGAAAAATCTGATCTGTTTGGGGATAGCTTTCTTTCCCTGTTCCTCCTGAGAACACCATTTTCTTTCTTTTTTTATTTAACTTTTATTTTAGGTTCAGGGGTACATGTGCAGGTTTGTTACATAGCTAAATTGCATATCATGTGGGTTTGGTGTATAGATTGTTTCATCACCTAGGTAATCAGCATACTACTTGATAGGTAGTCTTTTGATCCTCAGTGTCCTCCCACCCTCCCCACCCTCAAATATGCCAGGTGTCTGTTGTTCCCTTATTTATGCCCATGTGTGCTCAATGTTTAGCTCCCACTTATAAGTGAGAACATGTGGTATTTGGTTTTCTGTTCCTGCATTAGTTCGTTCAAGATGATGGCCTCCAGCTCCATCTATGTAGCTGCAAATAACATGATCTCATTCTGTTTCATGGCTGTGTAGTATTCCATGGTGCATATGTACCACATTTTATCCTTTCTACTGTTGATGGGCATTTAGGTTGATTCCATGACTTTGCTATAGTGACTAGTGCTGCAGTGAACATATGTGTGCATGTGTCTTTATGGTAGAATGATTTATATTTGTTTGGGTATATACCCAATAGCAGGATTGCTGAGTCAAATGGTATTTCTGTTTTAAGTTCTTTGAGAAATCACCACACTGCTTTCCACAGTGGCAGAACTAATTTACATTCCCGCCAGCAGTGTATAAACATTCCCCTTTCTCTGCAACCTCATCGGCATCTGTTGTTTTTTGACTTTTTAATAATAGGCATTCTCACTGGTATGAGATGGTATCTCACTGCAGTTTTGATTTGCATTTCTCTAATGATTAGTGAGATTGAGCATTCTCTTTTTTTTTTTTCCCCCCATGATGGAGTCTTACTCTGTCACCCAGGCTGGAGTGCAGTGGCATGATCTCAGCTCACTGCAACCTCCACCTCCCGGGTTCAAGCAATTCACTTGTCTCAGCCTCCCAAGTAGCTGGGATTACAGGCACTTACCACTATGCCCGGCTACTTTTTGTACTTTTAGTAGAGATGGGGTTTCGCCATGTTGGCCAGACTGGTCTTAAACTTTTGACCTCAAGTGATCCGCCTGCCTCGGCCTCCCAAAGTGCTGGGATTACAGGCATGAGCCACCATGCCCGGCCTGAGCATTCTTTATATGTTTGTTGGCCATGTGTGTATCTTTTTTTGAAAAGTGTCTGTTCATGTACTTTTCCCACTTTTAAATAGGGTTATTTCCTTTCTGTTTGTTAATTTTCTTAAGTTCCCTATAGATTCTGGATATTAAACCTTAGTCAGTTGTGCAGTTTGCAAATATTTTCTCCATTCTGTAGTCTGTTTACTCTGTTTATAGAAACACTATTTTCTTAAGAAAAGAAAGAATGCCATGCCTTGCTAAGTGTTTTGTTTTGTTCCACATAGATATATATGTAGATATAGGCATATGTAAGTAACAAAGCAAAATACTTTGTTTTGTAAGGGAACAAGTAGTTTTTATACAGATAAGTATTTTTTTCCTCACAAATACAAGCCTATAGTATATCCTATTTTATAATTCATCCCTCAACTTCCACCTTGAACCTGGACAACTTACTTTAGACTATGGTCAACTTTCCTCATATTAGTATGTATAGATTCACCTTTCTAGTAACTGTATGGAATTCCTTATTTTAACCTGTTGCCAATTCAGACTTGAAAGTGTTTGCATTTTTCAGTATTGTAATTTATGCAGAAAAGGTCATGTGCAAACATGTTTGTACCTTGTGCTAGTATTTTGGTAGCACAGAGTTCTAGAAATACAATGTATGGCTCAAACAGTTTGTATGTCTTAAACTAAGTAGAACTCCAAAAATCTCCCACCAATAGAATTTGAGAATACTTATTTCCCCATATTTTTACCAATGTAAATATTTTCAATCTTTTTTTCCTTTTAAAATTATAATTAACAAAATGTGTTTTAATTTTCACTTTGTGCATTATTGCCAAGGTTGAGCATCTTTTCTAAGTTTGTGGATTACCTGTGCTTTACCTCTGTGTGTGGACTAGTCACATCCTTTGCTCATTTTTTACTGGCTGTTTTGTCAAGCTGATATATCTTAAGCTGTTCCAATTCTCAGGGTATATATGACATCCCTCCCTGGCTTCCAGTGCTGCTCCTCATTTACTCTTACTTTTATCCTTTTATTATATGACAAGGATTTAGGGAGGAAAGTATAGTTGGCACTGCCGGTGCCGTTCCAGATGCCCTTTCCTGGGCTTGTGCCCCTTTCCCAGCTGGTCTAAGTGTTGGCACCTAATGGTTCATGACTGCCTCTTTCAGATCATTGCTTTCAGCTAAACAGAAGCCACCTTGCGTGGGAGAATGTGCTCCAACCAGGGGCAGCAGGTAGATCATGACTGATTTACTGGGATTACAAAGGCCAGCCCCTTGCCTCAAAGGGGGATAACTGTGTGGCGTAATTCATCCTTTGAAGCTCCCCATGGGCTCAGGCTGAAGCTGATCCCTTTTCAGACCACTTCCCCTTTTTTTTATGCTTCTCTCCCTTCATTTTTCCCTTGAGCACCTACTCAATAATTCACATGTCCCCAGATTCCTGTCTCAGACTCTGTTCCTGAAGAACCTAACCTAAAACAGGCAGTGATATAAATGCATGAGCTCAGAGAAACATCTAATATAAACATCAGGAACCATTTCTTTTTGTGTGGACAAAACAAAGTGGTGTACTTGTATGACAAAATCAAATGTTTTAGTCAGTGCTGACTTAATTATCTAGCCTCATTAAAAAACAGAAATAGATTTGTGTGTAAAAAAGCCATGACAGGATGTCATGTTGAGGTTATATAAGGCCCAAATCTGCCTAATATTTGCAGGATGGTAGAGACAGAACCATTCGATATTCAGAGATCTTACCTAGGCTTTATATGGTAGTCAGGAGGGCAACCTGCCCAGGAGGACATCAGAAGCCACAGACCTGCTGTGTACTCTGCACTCTGGAACTTTTCTGTATCTTGGGGACAAAAATTGTTACAGATCTCATATCTAGTCTTTACTATATTATAGTTATCACAGTATTCCTGGATATTTTTGTGCATGACATGCTTTCTGCATGTGTAGTTGATATGAGGCCAGGATGAGAATTATCTTCTTTCACAAATATTAGTTGAAAACCTTGCTCACTATAAAGAAGTTTCAAACTATAGACTTGAATACAGTATTGTAAGATGTACAATATACCGTATTATTATGGTGCTGGATGTACCTCTTCCAATTTCAAGTGGAGAAATGTATTCAATTTTAATTCACCTTTAAAAATGTTTTTAAATTATGAAATACTTAAAGATTCACAGCAAGTTACACGAGAATGTACAGGAAGATCCCATGCAAACTTTCACCAAGCCTCCTCTAAGGTTAACATCTTGAATAACCATAATATAATATCAAAACAAGGCAATTAACATTGGTAAAAGCCACAGAGCTTATTCAGATTTCAACAGTTACATATGCACCCACTAGTATGTGCGTGTATATAGTTCTACACAATTTTATCACATATGTGGCTTCATGTAACTACCACCACAATCAAGAGATGGAACTGTGTACTGTTACTGAGAGGTGAAGCTGGCTTGGCTTCTGGGTCTGGTGGGGACTTGGAGAACTTTTCTGTCTAGCTAAAGGATTGTAAATGCACCAATCAGCGCTCTGTGTCTAGCTAAAGGTTTGTAAACAGACCAATCAGCATCAGAACTTTGTAAAATGGACCAATCAGCACTCTGTAAAATGGACCAATCAGCAGGATGTGGGCGGGGCCAAATAAGGGAATAAAAGCTGGCTACCCCCAGCCAGCAGCAACCTGCTGGGGTCCCATTCCAGGCTGTGGAGGCTTTGTTCTTTCGCTCTTCACAATAAATCTTGCTGGGGCTCACTCTTTGGGTCTGTACTACCTTTATGAACTGTTACACTCACTGCAAAGGTTTGAAGTCAAGCGATACCATGAACCCACCAGAAGGAAGAAACTCCGGACACATCTGAACAGCTGAAGGAACAAACTCCGGACACGCCATCTTTAAGAGCTGTAACACTCACCGCGAGGGTCCACGGCTTCATTCTTGAAGTCAGCGAGACCAAGAAGCCACCGGAAGGAACCAGTTCTGAACACATTACCACAGGACCCCTTGGTCTACTCATATAGGCATACCTGCTTCCTGTTCCACCCACCCCCATCCCCAATACCTGGTAACCACTAGTCTGCTCTCCATCTCCATAATGTCATTATTTCAAGAATGTTATATAAATGGAATGAGATAGCATATAGGCTTCTAAGATTGCTTTTTGAAAATATAGCACAATGCCCTTAAGATCCATCAAAGTTGTTGTATTAGCAATAGTGTGTCTTATATGGAATAGTATTCCACAGTATAGAGATTCCTCAGTTTAACTATTTACTTTTGTGTAGTTTCTAGTTTTTCCATTATTAATAAAGCTGCTATGAACATTCTCGTACAAACTTCTGCATGAATGGAAGTTTTCATTTCTCTAGGACAAATGTCCAATGGTTCAATTGCTGTATTGTATGGTTAGTCTGATCTTAGTTTTAAAAGAAATGATGAAACTATTTGCTGGAGTGGCTGCATCATTTTACATTCGCACCAGCAATGTATAAATGACACAATTTCTCTGCCTCCTTGCCAGCATTTGGTGGTGTCACTATTTTTTTTTTTACACATTTTGGTAGGTGGATGTGTATTGATGTCTCATTATAGCTCTAATTTGGATTTACTTAATGGCTAATGATAGTGAACATCTTTTCATGTGCTTATTTCCCAGCAATATTTGGTGAAATATCTCTTCATTTTTTTCCTGTATTTTCTAATTGGATTGATTGGGTGGAGTATCTCATTTTTCTCCCATTTTCTAAATGGTTTGTTTGTTTCCTGTTGAATGTTAAGACTTCCTATGTGGAATGCTTGTACACTGTTGGGAGTGTAAATTAGTTCAACTATTGTGAAAGATAGTACAGCAATTCCTGAAAGAATTTAAACCAGAATTACCATTCAACCCAGCAATTCCCTTACTGGGTGCATACCCCAAGGGATATAAATTGTTCTATCATAAAGACACATGCACTCATATTCATTGCAACACTATTCACAATAGCGAAAACATGGAGTCAACCTAAATGTCCATCAGTGATGGACTGGATAAAGAAAATGTGGTACATATATACCATGGAATACCATGCAGCCATAAAAAAGAGATTGTCTTTTGCAGGAACATGGATGGAGCTGAAGGTCATTATTCTTAGCAAGCCAATGTAGGAACAGAAAACCAAGCACTGCATGTTCTCACTTACAAGTGAAAGCTAAATGATGGGAAGACACGGACACAGAAAGGGGGACCACATACACTGGGGCCTATTGGAGGGTAGAGAGGGGAGGAAGAAAAGGATCAGGAAAAATAACTAATGGGTACTAGGTTTAATAGCTGGGTGATGAAGTAATCTGTAAAACAAACCCCCATCACACAAGTTGATCTATATAACAAACGTGTACCCCTGAGCTTAAAAGTTAAAAAAAGAGTTCCGTGTGTATTTGAAATACAAGTCCTTTGTCAGTTACATGATATGAAAATATTTTCTTCCAAAATGTAATTTGTCTTTTTGTCTTCTTAATAGGGTCTTTCACAAAACAAACATTCTAAATTATGATGAGGTCCAACTTATAAATTTTTCTTTTCACTTTTTAGCCAACAAATAATTATTGAATATCAACAATTTATTAAGATATTGTTCCAGGCACCCTGCAGAGATTACAGATGTGACATAGCTTTAACTTCAGGGTACTTAGAGTCTAGCAGGGGAGATTGGAGATCTATGCAAATAACTAATACTACATAGCAAGTGCTAAGTCGAGATACATTTTTGGCTGATAAGGAAACAGTGAGTGAAAGTTTTATTTCACCACTTATACGCCAGAAATGTCACAAAATAGCATATAATCTTCATTTATAAACTCATTTTCCAGGTTGAAAATGATAGTTTTTAAATAAGTAACATATAATAAATCTCATGTACAAAATGATTACACATACATTGTATCAATAGCAATCTTACAAGGTGGTGGAGAGGATTACAACATATTTTATATGTGAAAAAATCTTGGATTCAGCCAAGTTAAGCAACTTGCCCAAGGTCATGCAGCCAGGAAGTGGTGAGTTCAGACTGGCACCTCAGTCTTGTGATTAATGCTCTTTTAATTCTACCCAGAATCCTCCTGAGACATGTCCTTTTCTTGCTAGTATAAACTCATCAATCTTCTGGCTAAGAAATGAACTGTCTGATTCGCATTTTAAAAGAAGACGTGGTATGGTTCCTTGTGCACACAAATGTCAAAGAGCTCTTATTGATAAAGGAGGAATCCATTAAAACTCTTACGGTGGTCAAGATCATTCAGAAAATGGAAAAACAAGCGCTGCCTATGAGTCATGAGGTGATGCTATGGTTGGATTCAACGACATTTTGCTGGATGACTGCTCAGGATGGGGGAATTGAGAACATGGTATTTTAGGTCATCTTGTGCCAGGCACACTGTTATCCAAAATCATCTTCAGATGCCAAACCTTTCACAGAGAACATTAAAAAGAAGTCGGTATTAGGGCTGGTGAAGGAGGAAAGGTGGGCCTGTTTCTAACCCAAAGGACTACCTACCAATAGGAAACCGGGGCTCGTTTTCATTCCTCTGTCTCTGGGCTTCCATCTGTACTTCCTGCCTTATTTGTGACCTTGCTCAAATCACTTAACTATTCTGTATTTATTTGTCTTTCTTTTAAAGTGTTTATAACTTAGGTAAGATGTTAGGACTTTGATTCTGAGAGTCTGTAAAGAAGTGGATTGACTAATTAAGTCAGCATTGCAAACATCTGCATAATTCCAAATAAACTTTGAACCCAGCACCCAATCATGTCGTGATGCAGCCCCTGTGGGGCCCATGTTGAAAGTACCCTTTGACATTCTACATTCAAACATTGATCCTGTTGGCCTGGCATCCAGCTGAAAAAGCTGAAATCTTCACTGGATCTGGACAGAAATGAATTCCAATGTTTACGTGTGGCTTACTATGTATCAGTCGGGAGGCACGTGTAGGAAAGTATGTGAGCTGTGGTAAACTTTTCAGCTGATTTACTCCAACCACTGTGTCCATCTTACTGTCTTTGCTACTCACAAACATAACACTCCAGTCTTTATACTTCTCAAGGGCTGGACTTGGTGATTGGAGCAAGACAAATAAGTTTTCCTGGGCAACTTAATGTGCACTGTGGAAGGGAAGACTTGCCTCATTCTTAAGTGCTGGCCACTGAGTAGAAGATAATTCTGGAGCTGTCAGATGCCACTACATTAAGTAAGTCAGCTAATAATAAAACCCAAGGGGGAAAGCAGAGAGGAGTAGTGGAGAAAGAGGGAAACAGAGAGCAAACAAACTAGAGAGGCTGAGACTATAGTTCTACTTCTACTGACATCACCTGAACCCCTGAATCCAAAAGTGCCTGACGTTAGACCTACATCTGGACTTTGCATTTAAGTGAGCCTATGTATTTCTTTTCATGTCTAAGCCTTTTAGGGTTGGGTTTCTGCCACTTGTAACTAAGAGTTCTTGAGACCTCTTAAATAAGTTATAATGAATCCTATTCAGTAGAATATCATATAGCTGGAAGAAAAGAAGGAGGGAAGGAGGGAGGAAGGGAGGAAGGGAGGAAGAAAGGAAGAAGAGAGGGAGGGAGGTGGAGGAGGGAGGGAGAGAGGGAAGGGAGGGAGGAAGGAAGAAGGGGAAACTCCTTATAATGATAGGGAATGATTACATGATACATTGTTTAGGGGAAAGGCCAATCGACTTGTTATTATAATTTGCACTTATTGATTGCAACAATTCAGAACAATGAACATCATTTAACATAAGTTTATTTTGTCTGTCCAGATGGATTATCAACTCCTGAACATTCTTATCCTATTTTTTCTCCTCTCCATAGCAATCAACAGGCTCACAGTACTGTTTTTTATTGGACACTGCTCCCTGAGGTGAAATCATGTTGAAAACCTAATTTCAAACAAATGTTTTTATGAAATGTTTCACTGGCAGGACTTGGTTTCACAATCAAGAATCTATTGGTCTGACAAAAATAAACCAAAAAATGGGCAAAGGATATGAACATAGAGTTTAAAAGGAAATACAAGTGTCTCATAAACATATGTAAAAATGTTCTACCTCACTTTTAATAAGATAATAGCAAGTCAAGCTACCGAGACCATTTTATATAATTGGCAAAGATCTGCAAGTTGGATAATGTACTGTGTGAAGGGATATGTCAGTGTATCAGAAAAGTATCAGTCAGGTACAACTAGAAAAACAGAAACCACTTGGAATATTTGAAATGGGGGGAAGTTAAAACATAGAGTTGGTTACACAGAGGATGTGAGAGGCTGAAAGACTCCCAGGAAACAGTGAGACCACTGGAGATTAGCAACAGTAGGACATCCTGTTACCTCCAGGCCAAAGGGACAAGAGGGGGAGGTGTTGCCAGAACCCAGGGAGCTGAGCCCATACTGAGGCTGTCCTACTGGACTTGGGACCACCCAGGAGGAGTAGCTGCTGCCCTAGACACCCTTCTGTTCCCACCACCCAAGCTGAAAGGGAAGAATGGGAAATACCCTGGCTTCTCCCTCTCTCCCTCCTATTCTCCCACTGCTGAGTCCCATCGGCCAGTTGATAGGGGAGTCTGGGAAATGAAGCCCCCCTCAAAGCAGAGTCGGAAAGACTAGGGATGGATATGAGAGCTAACAGGCTCAGAACCATCAGAGGGGTGGGTGTGTGAAATATGCGCTCACATACCTTGTGTGAGGTTATGAGTTTATATCTCTATGAAGGGCATTTGACATTATCCAAATTATAAATGCACATCACCTTTGACCCCATGATCCAGTTGTACAGATTTATTCTTCATATGTACCCCCACACATACACAGTTACATAAGAACAAAGTTATTCACTGCATAATTGTTATTAACAGTGATAGATTGGAGACCATTTAAATGCCCATAATTGGGGGCCCTTACATAAATTTTGGCATATCCTATTCAATGGAATATCATACAGCTGTAAAATAATAAGAAAAAGTTTTTGGTAATGATATGGAATGACTCCACGATAATATCTTGTTAAGGGAAAAGATCAAAATGTAAAACAATGTGCATAGTTTGTACAACAAAAATAAAAATAAGAGCATTAGACAAATATGTTTGTGTATATGTCAATTTCCTTGAGGAGGGTACACACTGGTTGCCCCCAGGAAGAGGAATTGAGAGACAAGGGTGCGAGGGAGTCTTGTTAACTGTGTTCCATTTGTAGTTTTAGAATTTTGTGCCACGTGAATGCTAATCAAGCACAGCTAAATAAAATTTAAATTTAATGTAAACAAAAGAGAAACAAAATAACTTCCACTTTACCAGTTTGTAGACATTAAAATCCCTTTAAGGGGGGGAATGGAATCTTTAAAGAAATTAACTCCTTTACCTTCCGAGTTCCTTTAAGGTTTTGTCTTGTTTTGTTTTGTTTTCTGCTGTGGACTGATCAGCAAACAAGCCATTTATTTCTACTGCGCAAATTTACACAGAGAGAACAGCCTCAACCCACCGGCTTGAGAGGATTTCCAGGGATTCAGAAACGCCAGTGTAACTCCATAAATGCTTTATTTTCATGGAGCGACTTCCACCCTGCAGCTGAAATTGACAATGTGTTTTCACAGCCGAGTTGTTGGGGCTGAGGCAGTCGGTCTCAGGAAGATTCCTGACTTAATAGATGCAAACGCGCAATGAAGTCTTGGCCTGGAGTGGAACCTTTCAACTCCGTCATTCTTCCAGGACCGGGAACTCCTGGCACAAGCCCAAAAGCGTTCCTCACTTGCAGCAGTCTTTGGGAGTCTTTCTGACAGCGCGGGCTCACTAACCCGGCGGTTCCGCAGCTGTGGGGGGTCTGGGAGACTTGGGCGCGCATTAGCCTGGACAGCTCCCTGATCGCTAACCCCTTTGATGTGTGTTGAATGAATGAGCGTCGTTAGTGTAATAAATTTATGGGAGAATTACAGCAATCCACATAGGGGTCACTACGGCGACTTTAATTACCCAGGGACTGTGAAGTGGGGAAGAGCTGTCTGTGGAGGAGCGCCACACCATGTCTTAGATTCAGGCAGGCCCCGGATTCTGGTGACCCATCACTCTACGGTCACTGAGGGTCCGGGCCCCTAGGACTCAGAGGCAGGGGACAGGAAAAGCCTGACTTAGAATTGGGGAAGGACCTGGAGTCGCACCTAGGGGCTCCGGAACCGCGGCCCCAATACTGCACTGCGCCGCAGGGAAGAGCCCCGGGAGGGGCGCGGGTCCCCGCCCCGGGCGCGCGCAGCCCTGCCCCGCCTCTTCCCGGTGCGCCCCGCCCCTCCTGGCGCGTGCCGCCCGCGCGCCCGAGGTGCTCTGGAGGAACCGGCCCGGCGGGCACCCCCTGCCCCGGCGCAGGCGCGATCGCGGGCTGCCCCTCCCCGCCGGGCGCCCTACACGCGCCCTCGCCCCGCCTCCGCACGCTCCCCCGCTCCGGGCGCCTCTGATTGGCTGTCGGCCGGGCCAGCAGGTGTCGGTGGTGGCTGCGGCCAGGCTGGCCCTGGCTGCCTGCGGCGCGGGCGCCTCCCTCGCAGCCGCTGCTGCCGACGCCGCCGCGCTCCCGCCTCCTGTCGGTTCTCCGGCTCCCGCTGCGGCTGCGGTTCTGGCAGCCGAGCCCCCGCGGTGCTGCAGCCCAGCTTTAGCGCGCAGACTGACCCGCGCCCCTTCCTCGCCGCCGGCAGCCTCTAATCCACGCGGCGCTTTGGGGCAGGTGCCCTGGGCGTACTGAGGCGCGGTGGCCTGAGCCCGGCCGCCATCGATGACCCCGGTCGCGGAGCTGCTTCAGGCTGGCCACCCCGTGTGAGTACCGTCCGCCTCCTTCTTCTCCCCTCTGGCAGCTTTGCGCCACTTTCCCCTCAACGTTGCCGCAACTTCGGGGGTGGGTGTGTGAAGGTGTGGAGGTGTCTCTCACGCTCCCCCGCACCCTGTGCGCGTCCGGAGCCAGGAACCCTAGGCGCGGCCAGTCAGCCTCTGCGGAGGGGCGAGGGGCGCGGGTACATGAACTTGCTCAGGGATCATCGCGGAGTCAGAATCGCCTCTTTCTCTCGCTGCTGGGGCGGGAGCTCGCCTCTGCGTTTCCCTCGCGTTTTCCGATTCCGGATGGCCACGTAGCGCTTGGGCTGCGGTTCACCGCGTACCTACTGTGCTGCGGGCGCACCGGCGGGACGCCTCAAACCATCTGGTAAGCGCCCCGCAAGCAGCCCAGCGCGGCGGACCTGACTCAAACTCTTAATTTCTGTAAAACGGGGCTAATTAGGGACTCTCTCAAGGTCACAGCTGGTGCTGAGTTAGAACACAGGTGGATTGCGTCTGGCCTTCGCCCGCGGGCTGCCTGGGGAGGGAGCGCTGTTGGCGGGGCTGTCACTTCAGCTTCATCCCGGGTTCATCCTCATACTCCCTTTCCGCCGCAGCCGCCAGACTTGAAGAGGTGGGGAGCCAATCCCAGGGGGCTGTACATAGATCTGGAGGTAACGGCGGAGGATCTTCCTGATGGACGCGTGGAGCGGAAAGATTCAGTGGTGGGAACCCCAAGACCTGCCGCTTTTTGGAGCACTTGCTCCCCTAATTGTTCCTTAATTTACTGACGTCTTGGCAGGGTAGGGGAATTTGTTCTTATATCCGTCCTGCTCCTCTTTTGTTTTTCCAAATAAGCACCTTCCCCAAGGATAAGTACGTATCCCAAAACTCTTAAATGCACACACCGGTTTGGGCCTAGGGACTTCCTAAGAGAAGCGAGTACGCTGTGGGCTTGGTTCGCTAACGTTGGCTCCTATCCGCTCCTAGAAAATGCCTTGAGTCTGGCTTCATTTCCATGCTCTCCATCTCCCCGACCATGATCTTGGTTTGTTGATTTTCTTGACACTTTCTCAGGGGAGGAAGACTGAGACTGGGGGCTGGCCAGTCTTGGGGTATGCAAATGATATCGGGTGTGATTCTTTTACTCCAGGTCCTTTGAAGTGGCTCCAGTGGGGTCGCCTGTGGTATTGTGGGCGCTTCTCAGAGCTCTGGGCTGGGGAGAGGGTCACCTAGCCTCTCTTGCCATTATCACCTTGTCCCTTCAACTCAGCCTCCCCCACCCCAACTCTGAAGCTCAGCCATGAGATCACTACTTAGTTTTGTGATGACTGACCAGCATCTTTGAACCTGAACTTTTTCATTTATAAAATGGAATAATCCCCGCCGCCTTTCAATCTTCCCAAGGAAGTTGGAGTTCAGAGGATATGATAAATGTGAAAATGCACTGGGGTTTTATTTAAAAGTCGAAGGAAGATGGTTCAAGGCATCTGGGGCTATGGGTGGAAATGGAGGTAATTCTAAAAAATTTACAGCAATATCTGGGACCCTATTTGCAGATTTCAAAGTCTTTTAAGAGAAATTTAGTTTGCCAAGACTTTGAAGATACTGCTTTCCATCTTTCTGCTCACGTTCCTTTGCCTGGCCATCGGCAGCTGCATCTCTCCTAATTACCCACCACTACCTCCATCTGCGAGCTGTCTCTGTGGGCCAGAAGCTGTGTCTGTGGGACTGTTTCTGGAGAGTGGGGGGAGGCTGTGTGTGTGTGTTGTCTCTGAGGAGTTAAAGTGTGTCTCTGTAGAGATGGTGTGTATCTCTTGGTGGCGCAGTGTTCTGTGTGGTCTGGGTTTCGTTTGTCTGTGTGTATGGTGGGAGAAGGGAGAGTTATCTGGCTGCAGAATTTGTTCACTTTTGAGAAAGTGAAGTGTTAGCCATACTCAGCTCAGTCATTTAAACTAGCAGTAGCATAGATTGTCCTGTCTCCTTCCTCCCTGCCCAGAGGGATTCCCGATGGCTGAAAAATATCCCGTAGAAAACAAGGCTTCCTCCTGATTTTGCCTTCGAATTATTATTGTGTATGCACAGACTCTTGTCGGAAAGCCAAGTTAAAGGGAGATGACTGATCAGACCTTGGTGAATTTAACAGTCTATTGAAGTATAATTCCAGAAAATAATGCAGTTCTGAAGGATACACTCAGTAGATTGTCACAACTGAGCACACCTGTGTAACCAGTGCCCTGACTAAGACCCAGAATATTTCCAATCTTCCCATTACCCCTACCTACAGGCACTATCCTCCAAGGGTAGCCATCATCCTGCTTAGTTTTATCAGGTTAGTTTTATTTTTATTAATATTATTTTATCATTTTAGTTCCCAAGCTAAAATGAGACTTCTTGATGATTTTCTACCTCCTTTTTAATAAATGCAAACCAAGAGTAGTTATGCTTAAGCCAGTAAAGAAAAATAGAAGGAATAATTTAGCCTTACAATCTGGGTGAAGAATGACTTGATTGTCTCACCACACCTTGATCATTAGTTATTTGGTGGTGTAACAAACCTGATCCCAGATGTAACAGTGCTGACATTGGTCAATGCTGGCTTGTTCCCACAAGAGCTTTTTCATAGGGTGAATTAAAGTAATGCAAACATGAAATTATGTGCTATTAAAATATGAATGAAGAAAAAATGAATACTCATTTGATATATAAAAATGAAATATTTTGAATTCCTCAAAGATAAAAATTTGACGGAGAATCAGAATTTGAAAGCTGACTGATTTATGAACTGTCGGTGTTGTTGCCACATGGTGGCGCCAGGTTGGCTTGAGAACTGAAATACCTACCATCTTTTCCCAAGCTCTCAGAAAGGAATCCCAGGAATAAAAATCCAACAACTCAGTATCTCCGAACATGATTTCCAACTACTATTTTCCATATCTAGCAAGTAGATCCCTTGTGTGGTCCCTACTACTAAATCCATGGGTAGAACTCTATCCCAGCTCTTTATGAAGATGGCCTGTGGGATGGGGGCAGGTGCTTGTTGGAGGGAGCTGGAGGTGAGACACTGTTGCCTTTCTCTCAGCAAGATGGAGTTAAGGTGGTGTGTCCTTGTGATTTTAAAGAGGGTTAACTGAGAAGCAAGCTTAGGTCGCCTCATCCTACCCCAGAATCTCTTCAGTGGTTTGAGGGAAGAAGTTCTCATTCCGAAGGCCGGTATCTCTTTTCACAGAGCCCTGTCCATGCTGAACCTGGAAGAATACATAGGCCTGGCTGTAGCGACGCTACCATTGCTGGAAGACATGTCCCAACATCGCACAGATAATGCCCAAGTTACCCGGGAGATGTGGGGATGTTGTATCCAGATATGGAGAAGTCTAAGTGGACCCAACTGGTGCCCTTCTCCCATCCATCACCTTTTGTTTTTATTGTCAGCACGACTGAGATGCTGTTTAGAAGATTGTATTCATTTGGTGGCTTCCATGCCCATAATCACCAAGAGTGTTGAGTGTTTGTCATGTGCTGGACACTATAATTATATTTATTTACTCTTCACAATAGGAGGATGGCTTTCCCATTTTATAGATAAAGGAACGGCTCCTTGAAAGTTACACACTCTAAGTTTACACACTATGCAAGCCAGAGTGAAGGTTAAGAGCCAAGTCCCTGAGACAACATCCCTAGCTGAGTTGTACTCTTCTGCAGTGGCCAGGAGGTGGAGGGAAGTCTTATATATAATTCTTTTGTCCTCCCTGGCACCTACTCTAGCACTTTACATGTAGCCATTTAAGTGTAAGTATAGAATTGCTGAAAATAGAAAATTCTGTCATAATCAAGAAGGACAGTGAAAGATAAGAACTTGGGGTCAAGTCCATTCAACCTGCAGTGTTGGGACTCAGTGTGCCTACTAGAGTGTGTAGTTTTATTATGTGTTTAAAACACCATGTTATGGACACCTGTCTTATCTATTTTTGTGATTTTTTTCACCTAACATTTTTTTACATGTGTTGATACATATATTGATCATTGTAAATCTAGTTGATTCATTTTGGCTTAGCATTCCTTTGATATGCCACAGTTTATATATTGATGGATAAAAGATGTTTCTACCTCTTGCTATTTTTAAATATATTGCAAGGAATATCCTTGACAAGATCTTGTAGAAATATACAAGAGTGTGTCTTGGGCATATATCCTCAGAAGGTGAATAACTGGGTAGTAGGATATGTAGGCTTAAATCAACATTCATCTGTTATTTTAGCTCTCCTAGGTTTGGCAGGTTGCCCTCCTACTGAATTGTGTTGGAGTTCCTTGTATTCCCATATCTTTGGCTGTGACTGGTATTAATCAGGTGTTTTGATTTTGGCTAATCTGAGAAGCATGGAATGTATTTTACTGCTCTTTTACTTTGCATTTCCCTTAGAGATTATCTTTTTAATATATAGTTTTAATATAGTTTTTCAATTTTCTTTTTTGTGTATTACCATTGGTTTTTTTACTGGCAAAATTTTGTTTTTCATAGTTGGGTCTTTGAACTCCTCTGAAATTTATATATCTGTGTTGTTGAGGCAGGGGTATAATTGTTTTCAATATTGAAAACCATTTACCACATTATCATTTAATGAATAGTTTACTATTTTCTCACTTATTTTGTTGCCATCTCTGACATATACTAATTTCTGTTATATCCTTGGATCTGTCTCTTGACTCTCTGTTCTACTCATCTTTTTGTGATTCCTGAGCTAATACCATTTCATTTAATTATTAAAGCTTTATAATAAATCTTCTCTTCTTACCCTTTTTCCTTAAAACCGTCTTGGCTATTCTTGATGCTTTAGGCTTCAACATGAATTTTAGGATCTATCCCTTCCTATGAAAATTCTTGTTATAATTTACATTGAATCTAAAGGTTAATTAGAGGAGACTTTTACCTTTTCACTATTAATATGTTCCTTTCATGGACATGGCCTATCTCTATACATTATTTTTTAGGTCATTCTACAAGGCTTTATAATATTCTTCATAAAGGTCTGAAACTTGTATTAGGCACCTTATAGGTTTTCATTGTCATTTTTCAGTTGAGGTACAAGTCACATACTATACAATTCACTCATTGAAAGTTTACAATTCAGTGTTTTTAGTAAATTTGCAGAGTATGCAGCCATTAACACAATCTAATTTTAGAATATTTTTGAACCCTGCAAAATAAACCCTGTACCCATTAGCAGTCATTTCTCAGTTCTCATCCCTCCACACACGCTGCCACACACCCAGCCCTAGGCAGCCTTACCAATCTACTAAGTCTATACTTTTGCCCATTCTGGATATTTCATATAAATGGAATCATACAATAATACAGTATGTGGCATTTTGTGTCTGGCTTCTTTCACTTAGTGTAATGTTTCCAAGGTTATCTATGTTGTTGAATGTATCATTGCTTCATTCCTTTTTATTGGTGTATTTCATCATATATGTGTGTGTATGTGTGTATATACATATATACACACATACATATCACATCTCAGTATCCCTTCATTAGTCCTTAAAAGTTTTATTGCTCTTGTGAATGGGATCATCTCTCCTCTAGCTACATTTTTAAAATTGGTTATTGCCAGTATATAGTAAGGGGGCTTTTTTTTTTGTATTCTAATTTTCTATTTGGCATCTTTGTTGGTTTGTAGATTCTCTGGATATTCTGTAGAAAGTCACAGGTACTACAAGTAATGGTGGTTTTGCTTCTTCTGTTTTAAAATTGTTTATATATTTTTTCCTTGGACTATTACACTGCCTAGGGCCTCTCGCATAATGTAGAGTAATAGTGGTGGTAGTGGGCCTCCCAGTCTGGTATGACTTTGATAATGCTTTTAAATATTCACCAAGAGTATGATGGTTACTTTAGGTTTGTGGTAGATGTGCTTTAACGTGTTAAGAAATTGTATACTTTTGGTATTCTAATAGTGTTTTTTTTTTTCAATTATGCTTATGTTAAATTTTTATCATATTCCTTTTTTATATTCTCTTCAACAAAGTTGAATTATTAGCTATAATATCAATTCATCTTGTTTTCCTTCCAAAGTTTGTATTATGAAAACGTTATATTTTCAAGTGTAAAATTATATTTTAATATTGAATTTGCCTTTTTGTTTGTTTGTTTTTTTGTTTTGTTTTGTGACAGAATCTTGCTCAGTCGTCCAGGCTGGAGTGCAGTGGTGCAATCTCGGCTCACTGCAAGCTCCACCTCCTGGGTTCACACCATTCTCCTGCCTCAGCCTCCCGAGTAGCTGGGACTATAGGTGCCGGCCACCATGCCCAGCTAATTTTTTTGTATTTTTAGTAGAGACGGGGTTTCAACATTTTAGCCAGGATGGTCTCCATCTCCTGACCTCATGATCCACCCACCTCGGCCTCCCAATAGTGCTGGGATTACAGGCGTGAGCCACCGCGCCCGGCCTGAATTTGCCTTTTCAAATCATACTGACACCCTATCCTGAGAGTAAAGTCCCCTTATAGGTATTTTTCTTTCTTCTCTTACTTGAGGATCAGTGTTTTGAAGAAAGATCAGACTGACTGAAGAGTTTACAAAGGCTAATAAATATGAAGCACTCTGAACAGTGCCTGGCACATAAGTTTTAGTTATTATCATAATTATACAATGTGGTTAGTAATAAATTATCAAAGAGCATTGATTTGGAGTCCTGAGGAGGAGGCTTCACTAGGGGGAGGCCGGCCCAAATGGAGTGGCTAATGGAGAATGTGGTATTTGACCTGGCAATTGAAATTAAATTAAACTAAATGTGTTAATATAAAACATAATAATTATAGAAATATAGACAAACAGAAAGAAGAAAGTAAAAATCACCTATATTCCCACCACTTAGTCGCTTTTGAAATTTTTATATCTATTTTTCCAGAGGTCATTTGATATTGTATACATAAATGCACACCTTATAAAATATTCATTTTCTGAATCTCACTAGTTATTAAGTCTTCATAATGATAACAGCCTTCACATCATCACATGAAAACATTCATTAATGAATTGTCCACTTATATGTAGGTCCCCATTCTGATGTCTTAAGATAGCACTAACGAGTGTCTGCCTACTAAGCATCATTTTCTTTATGGGCCAGTTGTTCCTCAGTTATATAGGATTTTATTGGACATGATAGTGCAAATTCATTGTAGAGTAGAATTGCAAATCTTGCAAAAGATGGAGAACTTCGTGAAATTGATGAAACTAGGTTGACAATCTGCAGAAAACACTTGCTGATTGTTCAACACATTGATTGCTGACAGCCTTAAACCTGGTAAGGATCGAAAAAGAGACAGTATCTGCATGCTCCAAAAGAGAATGAGTTGAATGACAAAATAGGGAGAGGTCCTTTTGATGCCCATCCTCAAATAATTTTGCTCAAAAGTGCTATTCTTTCTGAGCTTGTCAAAAATGTCAAATGCTCACTGAAGGATGTTTTGTGCTCTTAAGTTTGCTGGGAAATCTATGCCTCAAATATGAAAACATGATTTATTTTAAGGGAGCATTTTCCAGAAGAAATATGCTAGGAATACATGTAGTTTAAAATCTTCTCATGGGCACATTTAAAAAGTTTTTAAAAATAGTGGAACTAATTTTAATAATGTATTTAATTCAGTATATCAGATATACTTTTGTATATATTTCAAGATATAATCAATATGAAATCATCAATGGAATGCGTGACATTCTTTTTTCTATACTAAGTCTTTGGAATCTAGAATGTATTTTATACCCACAATACATTTCAACTGGACTAGTCACAGTTCAAGTGCTCAGTAGCCACACGTATTGGATAGTGTGGTTCTAAGAACTAGTGTAAAGTTGTATATCAAAATTTGCTAAAATGTTAAATAAAATGTATCTTCTTGTTTTTTTCCCTTAAAATGTAATACTAATAAAAACTTTTTATTTCCCATTATTTACTGTGATATTTTAAGTGGATTCATTTTAACTGACTTTTCCCTGGTAACAAGTATCCTTGAATATTATGGACCATATGAATATTATTTTTTAAAAATAAAGTGATACTTTAAAAAACTTAACATGTCAGCAACTTTAATGCCAGTATTTATTCTTCTGTCATTATTTTCATCCTTCAAATAATCTGTTTAATCTATGTACCATAATTTGTTCAATGAAACCATTCTTTTAACACATTAGGCAGTTTAGACTTTTATTAACTTCAACTTTGTAGACATTATTTTCTTGAGATGAAGTACTTTGTCAGAGTTAACTTTAAGCTTTTGATATATGTTTTCAAATAACCCTCCAGAAAAGTTTATAAATTTATCTTGCTATTAGTAGTATATGAGTATGCCAAATTCCCATGCCTTGCCATTGATAAGTATGATTATTCAGTAACAGTTCTAGTTTCTTGGGCAAAAAGAAGAACCCCAGAAGCTTGCTTTTTATTTCACCTTTCTCTACTGGTGAGGCAGAATGTATCTGCATATTTATTGGCTCTTCATGGCCAGCTTCACTATAGAGTTATCCATGGAGGTTGTTTTTTATTTCCTGTGCATTCTGTAACTTGCATTTATTACTTGGTGTTTTTGAAAGAATAGTTAAGTTGTTTTACCCAGATCATGTTCATATTTTAAACTACTAAATACCTTTCCATCATGTGAAATAACATGTTTTATTAATATGTTTTTCTATGATAGACTTTTGATTGTTTCTTTAATTTTTGGGGGGTATTACATAGATGCATTCAGTAAACATCCTTGAAATTTATTTATGCACATGTACAAGAAACTCTTGAAGATATATGCCTAGAAGTGAAATTGCAGGGTCTTATTTTATGTAAACTTTGAATTCGACCATTTGATGCCAAATTACTCCCCCAAGTGACAATACTAATTTAAATTTCTATAGCAATGTAGATGGATAGTATCTGTCACATTAAGGAGATAATACTACAGAAGGAAGAACAAAGATGTTAAAGGAGAAAATATATAGGTATATATTTTTGTGTACATATAAGTACCCTAAAGGTCAATTAGAAAGCTCAGAAGTTTTTGACCTTTTCATTTTGAATATTGCATCATATAAATGATTGTACATAAATATATCATAAACCTTATATAAATATTTACCGGCCGGGCGCGGTGGCTCATGCCTGTAATCCCAGCACTTTGGGAGGCAAAGGCAGGTGGATCACCTGAGGTCAGGAGTTCGAGTCCAGCCTGACCAACATGGTGAAACCTCGTTTCTACTAAATACAAAAAATTAGTTGAGTGTGGTGGTGCACGCCTGTAATCCCAGCTACTTAGGAGTCTGAGGCAGGAGAATTGCTTGAACCCAGGAAGCGGAGGTTGCAGTGAGCCGAGATTGAGCCATTGCACTCCAGCCTGGGCAACAAGAGCAAAACTCCATCTCAAAAAAAAAAAAAAAAATTACCTAGCTGGGGAAAACTGGTAAGAGTTTAAATGGTCAGCTATTTAGTAGTGCCTTTAATGAGGACAGACTACAAGAGGAAGTAAACACCTATTGGGGAGAACCAGGAAAGCACCTCTGTCCAGCTCTGCCCGTCTCACCCATCCTAGGGTGTAGATTCTACCATTGGACAGTTATTCCTTTTTGTCTTCTCTTCTGTTAAAATTTAGAAGACTTTTGTTGGGATAACTCCAAAGCAACACTGTGATATTAACACCCTAATGTGAATGAATATATGTGATCAATTGCTAGTGACAGGCAGACCAGAACAGTGTGACACTACCAGAGGGTTAGTGAGGAAATGGCTGAGAGGTGGACTTGGGTGGGGGATGGGCTGGATGATTTACTAAAAGAAACCTCACCCACTTCCAACTTACCCTGAGGATGAATTCTTCATTTCCGCAGGGAAAGTAAAAAGAACTTTATGAAACTGTGTGCCTAAAAGCTTTCAGAAAATTGTTTTTGGTTTTTTATTCAATCATTATCTTCCCTAGATAATTATGAGTTAAGTTTTATGTGTATATTTATATATCATCATCTGGGGCAAGAAAAAACACTATACGGAATTCCATTTTGTGGCTATGATTTACAGTGTGATACCACTGATGAGACAGATGTGTGATCTTCAGCTGGGATACACAAATCCATGCTGTGGGCTGATAGTTTAATCTTACTGAGCTGACACTGGGGAAGAGAATGCAAAACGTGTGTGCCCCAGGAAGGGTGAGTGCCTGGAAAACAGGTGCCCATGACCTCAGGATCTAATGTGGCTATTTGCCAAAAGCCTCAATCTTCTGACACTGAATCCTGGTGGCTCAGATAACAGTGTCCTGCAATATGGTTCCCTCTTTTTGGTGTGAAATGTAACTATCTCAAAGTGTGTTGGGTCATTTTCTAGTCTGGCAAGCCCAGATGGCAGGATTCTGGTGAAATTTTTGCAGAAAAGAAAAATACCCAAGCCTCTTTACATGATGGTTTTGTTTGTTTGTTTGTTTGTTTCCTGAAGAGATCCCAGTATGTGTAAGTGAGAGGTGACATCGTGCTGGCAGTCCTCACAGCCCTCGCTCGCTCTGGGCACCTCCTCTGCCTGGGCTCCCACTTTGGTGGCACTTGAGGAGCCCTTCAGCCCACCACTGCACTGTGGGAGCCCCTTTCTGCGCTGGCCAAGGCCGGAGCCGGCTCCCTCAGCTTGCAGGGAGGTGTGGAGGGAGAAGCGTGAGTGGGAACCGGGCCAGCGGGCAGCGCTTGCGGGCCAGGTGGAGTTCCGGGTGGGCGTGGGCTTGGCGGGCCCCGCACTCGGAGCAGCTGGCCTGCCCTGCCGGCCCCGGGCAATGAGGGGCTTAGCACCCAGGCCAGCGGCTGCGGAGGGTGTACTGGGTCCCCCAGCAGTGCCAGCCTACCGGCGCTGCAGTCGATTTCTCGCCGGGCCTTAGCTGCCTTCCCGCGGGGCAGGGCTCGGGACCTGCAGCCCGCCATGCCTGAGACTCCCACCCCCTCCGTGGGCTCCTGTGCCGCCCAAGCCTCCCCGATGAGCGCCACCCCCTGCTCCACGGTGCCCAGTCCCTTTGACCACCCAAGGGCTGAGGAGTGTGGCTGAAGGGCGCAGGACTGGCAGGCAGCTCCACCTGCAGCCCTGGTGCGGGATCCACTGGGTGAAGCCGGCTGGGCTCCTGAGTCTGGCGGGGACGTGGAGAACCTTTATGTCTAGCTCAGGGATTGTAAATACACCAATTGGCACTCTGTATCTAGCTCAAGGTTTGTAAACACACCAATCAGCACCCTGTGTCTAGCTCAGGGTTTGTGAATGCACCAATCGACACTCTGTATCTAGCTACTCTGGTGGGGCCTTGGAGAACCTTTGTGTCACACTCTGTATCTAGCTAATCTGGTGGGGACGTGGAGAACCTTTGTGTCTAGCTCAGGGATTGTAAACGCACCAATCAGTGCCCTGTCAAAACAGACCACTCGGCTCTACCAATCAGCAGGATGTTGGTGGGGCCAGATAAGACAATAAAAGCAGGCTGCCCGAGCCAGCAGTGGCAACCTGTTTGGGTCTCTTTCCACACTGTGGAAGTTTTGTTCTTTCGCTGTTTGCAATAAATCTTGCTATTGCTCACTCTTTGGGTCCACACTGCTTTTATAAGCTGTAACACTCACCGCGAAGGTCTGCAGCTTCACTCCTGAAGCCAGCGAGCCCACAGCCCATCGGGAGGAAGGAACAACTCCAGACGTGCTGCCTTAAGAGCTGTAACACTCAGGTGATCTGCCCACTTTGGCCTCCCAAAGTGCTGGGATTACAGGTGTGAGCCCAGCCTTTTTTCTTTCATTTTTTTTTAAAGTGCATCATTTTATTTATATAACTTCTTGAAATTATAGCAGTCTGCAACATAAACGGTACAACAAAGAATACCAAACTATATTTTTATGTACATTTAAATTTGTAGAATAATGTACCATTTTTAAGTATCTGCACTAAAACCAGGGTATTTCCAACATATAGCTTATATTTTTATATGTTTTTTTATATATGCTTTTATTTTTCCGTGATTACAAACACAACTGAATATCAAATGCACAAAGTAAGAATTATACGGGGAAAAAAAATCAGATACGTTCATATATATATCACCTTTTCAAGGCTACTTCCATCCAGAATAACCTTGGTTTGCCAGGGCCAATACAAAGAAGTCACAAAATCGCCTTTAGTCAAATTTAAGTGGGCAGATCACCTGAGGTGAGGAGTTCAAGACCAGCCAAATCAACATGGTGAAACCCTGTTTCTACTAAAAATGCAGGAATTAGCTGGGCGTGGTGGCGGGTGTCTGTGGTCCCAGCTACTGGGGAGGCTGAGGCAGGAGAATGGCGTGAACCCGGGAGGCGGAGGTTGCAGTGAGCCGAGATCGTGCCACTGCACTGCACTCCAGCCTGGGCGACAGCAAAACTCTGTCTCAAAAAAAAAAAAAAAAAAAGAAAAGAAAAGAAATTAACCTCTTGGTTGACCAAAGATGAGTCATAGTGTATTTCAGTGTTTAAATTTTACACAATTTTATGTTTTAGTCTTACAGTCTTGTTTTTGAAGCTGCAATATTTTAAGTTACTAAATAAATTGCCTCAGTTTCTAAAAAATAAAAATAAATAAAAAAATTGTTTTGACCGGGGGAAAAAAAAAAAAAAAGAAAGAGCTGTAACACTCACTGCGAAGGTCTTCAGCTTCACTCCTGAGCCAGCGAGACCATGAACCCACCGGAAGGAAGAAGCTCCGAACACATCCGAACATCAGAAGAAACAAACTCCAGACGCGCCACCTTAAGAGCTGTAACACTCACGGCGAGGGTCCGCGGCTTCATTCTTGAAGTCAGTGAGACCAAGAACCCACCGATTCCGGACACATAAGCAGTGCTTCCTGTTCCTGAAACCTCTTTCTGACTTCCTCTTGAAAACCTCTGTCTCCAGCATCATTTCATTTTACCTATGTAGCCCCAGCCTCAGAAAATATGGCAGGTGCTACTTTTGTGTTTGTGTTTCATGAATATGGTTTTGTTGTTTTGCTTCTTCTGAAAAACAATTTATTAATCATTAGAGATTTTGATTTACTAGAATGATATGTAAATAGTATTGTTCGAGATGCGTATCTTTCATTTACAGCTAATTACAAGAAAAATCAGAAATGCTGTTTTAATTGTTTTAATCCTTATTCAAAGTCTTTTAGAAACCCACCAGTCAATTTTTCAGCTCTGTGGTCCAGCGGATGTCAGGTGCCTCTCCTAGAACTGCAGATTTTGCAGTCTGGCTCTGGAATGTTGCTGAGATCACCTAAAGGCTCCTTCATGCTCCCAGGTCTCAATCCTTCCTTTTGCAGGTTCCAGGTACCTGATGAATATTCTTCCCACTGCCCCTGCCACCAACCACTTTCTGCTTGGGTTGCTTTTCCCTCAGGCTGCTCTGCTGCTGATGGTGGATGGGGATGCAATGCTGACATTTTCCCCTTCTCTTTTATAAATGATCCGAGAGCAACAAAGAGAATGAAAAACAAAAGACCAAACATTTTTTACAAATCTGAAAGATAGTTAAAATTGCTTCCCCAAAAGGTGGAAATATTGCTAGAAAAAGTGGGATCAGGGGATGCATGGGAGGTACGTGGAAGGAGGCAGAGGGATGTGCTTTGCATGTTCAGTCAAGAGCACCTGAAGGTGAGATTTCCTATTGGAGTGCAACACCCAAGTCCCTTGTAGGTAGTGGGATAAGGAAGCCTGCAGAGGCAGCGAACACTTCCTGCTGTCCACCACTGCCCACCCCCGACTCCTGCACCACCCTGTCCCGACTTAGTGCCTTCTTTGCCTCTTGGCCAATCTCACCAGAGTTTTTACTGGTTCTTTTCAGACTTTCCAAAGAACCAACTTTTGGCTTTGTCTTCTCTATCCTATCATTGTTTCTATTTATTAATCTCTGTTCTCATCTTTATTGTTTCTTCCCTATTTCTTTTTTTCTCTAATCTCTTACATTTACATGATTAATTTATTAACTTACAGCTTAGCTTCTTTCCTATATATGCATTTAGGACTATAAATTTTTCTCTAAGTATTGCTTCAGCAATGTTTTTATTTCACAAGTTTTGTTATATAATGTTTTTGTTATTGTTCACATGTAAGTTTTTCACATTTTCATTATAATTTCTTCTTTGACTTATGACTTATTTATGTTTTTTCCTAGAACTTTTTAATATTTTTTTCTATTTTAATTCATGGTGACCAAAGAATATGGTCTACATGATTCCAGTTATTTGAAATTTGTTGATGCTTGTTTTGGGGCCTGGTACATAGTTATTGTTCACAAATGTTCCATAACTTCTTGAAAGTTATTGGTTGCAGAGATTCCTATCTGTTTATTAGCTGAAGTTAGTTAATTATGTTATCCAAATATTCCATTATTTTACTGATTTTTTGCAGTTTGGTTAATCAGTTATTGAAGGAGAAGTATATGAAGGCCAATTTATTAATTTCATCTTGTGCTATCGTTTTGTATATTTTGAAGGTGCATTTTAGTCTAAGTGTATACCATTATGAGAAACCCTCTTAGTCTCTAGTAATACCTCTTGTTTTTAAATCTGTGTTTAAGAGAGCTATACTATATTTTTAAGTTGACATATAATAATTATACATATTTATGGTATGTAGTGATGTTTCAATATATACGGTGTACCGTGATCAGATCAGGGTAATTTGCATGTCCATCATTTCAAACATTTACCATTTCTTTGTGTTAGATACACTCAGTGTCATACTTCTAGCTATTTGGAACTCTATAACAAGCTTGTCTGTGCCCCCACGGGCTGCATGTGGCCCAGAATGGCTTTGAATGTGGCCCAACACAAATTCGTCAAATTCGTAAACTTTCTTAAAACATTATGAGATTTTTTTTTTGCGATTTTTTTTTTTTTCTCATCAGCTCTCATTAGTGTTAGTGTATTTTATGTGTGGCCCAAGATAATTCTTCTTCCAATATGGTCCAAGGAAGCCAAAAGATTGGATACCTCTGCTCTACAGCATATTATTGTTAACTATAGTCATCCTGTAATGCTGTAGAACACTAGAATTTGTTACTCTCATCTAGCTGTAATTTTGTATCCTTTAGCAATTCTCTCCCTTTCTCTACCCTTCCCAGCCTCTATTATCCTCTGTTCTACTTTGATTTGTATGAGGTCATCTTGTTTTAGCTTCCACAAAGGAGTGAGAACATGCAGTGTTTAACTTTCTGTTCCTGGCTTATTTCACCTAATGTAATGTCCTCCAGTTCCATTCATGTTTCCACAAATGACAGGATTTGATTCTTTTTTTTTTTTATGGCTGAATAGTATTTCATGGTGTATATATACACCTCATTTTCTTTACCCATTAACCTGATGTTGGACACTTGGCTGTTGTGAATAGTGCTGCAATAAACATGGGAGTGCAGATGGCTTTGCGTTTCTCTCTCTCTCTTTTTTTTTTTTGAGACAGAGTCTGACTCTATCAGCCAGGCTGGAGTGCAGTGGCGCGATCCTAGCTCACTGCACCCTCTGCCTCCTAGGTTCAAGTGATTCTCCTGCCTCAGCCTCCCCAGTAGCTGGGATTACAGGTGCCTGCCACCACGCCCGGCAAATTTTTGTATTTTTAGTAGAGATGGGGTTTTGTCATGTTGTCCAGGCTGGTCTTCTGACTTCAAGTGATCTGCCCGCCTCAGCCTCCCAAAGTGCTGGGATTACAGGCGTGAGCCACCGTGCCTGGTCAGATGTCTTTTCAATACACTGATTTCTTTTCCTTTGAACAAATGCCCAGTAGCCCAGTAGTGGGATTGCTGGATGATATGGTAGTTCTACTTGTAGCTTTTTGAGGAACCTCCATACTGTTCTCCATAGTGGCTGTCCTATTTTACACTCCCACCGACAGTGTGTAAGTGTTTTCTTTCCTCCACATCCTTGCCAGCATTTGTTATTTTTTGTCTTTTTGATAATAGCCATCCTAACTGGGGTGAGATGAAGACTCACTGTGGTTTTGATTTGCATTTTCCTGATGATTAGTGATGTTGAGCATTATAAATATATTTGCAGAACATTTACTTATCTTCTTTTGAGAAATGTCTACTTAGAGCATTTGCTTTCTTTTTAATGGGATTTTTTTTCTGTTGAGATGTTTGGCTTCATTTTATATTCTGGATATTAATTTCCTGTAAGATGACTAGTTTGCAAATATTTTTTTGCCATTCTGTAGGTTGTCTTATCACTCTATTATTTATTGTTTCCTTTGCTTTGGAGAAGCTTTGTAGTTTGATATAATCCCTTTGCTTATTTTTGCTTTTGTTTCCTATGCTTTTGAAGTCTTATCCATAAAATCTTTTTCAAGATCAATGTCCTAAAGTATTTCCCCCATGTTTTTCTCTAGTAGATTTTTAGTTTTGTGTCTTACATTTAGATCTTTAATCAACTTTGAATTGATTTTTGTTTAAGGCGAGAAGTGGAGGTATAGTTTCATTCCTCTGCATATGAATATCGTTTTCTCAGCACCATAATTTAAGAGATTATCCTTTTCTCGGTGAATGCTCTTGGTGCCTTTGTCAAAAATCAGTTGGTTGTACATATGTGGATTAATTTCTGGGTTCCTTATTCTATTCCACTTGTCTATGTGTTCGTTTTTATGGCAGTATTATGCTGTTTTGGTTATTACAGCTTTGCAGTATATTTTTAAGTCTGGTAGTGTGATGTCTCCAGCTTTGTTCTCTTTGCTCCGGATTGCTTTGGCTGTTTGGAGTCTTCTGTGGTTCCATACATAGTTTTGGATTTTGTTTTCTATTTTTGTGAAGAATGTCATTACTACTTTGATAGAGATTATTTCATTGAATCTGTAGGTTGCTTTGGGTAGTATGGCCATTTTAATTATATTCATTATTTTGAACCTTGAACATGACATATTTTTCCATTTGTATTCTCTTCAATTTCTTTTTATCAGTGTTTTATAGTTGACTTTGTAGAGGTTTTTCACCTCCTTGGCTACATTTATTTCTAGGAACTAGGTATTTTGTTTTATTTTTTGTAGCCATTGTAAATGGGATTGCCTTCTGGATTTCTTTTTCAGATAGTTGATTGTTTGTGCATAGTAATCCTACTAATCCTACTGATCGTTTTTTTTTTCTTTCTTTCTTTTTAACAGTTTCTCACTCTGTTTCCCAGGATAGAGTGCAGTGGCATGATCATACCTCACTGCAGCCTCAAACTCCTGGGCTTAAGTGGTCTTCTTGCCTCAGCCTCCCAAATAATTGTGACTATAGTCATATGCCACCACATCTGGCTAATTTTTTAAAATTTTATATAGAGACAAGGTCCAACTATGTGGCCCAGGCTAGTCTCAAACTCCTGGTCTCAAGTGATCCTTCCACCTTGTACTTCCAAAGTGCTGGGATCATAGGCATTGAGCCACTGTGCCCAGCCAGTGCTATTGATTCTTGCTTGTCGATTTTGTATACTGCAACTTTATTGAATTTGTTTATCAGTTCTAAGAGCTTTTTGGTAGAGTATTTTGATTTTTTGCTGTATAAGATTATGTCATCTGCAGAGACAACTTGACTTTTTCTTTTCTATTTGGATGCCCTTTCTTTCTTTCTCTTGCCTAATTGCTCTTACTAGTACTTCCAGTACTATGTTGAATAAAAGTGGTGATAGTGGACACCCTCGTCTTGCACTAGTTCTTGGAGAAAAAGCTTTTGGCTTTTTCCCATTCAGTATGATGTTAGCTGTGCGCTGGTCATATATGGCTTTATTTTGTTGATGCACTTTCCTTCTATACCTAATTTATTGAGAGTTTTTATCATGAAGGGATGTTGGGTTTCATTAAATTTTTTCTTTGCATCTATTCAGATAATCATATATTATAGTTTTTGCCCTTCATTCTGTTGATGTGTTGCATTTATTGATTTGCATGTGTTGAACCATCGCTGTATCCTTGAGATAAATCCCACTTGATCATGGTGTATTATCTTTTTGACATGTTGTGGGTTTTTTTGTTTGTTAAGGATTTTTTCATCTATATTTATCAGGGATATTGGCCTGTATTTTTCATTGTTATTTTTCTGTTCTGGTTTTGCTATCAGGGCTATTGCTGGCTTGGCAAAATGAGTTAGAAAGAATTCCTTGTGCTTCAATTCCTTTGAATAGTTTGAGAATAGTTGGTGTTAACTATTCTTTAACAGTTTGGTAGAATTTAGTGGTGAAATCATCTGATCCTGAGATTTTCTTTTTTGGGAGGCTTTTTACAACTGATTCAATCTTGTTACTTTTTAATTGATCTGTTCAGGTTGTCTATTTCTTCTTGATGCAATCTTGGTAGGTTATATGTGTCTAGGAATTTGTCCATCTCTTCTAAGGTTTTAAATTTATTGGTATATAGTTGTTTATAATAGTCTCTGATGAGCCTTTGCATTTGGTGATATCCATTGTGACATCTTTTTTGTTTCTGATTTTATTTATTTAGGCCTTCTCTCTTTTTTTCTTAGTCTAGCTAATGGTTTGTCAATTTTGTTTACATTCTTTTAAAAAACAATTTTTTTGTTGATCGATTGTATTTTTTAGTCTCAATTTTGCTTACTTCTACTCTTTGTTATTTTTTTCTTTCTACTAATTTTGAATTTGGTATGTTCTTGCTCTTCTATTTTCTTGAGATACATCATTAGGTTATTTATTTGAAATCTTTCTACTTTTTTGATGTGGGCATTTATTGCTATAAACTTGAGTCTTTATACTGCATTTGCTGTGTCACATAGGTTTTGATATGTTGTGTTTCTGTTTTCATTTGTTTCAAATAATTTTTAAATTTCCTGCTTAATTTATTCCTTTACCCATTGATCAGGAACATGTTGTTTAATTTCTGTATATTTGTATAGTTTTGAATATTCTTATTATTTCCAGTTTTATTCCATTGTGGTCAGATAATATATTTAATATGATTTTGGTTTTTTAAAATTTTTTGAGACTTGTTTTGTGTACTAACATATGGTCAGCCCTTGAGAATGTTATATGCACTGATGAAAAGAACATGTATTCTGCAGCTGTTGGGTGAATAAATATTTATTAGACCCATTTGGTCTGGGGTGCAGTTTAAATCCAACGTTTCTTTGTTGATATTCTGTCTAATGTCAGCTCCCACTGACATCCTCAATGATTATTGTATTGAGGTTTATTTCTCCCTTTTGATCTAATAATATTTTCTTTATATATTTAGATGCTCCAGTATTGGTTGCATATATATTTACAATTATATTATCTTGGTGAATTGATTGGTCTCTTTATTATTATACAACGTTCTTTGTCTCTTTCTATTGTTTTTGGTTAAAGTCTGTTTTATTGATATTATATCAGGCAATATATGGAAGTATAGCTACTCCTGCTCACTTTTGGTTTCCATTCCCAAAAGGGAATATCTTTTTTCACCCCTTTACTTTCAGTCTGTGGGTGTCTTTACAGGTAAGGTGAGTTTCTTGTATACAGCATAGAGTAGGGTTTTGCATTTTAATTTTTAATTTTTTGTGTATGTTTTTAGAGACAAGGTCTTGCTTTGCTGCCCAGGCTGGAGTGCAGTGGCATGACCATAGCTCACTCCAGCCTCAAACTCCTGAACTCAAATGATCCTCCCACCTCAACCTCCTCACTAGCTAAGAGTGTTGGCATGTGTCACCATGCCCAGCTTTTTAAAAATTTCTTTGTAGAGATGGAGCCTTACTGTGTTTACTAGGCGGGTCTCAAATTCTTAGGCTCAAGTGATCCTCCCATCTTGGTCTCCCCAAATGCTCAGATGATAGGCGTGAGCCACCACATCAAGCCAGGTCTTATTTTTTTAATCCATTCAGCCAATCTATAACTTTTAATTGAGGAATTTAATCTATTTACATTCAAATTATTATTAATAGGTGAGAACTTACTCCTGTCATTGTATTGGTTGTTTTCTTGATTGTTTTGTATATCTGTTATTCTTCCTCTGTTATTATTTTTGTCATTGCTTGGTTTTCTATAGCAATGAGGATTGATTCCTTTTTTTTCTTCTTTGTGCATTGCCTTTACCAGTGAATTTTGTAATTTCACATTTGGTGAATGTGATGATAATTTCACACTTGGTGAATTTCACATGATGGTGGTTATTGTTTTTTCACTTCTCTATGGAAGATGCCCTTGAGCATTTTTCTTAAGGTTTGTCTAATGGTGATCAATTCCCTATTTTTGCTTGTCTATGAAAGATTTTAGTTATCCTTCAATTCTGAAGGATAGCTTTGCTGAATATAATATTCTTGATTGACAGTTTTTTTTCTTTCGGTACTTTGAATATATCATTCCATACTCTCCTGTCCTGTAAAATTTCTGTTGAGAAATCTACTCTTAGTCTCATGGGATTCCCTTATATGTGACTTGATGCTTTTCTCATGCTGTTTTTAGAATTTGTTGTCTTAGACTTTTGACAGTTTGACTATAACTCACCTTGGAAAGGACCTGTTTGAGTAGAATCTATTTGGTGTTCTTTGAGCTTCGTAGGTCTCAATGTCTGTCTTCTAAGAACTTATGGAGTTTTCAGCTATTATTTTATTAAATATATTTTCTACATGTTTCTTCTTCTCTTCTCCTTCTGGAATGCCTATAACGTGACTATCTATTTGCTTAGTGGTGTCCCATAAATCCTGTAGGCCTTCTCCATCCTTTTAAATTCTTTTCTTTCTCATTTTTTTTGTCTGCCTGACTTATTTTAAAAAACTTATCTTTAAGTTCATAAATTATTTCTTTTGCCCTGTGTTGTCTGTTGTTGAGACTCCCTGTTTATTAGTCTGTTGTATTGTCTTGTATCTTACTGAGTTTTCTTAAGATTATGATTTTGAATTATTTCTGGCAATTTATATATATATATATAATATTTTTAAATTTTATTTTTCCATAAGTTATTGGGGTACAGGTGGTATTTGGTTACATGAGTAAGTTTTTTAGTGGAGATTTGTGAGAAGCTGGTGGACCCATCACCCGAGCAGTTATACACTGCACCATATTTGTTGTCTTTTATCCCTCGCTCCCCTCCAACTCTTCCTCCCAAGTCCCCAAAGTCTATGGTATCATTCTTATGCCTTTGCATCCTCATAGCTTAGCTCCCACATATCAATGAGAACATACAATGTTTGGTTACCAACTTCTGAGTTGTTTCACTTAGAATAATAGTCTCTAATCTCATCCAGGCCATAGCAAATTCTGTTAATTCATTCCTTTTTATGGCTGAGTAGTATTCCATCATATATATCAGAGTTTCTTTATCCACTCGTTGATTGATGGACATTTGGGTTGGTTCCACGATTCTGCTATTTTGAATTGTGCTGCTATAAACATGTGTATGCAAGTATCTTCTTCAAATAAAGACTTCTTTTTCTCTGGGTTGATACCCAGTAGTGGGATTGCTGGATCAAATGGTAGTTCTGCTTTTAGTTCTTTAAGGAATCTCCACACTGTTTTCCACAGCCACTGTACTAGTTTACATTCCCACCAGCAGTGTAGAAGTGTTCCCTGATTGCCACATCCATGTCAACATCTACTGTTTTTTGATTCTTTGATTATGGCCATTCTTACAGGAGTGAGGTGGCATTGCATTGTGGTTTTGATTTGCATTTCCCTGATCATCAGTACGATTGAGATCTTTTACTGTAGAATTATTGTGTTTCTTTAGATGTGTCATGTTTTCTTGCATTTTTATGTTTGATGTGTCCCTAGGTTGATGCCTACACGTCTAGTGGAACAGTTGCCTCTTCCAAGTCTGTGGAGTATGTTTCATAGGGAAAGACTTATTTGTATTGATAGGTCTTGGGGTTTCGGTTGGGTGGGATGCATTCACTTTGGTTTTAGCCGGACATAGTAATGTAGTTCCTGTTCTGTTTTTTCACTTGTAGTCCACGCTAAAGATGTTTGCAAGTTTCTCAGTGTCCTAGGCTGTGAGAGGTTGTGGTGATTCTGGTGAGGCTGCTGGAAGTGGGCTTCCTGGGGTGTTTCTCAGGAGAGCTTGCATGCACATCGTGTGTTGGCTAACTTGAGTCCTGGCTCAGTGGAGTTGGGGCCATGGGGCTGTTATTCTGGCCAGGGACACTGCACATTTTTTTATACATAATACTGTTACACACCTAATAGATTATAGCATAGTGTAAGCATAACTTATATGCACTAAGAAACCTAAAAAAATATTGCATGAATTGCTGTATTGTAATATTTGCTTTATTTTAGGGGCCTGGCACCAAACCCACAATTTCTCTGAGGTATGCCAAGTTGTGAATGCAACTGTACATAGGATGTTTCTAACATCCTGGCCTCTCAGTTCTTTACCTTTTCCGCTCAAATTTTCTCTCCTCCACCTGGCCCTGCCACTCACTTCCACAGTTGTAACCTAGACTTTGTCATTCCTAGTAACTGACAGATTCACAATCTGTTTCCTGCTTATGTTCTCTGACAACAAATCTTCAATTTCTAACCCTCTCTCTCTGACTTCAACTCTAAAAGTTCCTCAGTGTCTCTTTCAGTCTCTAACCCCAGGTGCTTGAGATTCTCTTCCTTTGCCTTTTCCAGCTTCTATTTTGTGGTCTACCCTATAGAAAAACCTTCACACACCCTCACTTCACTTACCTCTTTAGGGCAATATTCTATTCACTTGGATGAACCATAGCACTGGTCAAATCCTGATCTTTACCTACTCCATACCTGCATTTAGGATGCTGAATGTGGCTGGAGAGAAACAGTTAACTGGCCGCACATGACCATGAACCTCAGGTGGATCCTTGTTGCTGCCTGATAGTTCCCTAGTCCTTTGTACTCTCTTGTTCTCTTCATTGATGTCTCACATTTTTCTCCTGTCTCCTCAAATATCTATACCTCCTCACCATCCTCACTCTTACACATTGTCCTGGTTTCCTCTCTCACTGAGAAAACCAAGGCCATTGTGGGGAACTTTCACAGGCCTACACCACTGTCTGCTCACCTGCCCTATCTGCTGCCCTCTGTTCTGTGACCAACATGAAATGTTGCTCCACTCCCTAGTCCTGGAGCCCACCTTCTTCAAATATTCAAGCACATCACCCTAGTAATTTTCTTCTCCTCTGAATTTCACTTTACTTCTCTCTACCACATATTTCTCATGGGCTTACAAATATATTATTTTTCCTTTCTTGGAAAAACTCCCTCTTCAACTTACTTCCACTCCTAGCTATGGCTCTCATTTCTTTGCTTTCCTGTATAAAAAAGAAAAAAACTGCTAAAAAAGAGTTGTCTAGACTTGCTGTATGCAAATAATCTTCTCCTATTCTCTCTTAAACCCATCCCTGCAGATTGCCAGCCCAGTTTCATCAACTTTGCAAGAAACTTTCAAGATTATGAGTGACCACCACCTTATGGAATACAATGTGAATTCTTAGTACTCATGATACTTAAAACGTTAGCAGCCTTTGAAGCAGCCAATCTGTTAATCTACTTGATGTACGTTCTTCACCAGGTCTCAAGGATATACTCTTGCTTTACCTTCTAAATCTCTGGAAGTTCTTTCTCATATTCTGCTTGACCTCTTAGTGTTGGACTGCCCCAGGACTCAGGCTTTAATCTTCTTTACCTGTTTATTTATCTTACCTCCTATAGACTCATCTTGTTTCATGGTTTTAAATACCATTTATGCCAGTGATCTTCAAACATATCTATTTAGGCTGGACCTCTCTCCTGAACTCCTTGAATGACCTGCTTGACATCTCCCTCTGGATGTGCAATAAATATCTCCAAATCAACCTTTTAAAAGCTGAACTCCTGCTCTTCCCTCCAAAACTGTTCCATTAGCATTTTTTGCATCTCTTAGTTGCCTAGGTCCCAATCAATATAATCATTATTTTCCTGTGAATACAATACATTTATTTGTGGCTTAAAACTTTTTATTTGGGTATATATCCAGTAATGGGATGGCTGGGTCAAATGGTATTTCTAGTTCTAGATCCCTGATGAATTGCCACACTGACTTCCACAATGGTTGAACTAGTTTACAGTCCCACCAATAGTGTAAAAGTGTTCCTATTTCTCCACATCCTCTCCAGCACCTGTTGTTTCCTGACTTTTTAGTGATTGCCATTCTAACTGGTGTGAGATGGTATCTCATTGTGGTTTTGATTTGCATTTCTCTGATGGCCAGTGATGATGAGCATTTTTTCATGTGTTTTTTGGCTGCATAAATGTCTTCTTTTGAGAAGTGTCTGTTCATATCCTTCACCCACTTTTTGATGGGGTTGTTTTTTTCTTGTAAATTTGTTTGAGTTCATTGTAGATTCTGGATATTAGCCCTTTGTCAGATGAGTAGGTTGCAAAAATTTTCTCCCATTCTGTAGGTTGCCTGTTCACTCTGATGGTGGTTTCTTTTGCTGTGCAGAAGCTCTTTAGTTTAATTGGATCCCATTTGTCAATTTTGGCTTTTGTTCCCATTGCTTTTCGTGTTTTAGACATGAAGTCCTTGCCCATGCCTATGTCCTGAATGGTATTGCCTAGGTTTTCTTCTAGGCTTTTTATGGTTTTAGATCTAACTTGTAAGTCTTTAATCCATCTTGAATTAATTTTTGTATAAGGTGTAAGGAAGGGATCCAGTTTCAGCTTTCTGCATATGGCTAGCCAGTTTTCCCAGCACCATTTATTAAATAGGGAATCCTTTCCCCATTGCTTGTTTTTGTCAGGTTTGTCAAAGATCAGATAGTTGTAGGTATGCGGCATTATTTCTGAGGGCTCTGTTGTGTTCCATTGGTCTATATCTCTGTTTTGGTACCAGTACCATGCTGTTTTCTTTACTGTAGCCTTGTAGTATAGTTTGAAGTCAGGTAGTGTGATGCCTCCAGCTTTGTTCTTTTGGCTTAGGATTGACTTGGCATTGCAGGCTCTTTTTTGGTTCCATATGAACTTTAAGGTAGTTTTTTCCAAAGGATTATAAATCATGCTGCTATAAATACACATCCACACGTATGTTTATTGTGGCACTATTCACAATAGCAAAGACTTGGAACCAACCCAACTGTCCAACGATGATAGACTGGATTAAGAAAATGTGGCACATATACACCATGGAGTACTATGCAGCCATAAAAAAGGATGAGTTCATGTCCTTTGTAGGCACATGGATGAAGCTAGAAACCATCATTCTCAGCAAACTATCACAAGGACAAAAAACCAAACACTACATGTTCTCACTCATAGGTGGGAATTGAACAATGAGAAAACATGGACACAGGAAGGGGAACATCACACACCGGGGCCTGTCATGGGGTGGGGGGAAGGGGAAGGGATAGCATTAGGAGATATACCTAATGCTAAATGATGAATTAATGGGTGCAGCACACCAACATGGCACATGTATACATATGTAACAAACCTGCACGTTGTGCACATGTACCCTAAAACTTAAAGTATAACCAAAAACCCTTTTTCTTAATATGAAATTATTAATCCCATATTTTACCTTCTTTTTAATACTTATTTTTGAAATCTGGTGCATATTTTTCAGTCATGGCACATGTCAATTTAGATATAAATTTTTATAAAAATTACTTGATTTATATCTATATTTCATGAAATATACAGTTGAAAAAATAAATAAGTATACCTACATCATTCTACATATATTTACATGTTTCTAATAGCTGAATTGAATATCACATGAAATTTTAATTAAAATTAAATTCAATTAAAAATTCAGTTTAGTTGCGTTAGCTTTGTTTTACACACTCAATAGCCACCTATGGCTGGTGGCTCTCGTACTGGACAGTGCTGGTAGAACCATCTTGTGGGATGGTTTATAAGTTTTTGGGTTTCTCATGTATGTAAAGAAAAGATAACCTAAAATTAAATATTCACAACCAAGTTAAAGGAAGAAGTTAGAGTTGCTTGCATTGCACCTGGCACTCTGTTGGTCAGAAGGAAGTTGAGAATTTTAATGTGGGAAATGTTGGAATGTAGAAAATAAGGGCCGGGCGCGGTGGCTCACGCTTGTAATCCCAGCACTTTGGGAGGCCGAGGCGGGCGGATCACGAGGTCAGGAGATCGAGACCACGGTGAAACCCCGTCTCTACTAAAAATACAAAAAATTAGCCGGGCGTGGTGGCGGGCGCCTGTAGTCCCAGCTACTCGGAGAGGCTGAGGCAGGAGAATGGCGTGAACCCGGGAGGCGGAGCTTGCAGTGAGCCGAGATTGTGCCACTGCACTCCAGCCTGGGCGACAGAGCAAGACTCTGTCTCAAAAAAAAAAAAAAAGAAAATAAGCAGATCTGTGAGGAATCTCTTGCTGCTCCTTCTGCACTGTTCTTCCTCTCACCCTGTGTGCATTCTCTGCATCATGAGAATATGGCTTTATTTATGTTCTGGAAATGATTTTAGTGTTTCCTTTCTGAATAGGGAGGAATCTTGGGTTACAACACAGAATATGTTTGTAACCACCTGGCACAAATTTTCTTTAAGTTACTCTTCTCCAAATTTGCTAAAGAACTTCTCAAATAATTATCTTTCCAGTGGAAATAGATGTCTTACATTGCTTCCTTTCTTCCTATTAGAAATGTGAGAAATTCACTTAATTGCCAGAGAGAGGCACAGAGGCTGAGACCTTGTATTTTTTACCCTTTTAGATTCATTAAACTGAAGTAGGTCTCAGAAAAGCTTTTTGGACTTGAGATGACATGCATTCAATACTTAATATTTACCATCAGATAAATTTGATAAGGAGGACAAATTTTAAGAAAACACTAGCGATCTCTAGCACAGGGAGTTTGGAGCACATAACACTCATTTCTTAAGGAGGAAAAAATGAAAACCTAATTAGCATCAAAAGCAAGTTTTGTTTTTTAAGACTTTATACAATTGTTTAGGGTTCAATGTGGAAGGAAAGAAATAATTTTAGTGTAAAGCAGTGCCCCCAATGAACACACACATGTAAGATGATTGAGCAGTAGGAGTGTTGTCCTCTATGCCAATTTTTCCCCATTCAGGTGGCTTCACTGTTTATATTTGCATTTCAGGCAGGTGCCTGAATATATATCTTTAGGATCCTTAATTTTCTTAGCCTTAGACCCAGTCTTCTTATTTCTGGGAACATACCCTAAGGGAAGAAATTCATTAATGTAGAAAACCCTTTATGCACAGAAATGTTTATCACAGTCCTCTATGAAATAGCACCAAATTGGAATCAACCCAGATACACAACACTAGGAAACAGGTTAGTGAACAGATCCACTTGATAAAAGATAATACAGCTATTAGGAGTGATGCTTAAAGGTAATCAGACTAACATGGAAAATATGCTTGAGATCAAGTGTTTAGTGAAAAAAGAAGTATGCTTCTGTGTATAATAGGATGACAACAACAACAGGAACACCTACTGAGACAGAAGTGAGACATAAATGAACCAATTTGTTAGCAGTGGTTGTATTTGTTTGATGGTGTCAGGGTGATTTTCTTTTATAGCATGTAATATCTTTCGCGTTTTATAAATGGGAACTTTTTTTGGGTTGGTGTGGTTAGTGAAAATCTTATAATAATCAAAAGGAAAAAAATCACAAAAGAATGAGGGGGTAGAGAGATATTATAGGCTGTTTCTGGTGCCTACTACCCAGGAGGTGGTTCTCCTTTGACAACTGTTTTGTAGAATTGAGACTCCAAAAGAAAGAGATGACAAAGAGATGGGATAGGAAAGGCACCCTGGCTAGGCTAGATGGAGGTAAACTTATTAGGGGTTGTCACTCACTGCTGTCCATAGAAATTGAGAATCAATGCTGTGTTCCTGACTTTCAGGTTCTCCTTTGCCTGGCATAGCATTGGGTACAAGTGGGCACTTAAACAGTGTTTATTGAATTTAGAAAAAATGGGCAGAGACTGCACAGATTCCATTGGCCACATTATTTATCTTATGCTTTTAGGGTGTTACCTTCAGAATTTGAAAAACTAGGGCCAGGCTCGGTGGCTCACACCTGTAATCCCAGCACTTTTGGAGGCCGAGGCGGGCGGATCACCTGGGGTCAGGAGTTCAAGACCAGCCTGGCCAACATGGTGAAACCCCATCTCTACTAAAAATACAAAAAATTAGCAATTAGCTGGGCATGGTGGCAGGTGCTTATAATCCCAGCTACTTAGGAGGCTGAGGCAGGAGAATAGCTCTAACCCAGGAGGCAAAGGTTACAGTGAGCCAAAATCGCACCATTGCACTCCAGCCTGGGCAACAAGAGTGAAACTCCGTCTCAAAAAAAAAAAAAAAGAAAAGAAAAACTAAGTGAAGAAAATGTGTTGTTTTTTTCTATCCAGTTTGAAGTAAATACCCATGGGCATGACTGCTCAGTACAAAACAACTTTCCCATCCTTCGGTAGTCCCTCTCAAATTGCTGAGCCACTTTATTTAAGAAAAAACCAAACACGGCACGTTCTCACTCATAGGTGGGAATTGAACAATGAGAACTCATGGACACAGGAAGGGGAACATCACACTCCGGGGACTGTTGTGGGGTGGGGGGAAGGGGGGAGGGACAGCATTAGGAGATATACCTAATGCTACATGACGAGTTAATGGGTGCAGCAAACCAACATGGCACATGGATACATATGTAACAAACCTGCACATTGTGCACATGTACCCTAAAACCTAAAGTATAAAAAAAAAAAAAAAAAAAAGATGAAGCTGCAGCTATTTTGGTTAGGTTATGCTTAAGAGTTCTGTAACCTTGTCTGTAGAATTTGCTTTTATTTTGAACTTTTTAAAATATTGTAATTTTTTAGTTTTCAAAAATAGGCTATTTGTATATTTATTAGGACAATTCTCGGACCAATCAAGTAAAGTGTCATTCATAACAGAGTAGATAGATATTTTGCTTTAACTCATGAAGAAAGAAATAAGTTTAACAAACGGAAGACTTTATCGATGTAACTATAAATAATGTTTCTAATATTGGAAGCTACTTTTCATTCATGTGGCTCTTAGAAAATACCTTAAAATAAAAAAAGAAAGAATCTTTATTGGTAAAGTTTAACTAAATTTTGTGTTTCATTTTGTAGTTCATAGCATTTGCCATTTGTTTAGTTTACCAAAATGATGCTGTGGCATTTCCAATTTAAGTCTCAGAATATTTTCATATGACATAAATTATGCTGTAATATAATAAGTAATATTCCTTTACCATTACCACAAAATAATCTAATTATAGCAATTATTTATTGGTAGCTGTTAAAATTTTATCACACAATGGTAATTGCTGTTGAAGTTTAATGGCTCATTATATAAATATAATTTAAATATATTACACATTCCAAGATAAATGTACTATACAATCACATTATCTCTACCCAAATATTTGAAAGATAAGGAAACAATTTATCACAATCAGGAAAACTGAAAATGAAGTCACTAAACAATACAATGAGAAAATATCATTTTAATCATTGAATGCTAGGAGTAAAAAGGACAGGAGACAACTAGTCTCCCCGGAATTTAATATGTACAGACAATTCATAGAGGGGACAGTGGGTGAATTTATTGTCTACTTCCATGTCAATAAGAATGGATGAATTCCTTAAAAACCACTGAGACAGAAAAAGAGAATGAATTAAATAAAATATGCTTTTTATTGATCTACTCATGTGCCCATGTAATTTGAATATGAAACAGCAGAACCCTGTTGTGAAGCTTATCCATCTTAAGACAGGAGGAAGCACAGATAGAAAGTTTTGGAAACTTCTTACACAAGAATTCTGCCAAATAGTGAAAATAATTTCTAACTCCTGTTTGTTATTTTTCTTAAGGACTAAAATCTTTGTTTTAAAAACTATATTCTGCAAACCCTTTGAGAATTTCTGGGGGCGGGGGGTGTGGAACCAACTGAATAAAAGAATAGAGACAAAGATTGGCAGATTTTTATGCCTCAACCTTGGCAAAATAAAAATAAAGTGAAATGTACCACAAATATTTTATTATTTAAAATTAAAATCTGTTTTGAGTAAATATATATAATTTTTGATGCTACAGAAAATGTTATTTGAAGATGAGAAAATAACATACTGTTTGTGAAGGCACACTATAAGTAAGTTTTTTTTAAATTATACTTTAAGTTCTGGGATATATGTGCAGAACGTGCAGGTTTGTTACATAGGTATACATGCGCCATGGTGGTTTGCTGTACCTATCAACCTGTTATCTACATTAGGTATTTCTCCTAATGCTATCACTCCCCTTGCCCTCCATCCCCAATAGGCCCCAGTGTGTGATGTTCCCCTCCCTGTGCCCATATGTTCTCATTGTTCAACTCCCACTTATGAGAGAGAACATGGAGTGATTGATTTTCTGTTCCTGTGTTAGTTTGCTGAGAATGATGGTTTCCAGCTTCATCCATGTCCCTGCAAAGGTCATGAACTCATTCTTTTTTATGGCTGCATAGTATTCCATGATGTATATGTGCCACGTTTTCTTTATCCAGTCTAACATTGATGGGCATTTGGGTTGGTCCAAGTCTTTGCTATTGTGAATAGTGCTGCAGTAAACATAAGTGTGGATGTATCTTTATAGTGTAATGATCTATAATCCTTTGGGTATATACCCAAAGATGAGATGGCTGGGTCAAATGGTATTTCTGGTTCTAGATCCTTGAGGAATTGCCACACTGTCTTCCACAATGGTTGAACTAATTTACACTCCCACCAACAGTGTAAAAGTGTTCCTCTTTCTCCACATCCTCTCCAGCATCTGTTGTTTCCTGACTTTTTAATGACTGACAAACTAACTGGCATGAGATGGTATCTCATGGTAGTTTTTATTTGCATTTCTCTAATGAACAGTGATGATGACCTTTTTTGCATATGTTTTTTGGCCACATAAATGTCTTCTTTTTGGAAGTGTCTGTTCATATCCTTTGCCCACTTTTGGATGGGGTTATTTTTTATTTCTTGTAAATTTGTTTAAGTTCCTTGTAGATTCTTGATATTAGCCCTTGGTCAGATGGATAGATTGCAAAAATTTTCTCCTTTCGCGAGGACATTAGCTGCGGGGAGTTTGTCCCTTGCAGACCCCTGACCCAGCGACAGATGAATAAAGTACACTGGCACACAGATATTCTGCTTTGCCAGTCCAGCTGAGGGTCCGAGGCCATTCGCAGACTCTGAGGAGAGTCATGTAAAGAATGGCAGCTGCCGCCCTGAGTACTCGCCCTCCAAGCATTTATTTAGTATAGAATTAACAACAGAAACTTTGAGTAAACACATTTGTGGATAATTAACATGGTTAAGAGAGTAGTTCTAGGAATGATTAAAGCTCAGGTACCGTGCTCCAGACTAAATACCATTAGGGGGCAATTTTCCTGGTTGACCTCCCCGCCAAAGGGCCATCTGGCTCAAAAGTTAGTTAATGGAGGTAGGGTAAACAAATTTAACTGGGGAAGATTCTATTGTCCCTAGCATTTACCCTATGACCTAACGCTGTAAGGTAAGACCCAGCCACCTTCAGCCTGTTCAATTATTACAGCTATGTAACCTTTTGGCCTTCCAAAAACGTTTGTGACTATTCCCTATAACTTTCCCTAATATTTCCCTTTAATATTTCTGCCACCAGCCTGAGTGAATCCCAACACTGTAGGTTGCCTGTTCACTCTGATGATAGTTTCTTTTGCTGTCCAGAAGCTCTTTCGTTCAAGTAGATCCCATTTGTCAATTTTGGCTTTTGTTGCCGTTACTTTTGGTGTTTTAGTCATGAAGTCTTTGCCCATGCCTATGTCCTGAATGGTACTGCTTAGGTTTTCTTCTACGGTTTTTACGGTTTTAGATCTTATGTTTAAGTCGTTAATCCATCTTGAGTTAATTTTTGTATAACGTGTAAGGAAGGGGTCCAATTTCAGTTTTCTGCATATGGCTAGTCAGTTTTCCTAACACCATTTATTAAATAGGGAATCCTTTCCCCATTGCTTGTTTTTGTCAAGTTTGTCACAGATCAGATGGCTGTAGACGTGTGGTGTTATTTCTGAGGCCTCTGTTCTGTTCCATTGGTCTATATCTCTGTTTTGGTACCAGTACCATGCCGTTTTGGTTACTGTAGGCTTGTAGTATAGTTTGAAGTCAGATAGCGTGATGCCTCCAGCTTTGTTCTTTTTTGCTTACGATTGTCTTGGCTATACAGGCTCTTTTTTGGTTCCATACGAAATTTAAAGTAGTTTTTTCTAATTCTGTGAAGAAAGCCATTGGTAGCTTGATGGGAATGGCATTGAATCTATAAACTACTTTGGGCAGAATAGCCATTTTCACGATATTGATTCTTCTTATCCATGAGCAAGGAATGTTTTTCCATTTGTTTGTGTCCTCTCTTATTTCCTTGAACAGTGGTTTGTACCTATCCTTGAAGAGGTCCTTCGCATCCCTTGTAAGTTGTGTTCCTAGGTATTTTATTCTCTTTGTAGCAATTGTAAATGGGAGTTCACTCATGATTTGGCTCTCTATTATTGGTTGATAGGAATGCTTGTGGTTTTTGCACATTGTTTTGTATTCTGAGACTTTGCTGAAGTTGCCAGCTTAAGGAGTTTTTGGCCTGAGACAGTGGGGTTTTCTAAATATACAATCACGTCATCTGCAAACAATTTGACTTCCTTTCTTCCTATTTGAATACCCTTTATTTCTTTCTTTTGCCTGATTGTCCTGGCCAGAACTTCCAATACTATGTTGAATAGGAGTGTTAAGAGAGGGCATCCTTGTCTTGTGCCAGTTTTCAAAGGGAATGCTTCCAGCTTTTGCCCATTTAGTATGATATTAGCTGTGGGTTTGTCATAAATAGCTTATTATTTTGAGATATGTTCCATTAATGCCTAGTTTATTGGATGTTTTTAACATGAAGCAGTGTTGAATTTTATCGAAGGCCTTTTCTGTATCTATTGAGATAATCATGTGGTTTTTGTCATTGGTTTTGTTTATGTGATGGATTACGTTTATTGATTTGCATATGTTGAACCAGCCTTGCATCCCAGGGATGAAGCTGACTTGATCTTGGTGGGTAAGCTTTTTAATGTGCTGCTGGATTCGGTTTGCTAGTATCTTATTGAGGATTTTTGCATTGATGTTCTTCAGGGTTACTGGCCTGAAATTTTCTTTTTTTGTTGTGTCTCTGCCAGATTTTGGTATCAGGATGATTCTGGTCTCATAAAATGGGTTAGGGAGGAGTCCCTCTTTTTCTATTGTTTGGAATAGTTTCAGAAGGAATGGTACCAGCTCCTCTTTATACCTCTGGTAGAATTTGGCTGTGAATCTGTCTAGTTCTGGGCTTTTTTTGGTTGGTAGGCTATTAATTACTGCCTCAATTTCAGAACTTGTTATTGGTCTATTCAGGGATTTGACTTCTTCCTGGTTTAGTCTTGAACGGGTGTATGTGTCCAGGAATTTATCCATTTTTTTTCTAGATTTTCTAGTTTATGTGCATAGAGATGTGTATAGTATTCTCTGATGGTCAGTGGTGATATTCTCTTTATTATTTTTTATTGTGTCTATTTGATTCTTCTCTCTTTTCTTCTTGATTAGTCTGGCTAGTGGTCTATTTTGTTAATCTTTTCAAAAAACCAGCTCCTGGATTCATTGGTGTCTCTATCTCTTCATTCTATTCATTATTTTTTTTTTTTTTTTTTTATTATATTTTAGGTTTTAGGGTACATGTCACAATGTCCGGTTTGTTACATATGTATCCATGTCCATGTTTGTTTGCTGCACCCCTTAATCGTCTTTAGATTAGGTATATCTCCTAATCTGTCCTTCCTTCCCCCACCACAACAATCCTCGAGTGTGATGTTCCCCTCCTGTGTCCATGATTCTCATTTTTCAATTCTTACCTATGATGAGAAAACATGTTTGGTTTTTTTTGTCCTTGCGTTTTCCAGTTTCATCCATGTCCCTACAAAGGACATGAACTAAAACCACAGTGAGATACCATCTCACACCAGTTAGAATGGCCATCATTAAAAAGTCAGGAAACAACAGGTGCTGGAGAGGATGTGGAGAAATAGGAACACTTTTACACTGTTGGTGGGACTGTAAACTAGTTCAACTATTGTGGAAGTCAGTGTGGCGATTCCTCAGGGATCTAGAACTGGAAATACCATTTGACCCAGCCATCCCATTACTGGGTATATACCCAAAGGACTATAAATTATGCTGCTATAAAGACACATGCACACATATGTTTATTGTGGCACTATTCACAATAGCAAAGACTTGGAACCAACCCAAATATCCAACAAGGATAGACTGGATTAAGAAAATGTGGCACATATACACCATGGAATACTATGCAGCCATAAAAAATACTCTTAGTTTTTTTTTTTGAGACGGAGTTTTGCTCTGTCTCCCAGGCTGGAGTGCAGTGGCGCGATCTCGGCTCACTGCAAGCTCCGCCTCCCGGGTTCACGCCATTCTCCTGCCTCAGCCTCCCGAGTAGCTGGGATTACAGGCGCCCGCCACTGCGCCCGGCTAATTTTTTTTTTTGTATTTTTAGTAGAGACGGGGTTTCACCGTGTTAGCCAGGATGATCTCGATCTCCTGACCTCGTGATCCACCCGCCTCGGCCTCCCAAAGTGCTGGGATTACAGGCGTGAGCCACCGCGCCCGGCAAAATACTCTTAGTTATTTATCATCTTCTGCTAGCTTTTGAATTTGTTTGCTCTTGCTTTTCTAGTTTTTTTTTTTTTTTTTTTTTTTTTTTTTAAGACGGAGTCTCACTCTTGTGGTCCAGGAGGGAGTGCAGTGGCGTGATCTTGGCTCACTTCAACCTCCATCTCCAGGGTTCAAGTGATTCTCCTGGCTCAGCCTCCTGAGTAGCTAGGATTACAGGGGCCTGCCACCATGCCCGGCTAATTTTTGTACTTTTAGTAGAGATGGGGTTTCACCACGTTGGCCAGACTAGTCTCAAACTCCTGACCTCAGGTGATCTGTCTGCCTTGGCCTCCCAAAATGTTGTGATTACAAGCATGGGCCACCGTGCCTGGCCTCTAGTTCTTTTAATTGTGATGTTCGGGTGTCAATTTTAACTCTTTCCTGCTTTCTTCTGTGGGCATTTAGTGCTATAAATTTTCCTCTAAACAGTGATTTAGCTGTGTCCCAGAGTTTCTGGTACATTGTGTCTTTGTTCTCATTGGTTGCAAAGAACTCATTTATTTACCCTGTAGTCATTCAGGAGCAGGTTGTTCAGTTTCCATGTAGTTGTGTGTTTTTCATGTGTATTTTGAGTGAGTTTCTTAATCCAGAGTTCTATTTTGATTGCACTGTGGTCTGAGAGACTGTTATGGTTTCCGTTCCTTTACATTTGCTGAGGAGTATTTTCCTTCCAATTATATGGCCAATTTTAGAATAAGTGCTATGTGGTACTGAGAAAAATGTATATTCTGTTGATTTGGGGTGGAGAGTCCTGTAGATGTCTATTAGGTCCACTTGGTCCAGAGCTGAGTTCAAGTCCCAAATATCTTTGTTAATTTTCTGTCTCATTGATCTGTCTAATATTGACAGTGGGGTGTTAAAGTCTCCCACTATTATTGTGTGGGAGTCTAAGTCTTTTTGTAGGTCTCTAAGAAGTTGCTTTATGAATCTGGGTGTTCCTGTATTGGGTGAGTATATATTTAGGATAGTTAGCTCTTCTTGTCACAGTGATCCCTTTACATTATGTGATACCTTTCCTTGTCATTTTTGATCTTTATTGGTTTAAGGTCTGTTTTATCAGAGACTAGGATTGCAACCCCTTCCTTTTTTTTTTTTTTGCTTTCCATATGCTTGCTAAATCTTTCTCCATCCCTTTATTTTGAGCCTGTGTGTGTCTTTGCACATGAGATGGGTCGGCTGAATACAGCACAGTCTTGACTCTATCCAGTTTGCCAGTCTGTGTCTTTTAATTGGGGCATTTAGCCCATTTACATTTAAGGTTAATATTGTTACGTGTGAATTTGACCTGTCATTATGATATGCTAGCTGGTTATTTTGCCCATTAGTTGATGTAGTTTTTTCATAGTGTTGATTTGATATGCTTTTGCATTGGCTGGTACCAGTTTTTCCTTTCCATATTTAGTGCTTTCTTCAGGAGCTCTTGTAAGGCAGGCCTGGTGGTGGCAAAATCCCTCAGCATTTGCTTGTCTGTAAAGGATTTTATTTCTCCTTCACTTATGAAGCTTAGTTTGGCTCATTATGAAATTCTGGGTTGAAAATTCTTTAAGAATGTTGAATATTGGCCCCACTCTCTTGTGGCTTGTAGGGTTTCTGCAGAGAGATCTGCTGTTAGTCTGATGAGCTTCCCTTTGTGGGTAACCCAACCTTTCTCTCTGGCTGCCCTTAACATTGTTTCCTTCATTTCAACCTTGGTGAACCTGACAATTTCGTGTCTTGGGGTTGCTCCTCTCAAGGAGTATCTTTGTATTGTTCTCTGTATTTCCTGAGTTTGAATGTTGGCCTGTCTTGCTAGTTGGGGAAGTTCTCCTGGATAATATCCTGAAGTGTGTTTTCCAACTTGGTTCCATTCTCCCCGTCACTTTCAGGTACACCAATCAAATGTAGGTTTGTTTTTTTCAGATAGTCCCATATTTCTTGGAGGCTTTGTTCCTTTTCATTCTTTTTTCTCTAATCTTGTCTTCACGGTTTATTTCATTAAGTTGATCTTCAATCTCTGATATCTTTTCTTCTGCTTGATCAATTTGGCTATGACGTATGCTTCACGAAGTTCTCATGCTGTGTTTTTCAGCTCCATCAGGTCACTTATGTTCTTCTCTAAACTGGTTATTGTAGTTAGCAGTTCCTGTAACCTTTTATCAATCAAGGTTCTTAGCTTCCTTGCATTGGGTTAGAACATGCTCCTTTAGCTCGGAGGAGTTTGTTATTACCCACCTTCTGAAACCTACTTCTGTCAATTCATCAAGTCATTCTCCATCCAGTTTTGTTCCCTTGCTGGCGAGGAGTTATGATCTTTTGGAGGAGAAGAGGCATTCTGGTTTTTGGAATTTTCAGCCTTTTCGCGCTGGTTTTCCCTCATCTTTGTGGATTTATCTGCCTTTGGTCTTTTATGTTGGTGACCTTCGGATGGGGTTTGTGCCATTGGGGCCCTTTTTGCTGATGTTGATGCTATTGCTTTCTGTTTGTTAATTTTCCTTCTAAGAGGCAGGCCCCTCTTCTGTAGGTCTGCTGGAGTTTGCTGGAGGTCCACTCCAGACTCTGTTTGCCTGGATATCACCAGCAGAGGCTGCAGAACAGCAAAGATTGCTGCCTTCTCCTTCCTCTGGAAGCTTTGACCTAGAGGGGCACCCCCCCAGATGCCAGCTGGAGCTCTCCTGTATGAGGTGTCTGTTTGACCCCTGCTGGGAGGTGACTCCAAGTCAGGCACGGGGGTCAGGGACCCACTTGAGGAGGCAGTCTGTCCCTTAGCAGAGCTCGAGCACTATGCTGGGATATTCACTGCTGTCTTCAGAGCCGGCAGGCAGGAAAGTTTAAGTCTGCTGAAGCTGTGCCCACAGCCACCCCTTCTCCCAGGTGCTCCGTCCCAGGGAGATGGGAGTTTTATCTATAAGCCCCTAACTGGGGCTGCTGCCTTTCTTTTAGAGATGCCCTGCCCGGAGAGGAGGAATCTAGAGAGGCAGTCTGGCTACATGGGCTTTGCCACGCTGTGGTGGGTTCTGCACCCAGTTCAAACTTCCAAGTGGCTTTGTTTATACTGTAAGGGGAAAACCATCTACTCAACCCTCAGTAATGGCTGATGCCCCTCCCCTGACCAGGCTCCAGTGTCCCTGGTCGACTTCAGACTGCCGTGCTGGCAGCAAGAATTTTAAGCCAGTGGAGCTTAGCTTGCTGGGCTCTGTGGGGTTGGGATCTGCTGAGCTAGACCACTTGGCTCCCTGGCTTCAGCCCCCTTTCCAGGGGAGTGAGCGGTTCTGTCTTGCTGCCATTTCAGGCACCACTGGGGTATGAAAGAAAACTCCTGCAGCTAGCACAGTGCCTATTCAAAGGGCTGCCCAACTTTGTGGTTGAAACCCAGGGCCCTGGTGGTATAGGCACCTGAGGGAAGCTCCTTGTCTGTGAGTTGCAGAGACCATGGGAAAAGCCCAGTATCTGGGCTGGAATGCATGATACCTCATGGCACAGTCCCTCAGGGCTTTCCTTGGCTAGGAGAGGGAGTTCCCTGACCCCTTGCGCTTCCCAGGTGAGGTGATGCCCCACCCTGCTTCTGCCTGGCCTCAGTGGGCTGCACCCACTGTCTAACCAGTCCCAGTGAGATGAACTGGGTACCTCAGTTGGAAATGCAGAAATCACCTGCCTTCTGCATTGTTCTCGCTGGGAGCTGCAGACTGGAGCTGTTACTATTTCGCTATCTTGCCAGCCTCCTCCAATAATTCTTGTGTGTTGAATTCTGCAACACACCTTTAATTATTTTTGAAGTTGCTAACTTTAATTAAAGTTTGTGTCTCAACCTCCTGCTGATGGAGGATGAATTACCAGAGTATAGCTGGGTTTGTGAAACCTGCAGTGGATCAGGCAATGTTAAAGATCATTAAACAATTTCCCTCCTTACATGGTACTGAATTGGAGGCTTCTTTTTCTTATTACCTAAAGCAGTTTCACACTCCTTTTTGTTATCTATCTAATAGGATATTATCTAGGGTCAAATTTCTTTATAGTGTTATTGCTTATGTATGCTTGAATATAGTCACAGTTTGAAAGACTGAGCTGAGCATAATTTATTTTAAGCTTTTATATTTGAAACTATTTTCCTTTTGAAAATGTACACTCCAGTCTAGTTCAAACATTTATTTCAACTTTCACTATATTGAGGCTTTGAAAAAAGACAAGAAAGAAAAAGAAAAAAAGAAACTTATTTGCTGCATTTGGTTCTTGGATTGCTGAAGAAACCACAGCACAAAAAAAGATCAGATTAGAGAGGTGCTTTGAAAATATCTTGTCCAGAAGGAGAAAACTGGTGGAACCAAAATTATCAGTAGGCCAGTCTACCATTTCATCAAGTGATATGTTACCTTTGTGAGACTAGTGCATTCCATGGATATGAGTCCATGGCCAAATTGCTGTAAAATGAGTCCCTTGGTTAATGGGAGGAAACTGGCAGTTAAGTATTCTCAAGTGATGGATAACAGTGCAAACAGGAGCATTACAGGCAGAGATGGCAAATCCTAAGTGTCTATTCCAAGGAGAAATCACTGCCCCATCTGTATCAGGAAGGGGTATAGTATAATCCCTCTGCCACCATGTGATTGACTGGATTCCTGCCCTCTACACCCAATAGTGCTAGTCTCTGCTATTGGAAAGATAGATCCTCAGCAGTGGAGATAGATTAGGTCAGGAGAGGGGAAGTCCCTGAAGTTGGACTCATGCATAACCATATTGTTGGCCTCATGGGGACAGGCTACCATGTCAATTTTGTATGAAGACTCATTGAACAAGCACTGGGGAAGAGGCTGAGAGACCTCCACAGATGTCATCTTGTCTACTTGATTATTGAGAGCTTCCTCTGCAGAGAGTGTTCGAGCTTCCACATAGGCATTCAAATATCATCGCATTATGCCCATTCTGAAAGGTTCACCCACATGCCTCTTCCCCAGACCTCATTATCCTTGATCTTCCAATCCTGTTATTTCCCATTCACCATGATGTTAGCTACTGCCCACAAATTGATGTAGGTCCATTTTTCTAGGCATCTCTCAGTCCAGACAATGTGGAAAATCAATATACTGCTGGAAATTGTGCCTCCCAGAAGGAATTCCCTTTACTACTATCCTGCAGAGCTACCCTGAGTGGGACTGTCATGCTAAAGCTGCCCAATTCTGGTTGGTGTCAATTGTATCTCATAGAATCATTCATAAATCAGACATGAGGTTTCCCCTGCTTATATTGGTTGATTATAAGGAATTTCCCATGAAGACACAGGTGTGAATTGAGGAAGAGGAGACAGAGCAATAGGCATAGGTGGCATAGGCATCTGAATGCCTGGCCATGTAACTGATATCTTCTGGAACTGCTTGGGCCTGATTCCTTATATACCATTACCACTTGACAGTGGGCACCTACTATAAACACCTAGCATGAGAAGAAGCAGAGATCTAGGCCACATGGTCACTTTATGTCCATAGTCAGAGGTTCAATGCCAGGGCCTTGTAGCAAGCATGAGCTGTTTCTCAAAAGGAGAACAGTTATCTGTAGAAGAGGGTATGGCTGTGTTCTAAAACCCTACGAGCATTTGTGGTACTTCTACAATTTCCCAAAGGTCCAGCGTAGCATCTCTATTTATTATAGACACTTTGCAAATCATTGGATCCATTGGGTTATGCATACGGGACAGAGCAGCTTATGCCTCAGGGACAGAGCAGCTTATGCTGCCACCTGGACTTGCTACCCAGCATTTTCTTGCTTCGGGCCCCACTCAAAACTGGTTGCCTTACAGTTTACTTAGTAAATGAATGAGAGCAGGATACTCATATGTGCTGTATGTCATCTCAAAAATCCAAAAGAGCTCATTAAGCATCAAGCCTCTTTTTTGACTGAAAGGCTAAATGGTGATTATAACAACAACAGCAATAAAAGCAACAGCCCTAGACTGCCTAGGACAATCCATTAGAGAAACAGTAGACTCTACTCTGGTGGTTGTGACTGAAGACGCAGCTGGAGAGGTAGAGTGATACCTCTATCTCATTGCAGGGCCTGGATGGGGTGCTGCTGGGCTGATTTGGGTGTTTACTTTGGGCACAAATGTATGCCCTTGGGACGGTTGGTGTGACGTTCAGTGGCAGTTGGTTTGGAATTTGGCTTTTTATCACATATTTTAAAAATACCCCTCATTTGGGAATTTACTATTTATATACATTTTATTTTCTCATTTTTAAAATTATCTATATTTCTGTCTGCTTTTTACTTATTGAAAGCTATAGTTGGGGTACTTTTCTATTTAGGTATAGAATGTATCCCTCAGTTTCAAAGTCATATATGCAGCATTAGGCACTTTTTGGGCACTTTGCATATCTTATTTAGTACAGAATAGTTAACATTGTTTTAGTAACATCACTGTGGCAGGACTTGAAATTTTGAAAGAGTTATTTTTAATAGTCTGCTTTCCAGTAAATCAGTCAACAAATAAATGCCATCTATCCACTAGTAATTGACTGGAGGTAGAGGCTCAAGGGACTCCTGGATGATAAGGGAATTGTCACCCACTTTTTTTCTAAGTACAGACACTGATCCAGGCAGGCCTTTTCCAGTCAGTGCAAGAACAGTTGCCCTGCGGCACTAGGTCTATTACAAAGATCTTTCCCCTACCAAAAAAAAAAAAAAAGTTTCATACTTCCAGTAGTCACCTGAAACTGAATGAACAGGTAAAAACACTTAGATCAAACTTAAATTATTTACATTCACTGCAAAATGAGATGACCTTCCTGCAGTCACAGAATGATTCTAGAACTTGCAGATCAAATATAAATTTTGTGCCCTCTAAATGATGTACTAGAAATTAAAATATATGCATATTTTGGAAAACTTTGTTTTGAAGCATTTAAAATGACAACATGGATGACGATTAGCATAGAAGTTGGAAGAGTTCCCACTGTTCAGCAGGAGTTAACAAAGGTGGTCCCTGAACTCTCTCAACTCTTGGAAAAGCTTCATTCCTTCTCTCCTATCCCCGTCATCAAAGCTTGCAAACACCATCTGTCTTGGTACTATCAGGGCCAATGTTATCATTCCTTTAATCTTAGTTCATTAATTTCTACAAGAATCCCAGGTCTCCTAGATCACCCTGCATTCCCTTGGACTCTGATCCCCACTCACCTGTATACACTCCTTCGTCTGACCCTGTCTCCCACCTTTCCCTTTCCCTATGAGGGCTGTGAAGGTTGATCATCAGCAGTATCCCCTGGATCATCTTCCCAGATGTGCATTTCATTTCCTTCCCTTTCTCTCTCCCAAGTAGGTGCTGTTTCTATCCAGCTACCACTGGGCCTGCAGGTGTTAGAAGTGCCCTCCTTGTTCCTCATTGTTGCTTTGAGTTGTTCAGGCTGCCACCTCTATATAGCAAAACAAAAACTGTGTCATCAGATGCTAGTATGTACTTTCCTCCCTTATTGCACTTCCCTGCTGATCCCTAAATCCTTTTCTCTAATTCTGTTAAGATTAATGTTAGGGTTCTTGAGAGAAACAGAACCAATACAATATGCATATTTATAGAAACAGATTTATTTTAAAGACTTGGATCCCATGATTATTGAGGTTGGTGAGTCCACCATTTGCAGTGTGGGCCAGCAGCCTGAGACCCAGGAGAGCTGATGGTAAAGTTCCCATTGGAAGGCTAGCAGGTACACCCAGGAGAGCGAATGGTGCATATGAAATCTGAAGGCAGTCTGCTGGAGAATCCTCTCAGGGAGCTCATTCTTTTTGTTCTATCCAGGCTTTCCACCAACTGAGTGAGGTCCATTCACATTAAGCAGGGCAATCTCTTTTACTCAAAGTTTAACGCCAATCTCATCCAAAAACACCCTGCAAGTTGACACATGAAATTAATAATCACAAGCCCATCCTTTATCAACTTGGCAACCATATGCATCTCCTTAACCCATACTTAATCTCCAAATAAAGAGAATAACAAGGTCATACTTCCACCTTTTATGATAAAGATATCCTTTTATGATAAAGAAAACTCACCCTTTCCCCAGAAGAGGATGCAAAGTCTTGGATGATGTTCACTCTTGTGTATCCCATAACTTTAAATACTGTGATGTAAAGTTAACTCTACTTAAATGCTATGCTATAAAGTCAGTACATGATAAGGAGGTAAGAAAGAGAAAACAAAGTTATTTGTTTTCTTCTCTTCATATTCATAACAAAATAAGAAATACTCATGATAGTTACACTTCTTGTTTCTATAACTGGTTGTATAGTCATAGCTAGTACTCATAACCACCCTTTTCCACTAGCAAGCCCATATGCTCTTTGCCCTCAACAAGTACCTCAACAGGTCATAGTTCTTTACATTCTTTTCTTGATGACACTGCTTCTGGGTTAATTCTCATTGATTTTGATACCCACAGAGATGACCCTTCTAAGGCCCAGGCCTCTTGGCTGCCGGGCCTCCTCTCTCCAGTGGCATTGTCCTCATCTACTGTATTTCTGGAAACTCATTCCTTCTTTTGTATATGTTTCCATATATGCCCTCCCTGGGCCTCTCTGGCTGGAGTTCATAGTAGTGTTTGCTGCTGTAGTAGTTTCTATGCAGGACCATGTTATCTGTTATCCCCCACACCCCCAAGGATTTCCTTGAATCCCAGTCTTTCTCTGAGTCTCTCTCTATGTTTATGAGTAAACCTGGGCATGATTAGGGCTGCAGCAATCAAACAGCTCTCTGAAGAACTGCTCTGACTGATACTCATGGTAAGCACCTTCCTGCCCTCCAAAATTGTAATACCGTTGAAGGCTAGACGGTACTGCAAAAGCTTCCTCCAACATGCTGGTGGGGTTAGGAGTGGAGAAGAACAAATGAGCAGCCTTCTAGTGTTGTAGATGCCAGACTGTGAGTCCCAGCTGAGCCTCACAGATAAGCTTCTCTGCAGTGTTGGAGCCACACAGTATAGTGTTGTATTCTGCCTTCCCACTCAGCATCATTTAAATGTTTCCTCATGCTATTGCAAATGCTCATCATAGATGTTCTTAATGGCTGCTTCATATGTCATTGAATGATATACTGTATTTGCATAAAATTGGAAAGGTACTTTTTATTTTTTTAAAATAAACCAGAATACGAGCCTAATATTTCAATTGTTTATCAAAATACAGAGTTCTATGTTCCCCTTTAATAAGTTACACTCATTTTTAAGAAAGAAAGTAGGACATAAATAGTTCCCTTTTGCTTATTTTGACTCTTCTTTACTTTTTCTGCTATTTCAGTGGAGAGGTTTTGCCTTTCCCCTGCAAGGGAAGTTCTACTGATTATTGCTCATACATAGTCACATGACACTGCTAAGAATATCTGCATGACACATGTAAGAAAGGAGGCTAAGCTACTTAAGAGCTCTCATGAGTGTGTACTTTCAGATGACAAATATTTAAGGGTGAAATAAAAGTGAAGCATATCAGAAATCCATTTCAGACATGTAAACATACACTTGGGATTCATCAGTAAATGATTAATAGATACTTTTCCTTATTTTTGAAGGCAAATGCACAAAACTTGGAATTTTCAATTAAGATGACCTCTTCCCTAAATGTGTTGCTAAATTTTTTTTTTAAGTAGAACTATTTATTTTATTTTATTATTATTATACTTTAAGTTTTGGGGTACATGTGCACAATGTGCAGTTTTGTTACATATGTATACATGTGCCATGTTGGTGTGCTGCACCCATTAACTCGTCATTTAGCATTAGGTATATCTCCTAATGCTATCCCTCCCCCCTCCCCTACCCCACAATAGTCCCCAGAGTGTGATGTTCCCCTTCCTGTGTCCATGAGTTCTCATTGTTCAATTCCCACCTATGAGTGAGAACATGCAGTGTTTGGTTTTTTGTCCTTGCGATAGTTTACTGAGAATGATGATTTCCAATTTCATCCATGTCCCTACAAAGGACATGAACTCATCATTTTTCATGGCTGCATAGTATTCCATGGTGTATATGTGCCACATTTTCTTAATCCAGTCTATCGTTGTTGGACATTTGGGTTGGTTCCAAGTCTTTGCTATTGTGAATAGTGCCACAATAAACATACGTGTGCATGTGTCTTTATAGCAGCATGATTTATAGTCCTTTGGGTATATACCCAGTAATGGGATGGCTGGGTCAAATGGTATTTCCAGTTCTAGATCCCTGAGGAATTGCCACACTGACTTCCACAATGGTTGAACTAGTTTACAGTCCCACCAATAGTGTAAAAGTGTTCCTATTTCTCCACATTCTCTCCAGCACCTGTTGTTTCCTGACTTTTTAATGATCACCATTCTAACTGGTGTGAGATGGTATCTCATTGTGGTTTTGATTTGCATTTCTCTGATGGCCAGTGATGATGAGCATTTTTTCATGTGTGTTTTGGCTGCATAAATGTCTTCTTTTGAGAAGTGTCTGTTCATGTCCTTTGCCCACTTTTTGATGGGGTTGTTTTTTTCTTGTAAATTTGTTTGAGTTTATTGTAGATTCTGGATATTAGCCCTTTGTCAGATGAGTAGGTTGCGAAAATTTTCTCCCATTTTGTAGGTAGCCTGTTCACTCTGATGGTGCTTTCTTTTCCTGTGCAGAAGCTCTTTAGTTTAATTAGATCCCATTTGTCAATTTTGGCTTTTGTTGCCATTGCTTTTGGTGCTTTAGATATGAAGTCCTTGCCCATGCCATGTCCTGAATGGTAATGCCTAGGTTTTCTTCTAGGGTTTTTATGGTTTTATGTCTAACATGTAAGTCTTTAATCCATCTTGAATTAATTTTTGTACAAGGTGTAAGGGAGGGATCCAGTTTCAGCTTTCTACATATGGCTAGCCAGTTTTCCCAGCACCATTTATTAAATAGGGAATCCTTCCCCCATTGCTTGTTTTTGTCAGGTTTGTCAAAGATCAGATAGTTGTAGATACGTGGCGTTATTTCTGAGGGCTCTGTCGTATTCATTGGTCTATATCTCTGTTTTGGTATCAGTACCATGCTGTTTTGGTTACTGTAACCTTGTAGTATAGTTTGAAGTCAGGTAGCATGATACCTCCAGCTTTGTTCTTTTGGCTTAGGAGTGACTTGGCGATGCGGGCTCTTTTTTGATTCCATATGAACTTTAAAGTAGTTTTTTCCAATTCTGTGAAGAAAGTCATTGGTAGCTTGATGGGGATGGCAGTGAATCTATAAATTACCTTGGGCAGTATGGCCATTTTCATGATATTGATTCTTCCAACCCATGAGCATGGAATGTTCTTCCATTTGTTTGTATCCTCTTTTATTTCATTGAGCAATGGTTTGTAGTTCTCCTTGAAGAGGTCCTTCACATCCCTTGTAAGTTGGATTCCTAGGTATTTTATTCTCTTTGAAGCAATTGTGAATGGGAGTTCACTCATGATTTGGCCCTCTATTTGTCTGTTATTGGTGTATAAGAATGCTTGTGATTTTTGTATATTGATTTTGTATCCTGAGACTTTGCTGAAGTTGCTTATCAGCTTAAGGAGATTTTGGGCTGAGACAATGAGGTTTTCTAAATATACAATAATGTCATCTGAAAACAGGGACAATTTGACTTCCTCTTTTCCTGATTGAATGCCCTTTATTTCCTTCTCCTGCCTCATTGCCCTGGCAAGAACTTCCAACACTATGTTGAATAGGAGTGGTGAGAGAGGGCATCCCTGTCTTGTGCCCGTTTTCAAAGGGAATGCTTCCAGTTTTTGCCCATTCAGTATGATATTGGCTGTGGGTTTGTCATAGATAGCTCTTATTATTTTGAGATACATCCCATCAATACCTAATTTATTGAGAGTTTTTAGCATGAAGGTTGTTGAATTTTGTCAAAAGCCTTTTCTGCATCTATTGAGATAATCATGTGGTTTTTGTCTTTGGTTCTGTTTATATGCTGGATTACATTTATTGATTTGCGTGTGTTGAACCAGACTTGCATCCCAGGGATGAAGCCCACTTGATCATGGTGTATAAGCTTTTTGATGTGCTGCTGGATTTGGTTTGCCAGTATTTTATTGAGGATTTTTGCATCAATGTTCATCAAGGATATTGGTCTAAAATTCTCTTTTTTGGTTGTGTCTCTGCCAGGCTTTGGTATCAGGATGATGCTGGCCTCATAAAATGAGTTAGGGAGGATTCCCTCTTTTTCTGTTGATTGGAATAGTTTCAGAAGGAATGGTACCAGTTCCTCCTTGTACCTCTGGTAGAATTCAGCTGTGAATGCATCTGGTCCTGGACTCTTTTTTTGTTGGTAAGCTATTGATTATTGCCTCAATTTCAGAGCCTGTTATTGGTCTATTCAGAGATTCAACTTCTTCCTGGTTTAGTCTTGGGAGGGTGTATGTGTGGAGGAATTTATCCATTTCTTCTAGATTTTCTAGTTTATTTGTGTAGAGGTGTTTATAGTATTCTCTGATGGTACTTTGTATTTCTGTGGGATCGGTGGTGATATCCCCTTTATAATTTTTTATTGTGTCTGTTTGATTCTTCTGTCTTTTCTTCTTTATTAGTCTTGCTAGCAGTCTATCAATTTTGTTGATCTTTTCAAAAAACCAGCTCCTGGATTCATTAATTTTTTGAAGGGTTTTTTGTGTCTCTATTTCCTTCAGTTCTGCTCTGATTTCAGTTATTTCTCGCCTTCTGCTAGCTTTTGAATGTGTTTGCTCTTGTTTTTCTAGTTCTTTTAATTATGATGTTAGGGTGTCAATTTTGGATCTTTCCTGCTTTCTCTTGTGGGCATTTAGTGCTATAAATTTCCCTCTACACACTGCTTTGAATGTGTCCTGGAGATTCTGTTATATTGTGTCTTTGTTCTCATTGATTTCAAAGAACATCTTTATTTCTGCCTTCATTTTGTTATGTACCCAGTAGTCATTCAGGAGCAGGTTGTTCAGTTTCCATGTAGTTGGGCGGTTTTGAGTGAGTTTCTTAATCCTGAGTTCTAGTTTGATTGCACTGTGGTCTGAGAGACAGTTTGTTATAATTTCTGTTCTTTTACATTTGCCGAGGAGAGCTTTACTTCCAACTATGTGGTCAATTTTGGAATAGGTGTGGTGTGGTGCTGAAAAAAATGTATATTCTGTTGATTTGGAGTGGAGAGTTCTGTAGATGTCTATTAGGTCCGCTTGGTGCAGAGCTGAGTTCAATTCCTGGGTAGCCTTGTTAAGTTTCTGTCTCGTTGATCTGTCTAATGTTGACAGTGGGGTGTTAAAGTCTCCCATTATTATTGTGTGGGAGTCTAAGTCTCTTTGTAGGTCACTCAGGACTTGCTTTATGAATCTGGGTGCTCCTGTATTGGGTGCATATATATTTAGGATAGTTAGCTCTTCTTGTTGAATTGATCCCTTTACCATTATGTAATGGCCTTCTTTGTCTCTTTTGATCTTTGTTGGTTTAAAGTCTATTTTATCAGAGACTAGGATTGCAACCCCTGCCTTTTTTTGTTTTCCATTTGCTTGGTAGATCTTCCTCTGTCCCTTCATTTTGAGCCTGTGTGTTTCTCTGCACGTGAGATGGGTTTCCTGAATACAGCACACTGATGGGTCTTGACTCTTTATCCAGTTTGCCAGTCTGTGTCTTTTAATTGAAGCATTTAGTCCACTTACATTTAAAGTTAATATGTTATGTGTGAATTTGATCCTGTCATGATGTTAGCTGGTTATTTTGCTCGTTAGTTGATGCAGTTTCTTCCTAGCCTCTATGGTCTTTACAATTTGGCATGTTTTTGCAGTGGCTGGTACTGGTTGTTCCTTTCCATGTTTAGTGCTTCCTTCAGGAGCTCTTTTAGGCCAGGCCTGGTGGTGACAAAATCTCTCAGCATTTGCTTGTCTGTAAAGTATTTTATTTCTCCTTCACTTATAAAGCTTAGTTTGGCTAGATAAGAAATTGTAGGTTGAAAATTCTTTCCTTTAAGAATGTTGAATATTGGCCCCTACTCTCTTCTGGCTTGTAGAGTTTCTGCTGAGAGATCCACTGTTAGTCTGATGGGCTTCCCTTTGTGGGCAACCCAACCTTTGTCTCTGGCTGCTCTTAACGTTTTTTCCTGCATTTCAACTTTGGTGAATCTGACAATTATGTGTCTTGGAGTTGCTCTTCTCGAGGAGTATCTTTGTTGCGTTCTCTGTATTTCCTGAATCTGAATGTTGGCCTGCCGTGCTAGATTGGGGAAGTTCTCCTGGATAATATCCTGCAGAGTGTTGTCCAGCTTGGTTCCATTCTCCCCGTCACTTTCAGGTACACCAATCAGACGTAGATTTGGTCTTTTCACATAGTCCCATGTTTCTTGAAGGCTTTATTCATTTCTTTTTATTCCTTTTTCTCTAAACTTCCCTTCTCGCTTCATTTCTTTCATTTGATCTTCCATCCATGATACCCCTTCTTCCAGTTGATCACATCAGCTCCTGAGGCTTCTGCATTCTTCACATAGTTCTCGAGCCTTGGCTTTCAGCTCCATCAGCTCCTTTAAGCACTTCTCTGTATTGGTTATTCTAGTTATATGTTCGTCTAATTTTTTTTCAAAGTTTTTAACTTCTTTGCCATTGGTTTGAATTTCCTCCTATAGCTCGGAATAGTTTGATCGTCTGAAGCCTTCTTCTCTCAACTCGTCAAAGTCATTCTCCGTCCAGCTTTGTTCCACTGCTGGTGAGGAACTGTGTTCCTTTGGAGGAGGAGAGGTGCTCTGCTTTTTAGAGTTTCCAGTTTTTCTGCTCTGTTTTTTCCCCATCTTTGTGGTTTTATCTACTTTTGGTCTTTGGTGATGGTGATGTACAGATGGGTTTTTGGAGTGGATGTCCTTTCTGTTTGTTAGTTTTCCTTCTAACAGACAGGACCGTCAGCTGCAGGGCTGTTGGAGTTTGCTAGAGGTCCACTCCAGACGCTGTTTGCCTGGGTATCAGCAGCAGTGGCTGCAGAACAGCGGATTTTTGTGAACTGCGAATGCTGCTGCCTGATCGTTCCTCTGGAAGTTTTGTCTCAGAGGAGTACCTGGCCATGTGAGGTGTCAGTCTGCCTCTACTTGAGGATGCCTCCCGGTTTGGCTGCTCGGGATCAGGGGTCAGGGACCCACTTGAGGAGGCAGTCTGCCCATTCTCAGATCTCAAGCTGTGTGCTGGGAGAACCACTACTCTCTTCAAAGCTGTCAGACAGGGACATTTAAGTTTGCAGAGGTTACTGCTGTCTTTTTGTTTGTCTGTGCCCTGCCCCCAGAGGTGGAGCCTACAGAGGCAGGCAGGCCTCCTTGAGCTGTGGTGGGCTCTACTCAGTTCGAGCTTTCTGGCTGCTTTGTTTACCTAAGCAAGCCTGGGCAATGGTGGGCGCCCCTCCCCTAGCCTCGCTGCTGCCTTGCAGTTTGATCTCAGACTGCTGTGCTAGCAATCATCGAGACTCCGTAGGTGTAGGACCCTCTGAGCCAGGTGCGGGATATAATCTCCTGGTGTGCCGTTTTTTAAGCCCATTGGAAAAGTGCAGTATTAGGGTGGGAGTGACCCGATTTTCCAGGTGCCATCTGTCACCCCTTTCTTTGACTAGGAAAGGGAATTCCCTGACCACTTGTGCTTCCTGAGTGAGGCAATGCCTCACCCTGCTTCGGCTCACGCATGGTGCACTGCAGCCACTGTCCTGTGCCCACTGTCTGGCCCTCCCTAGTGAGATGAACCCAATACCTCAGATGGAAATGCAGAAATCACCCATTTTCTGCCTCGCTCACGCTAGGAGCTGTAGACCGGAGCTCTTCCTATTCGGCCATCTTGGCTCCACCAGCACGTGTTGCTAAATTTTTATGCCACGAGAGAGGGAAACGTGAGTTTTAATAATTTATTGCTCTGTGGTAGGAAGGAGTTGGAAAAAAAGAGCAGACCTAGGAAATATATGCCATAGTATGTTCAGACCTCTGTATCAAATGTGCACAGGAGTAATGTATTTTGAAAGAAGGGAATTAATTCATTTTAATGTATTCTTCCAGTTCTGTGAGTCTCTAGGAGAATTTTTTATTCTATGGAACATGTTACTAGGATGTAGAGGGAACATCTCTCTATCCTATAGGTAAACCACAGCATTGAAGTAGGAGCAGACAGAAAGGACAAAGGACCCAAAATGATTGGCTACAACTTGCCTTATCCTCTTTCCGCAACCACACTGTCCACTGTAATCCTAAAGTGGAATCCCATATTACAGTGCCAATGGATGATGGAATAAGGAAAGATAAAAAAATTTTCCCAGGATGGTTTGGGTAGTGTGAAGTTGGATACAAATAGATAAAGCCACCTCCGTACTTCTCATTTATTTCTGAGTCTAATACTGAAGCCATCAAAACAACTACATTTTTATGAAGTAGTTTTAACCATCCAATGGAAAAATTGTGCCAGGGTAATACTGGCAAGTTGTTTTCTCCAGTCCAGGGGATGTGATGGATGACCTGGGGAGATAGAGGTCCAGATAGTGACGGGTTCATTAGTAGCTACAGGCATGTCATGGTGATCACACTGGTAACTTGTAAGTTATAAATGTGAACTTGTAAGTTGTCTCTTAGTTGTGTAAGTTTGTTAAAAGGAGGATTTTTGGTGACAGTAAATTGAAGATTTTGTGTTCTTGGCAGTTGCTAGTCCTCGGGTTTTCTACACCTCAATGTCATCTAAGTCAGATGAGAGTTTCTTCTATAGTGTAGAGAGAGGATGACTCTCCCACAAATAAAACTGAGCTGTGAGGCTCTAGGAGGAAAAAGAAAGCCTGACTCTTTTGACTTGTAAGTGTGGATAGGAGAGGATTAGTGACTGCCAAGAACAAAAAATTGTCAGGTACCTCTTCCTAAAATGTCCTCCCTCTAACAAACATAAATGACTAAAAGACAACTTTAAAAGTTCGGATTTATAACTTAGAGATTATCAAGATGGTCACCATGACATGCCTGTACCTCCTGAGAGGGAAGGCACGGAGGTCAAAAGTGTATGTTCTGATGCTGCTCTTCCTGGAGTAGGGTGTCAGAGGGTATGAGTGTGTGTCTCACAGGGAGTCGAGTAGAGGACTAGTCTAGGGGGAAGCTGCAAACCTCTCCAGGAAGCCCTATTTGTAACCACATGCTCTGTGACCCAAGAACAACTGTAGTTCATTGACTGGGAAGCTGTCTATCAGGTTTCTACCAAGCATTCTCTGGCTCCTGCCCTTCTGCCTCCCCTGTGGGTCAGCCCACATACCCTCAAGGCACCAGCCCATTCTCCCAGTAGCCGTTACCACAGTGTCCACTGGTGCTTTCCAGCTGTCCTGAGCTTTATTCTAAAAGTGAAAATGTGAAGGAACAAAATTTATCCTGGGTCCTGGGATTAAGTTCCACCATTTGTGACTAGGAGAAACTTCTGAGGTTTACATATAAAAACCGAGGCTCTGCAGCTGTTATTTGCTTACACTGTAATTGTAGTGTTTACATATAAATTCTAAGTAAGTACCTGATAGTAATTTGCTCTCTTTGGAATGTAAATATTCTCCTTAAAAAAGTCTACTATTAGTTGTCTTAATCCCTTTATTTTGAGAACAAATGGAACAGTAAATTTGAGCCTACTGTGTTTGATCACAAGTTCAGAATTGGTGAGGTCTAAGTTAGTGAAGTTTTAATGCATATCTTTTTCATGATCTTGTGTTCTCTAGTATAATTATGTGGTCTAATTTCAAATGTAGCCAGCTGCCAGCTCTTATATTGACACATTTTTATTGCAGAAGAAACATACCAGACTTTTATATAGTAGAGAGAGCAAAGAGGATCATTATCCAGTTGAAACTGAAAGGGAAATTCTCAGTGGGCTGAAGAGCTGTGTATTTTTATCGAGTGTTCATTAGTGGTCTGTGCAGGGGATCCATATTAGAATACCCGAAGAATGTGAAGCAGACAGAGAAAAAAACCCAAAAGGCAGGAGAGACTTCCACTGTGTCCAGACAATCAGGAAACAAAAGCAGGGGATTGCAGGAATGTCTCTAATATCAAGATGACAGGGAGATACTCTGGGCTGTGATACAAATACTGGCCTTTTTTGTTTGTTTGTTTTCTCTAAGACCAGTCATTGCAGATAAAGCTAGAAACATGAATCAAGATTTATAAGCCAGGTTATTTAGTTGCCAGTAATCTATGATATATGTATGTATGTGTGTGATTTCAGAGCCCAGACTCTCCGCAGTGATGCTAGTCCCTGCAGAGTGACAGCAATGAAGTCTCTACCTCCTGGGAGCCAATAGCACACCCACAGTTGTGACCACTAGATATTTCTCCAGATATTGTTAAATGTCTCCTGGGAGACAGTAAAGTTCCTGCTGAGAATCACTGGTTTAGTCCACAGTTCTCAATTAGGGAAGTCACAACTCCTGCTCCCTTGCCCCACTCTCACACTCCTGCTAATTCTAGCCACTTTTTTCCTCAGGGTGCGTGTATGGGTCTCCATCTAATGCCATTGGAAATGATTTCACAGGACCTTCTGTCACCAAGTATGGCCAACAGAAGTCATGGAAGCTGTTCTTCCACCTCTACCATGTTCACTTCTGAAGAAGGTTCTACCAGGATCTAATAGAAAATACAATCAGAGTTTACAATACAGGGATAATGAGATCTCCCTCACCAGTTTTCAACTTCTAGACCTGTTCTCATTTGTCAGAAATAAAATCATAGTGTCACTTCTGATGGCAAGAGGAAGTTTTGCCTAAGACAGCATGAGCTTGGAGCCTCCATGGGACATCACGAGAGGCAATGGTTCAAATAGAGGTCAAAAGGCCTATAGGAGCTGGTGCCTGGTAGTTTTGGGGTGATGGCATTTAGACTGTAGAAAGGAAGGTTCTCTACACAGCTAGACTGGAGCTGGTCAGTCTTCTCCTGCATTGCAGTGATCCTTGGTAGAATATAGATCTATAGAGAGTGACTGAGGAGAGCCATTTGTGGGCTAGAGTGCCCCTGGAGCCTGAGGGGACCTCTTTGTTCATTCTTTCATTTACTTAGCAATCAACAATTTAGCCCACATGTACTATGAACCAAGCATTAGACAAAGTCATAAGAATTGAACATTTATAGAGATAGATTTTTGAAACAGGAAAAAATCAAAAGTAGGGAGCCTGGTCAGTGATCCCACCCAAACTTGGAGCATAGCCAGCAGCCCTTCCCAATTGTGGAGCCCAGTCTGCAGTTCTGCCCAACTTTGGGGCACAGCATACAGCCTCACCTGACTTGGGAGACTAGTAACAACCTGATGGGCTGCAGAGCACACCTCTGGTCCCACCCAGGCAGGGAGCACAACCAGACCCTGCTCAATGACCGGGCTCAGCCTGTGGGCCTGCATAATTTTGTTTTATTTTCAATATAAAATAAATTTGTGCAACAGGTGGTGTTTAGTTACATGGGTAGGCTCTTTAGTGGTAATTTTTGAGATTTTGGTGCAACTGTCACCTGAGCAGTGTACACTGTACTGAATGTGTGTAGTCTTTTATTCCATCACCCCATTCCCCCCTTCCCCCTGAGTCCCCAAAGTCCTTTATATCATTCTTATGCCTTTGTGTCCTCATAACCTAGCTCTCACTTACAAGTGAGAACATGTGATATTTGGTTTTCCATTTCTGAGTTACTTCACTTAGAATAATGGTCTCCAACTCCATCCAGGTTGCTGTGAATGCCATTATTTCTTTTCTCCTGTTCTGTTCTGTTCTGTTCTGTTCTGTTCTGTTCTGTTCTGTTCTGCTCTTCTCTTCTTCTCAAGATAGTCTCACTCTGTTGCCAGGCTGGAGTGCAGTGGCAAGACCTTGGCTCACTGCAACCTCTGCCTTCTGGGTTCAAGCGATTCTTCTGCCTCAGCCGCCATAGTAGCTGGGATTACAGGCGCGTGCCACCACATCTGGCTAATTTTTTCTATTTTTGGTAGAGACGGGGTTTCATCATGTTGGTCAGGGTGATCTCGAACTCCTGACCTCAAGTGATCTGCCCACCTTGGCCTTCCAGAGTGCTGGGATTACAGGCATGAGTCACCGCGCCTGGCCTATTTCATTCTTTTTTTATGGCTGAGAAGTATTTCACAGTGTATATATACTACATTTTCTTTACTCACTCATTGGTTGATGAGTATTTAGGCTGGTTCCGTATTTTTGCAATTCCAAATTGTGCTGCTATAAACATGCATATCAAGTGTCTTTTTAATATAATGACTTCTTTTCATCTGTGTAAATATCTAGTAGTGAGATTGCTGGATCAAATGGTAGTTTGCCTTTATTTCTTTAAGGCATCTCCATACTGTTTCCCATAGTGGCTGTACTAGTTTAAATTCCCACCAGCAGGGTAAAAGTGTTTCCTTTTCACTACATCCATGCAGCATCTATTGTTTTTTTTTTTAATTTTTGGTTATGACCATTCTTGCAGGAGTGAGGTGGTATCTCATTGTGGTTTTAATTTGCATTTCCCTGATCATTAGTGATGTTGAGCATTTTTTCATATGTTTTCTGGCCATTTGTGTATCTTCTTTTGAGAAATGGCTATTCATGTCCTTAGCCCACTTTTCGATCGGATTATTTTTTTCTTGATGATTTGTTTGAGTTCCTTGTAGATTCTGGACATTAGTTTTTTGTCAGATGCATGGCTTGCAAATGTTTTCTCCCATTCTGTGGGTTTTCTGTTTATTCTGCTGATGATTTCTTTTGCTGTGCAGAAGCTTTCTAGTTTAGTTAGGATCTATCTATTTATTTTTGTTTTTGTTGCATTTGCTTTTGCATTCTTGGTCATGATCTCTTTGCTTAAGCCAGTGTCTAGAAGAGTTTTTCCCAGTGTTATCTTCTGTAGTTTTTATGGTTTCATGTCTTAGATTTAGGTCTTTGATCCATCTTGAGTTGATTTTTATATAAAGAGATAGATGAGGACCCAGTTTTACTCTTCTCCATGTGGCTTGCCAATTATCCCAGCACCATTTGTTGAATAGAGTGTCCTTTCCTCACTTTGTTTTTGTTTGCTTTGTTGAAGATTAGTTGGCTGTAAGTACTTGGCTTTATTTTGGGGCTCTATATTATGTTCCATTAGTCTGTGTGCCTATTGTTCATACCAGTACCGTGCTGTTTTGGTACTGGTATAAAACAGTATCAAAAGTGTTTAAAGTCAGGTAATGTGATCTAGCAATGCCAGAAAAGTTTTCTTCAGTTGTTCCCTCAAAAAGTTTTCCAAACTTTTAGATTTCTTTTCTTCCTCAGGAATACCAATTATTCTTAGGTTTGGTCTTTTAGCATAATCTCAACTTTTTTGGAGGCTTTGTTAATTTTTTTATTCTTTTTTCTTTGTCTGATTGGGTTAATTAAAAAGCTTTGTCTTCAGGCTCTAAAGTTCTTTTTTCTTGTTCTAGTCTATTGTTGACATTTTTCAGTGCATTTTGTATTTTTCCAAGTCTTTCATTTCCAGAAGTTGTGGTTGTTTTTTCTTTATGAAATCTATTTCCCTGGAGCATTTTTCATCCATATCCTGTATCGTTTTTAAAAATTTTTTAAGTTTGTTTTCCTCTTTCTCTGGTATCTCCTTGAATAGCTTAATAATCAACCTTCTGAATTCTTTATCTGGCAATTCAGAGATTCCTTCTTGGTTTGGATCCATTGCTTGGGAGCTGATGTGATCTTTTGGGGGTGTTACAGAATCCTCTTTTGTCATATTACCAGAATTACTTTTCTGGTTCCTTCTAATTTGGGTAGACTATTTCAGTGGAGAGGTCTTAATCTCAAGCCCTGCTGTTCAGATTCCTTTGTTCCATAGGGTGATCTCTTGATGTGGTGCTTTCCCCCTTCTCCTAGGGATGGGGTTTCCTGAGACCTTGACTGCAGTGATTGTTATTGCTCTTCTGGGTCTAGCCACCCAGAGGGGCAACCAGGCTCCGGACTGGTGCTGGGGGAATGTTTGCAAGGAGGTGTGTGATGTGATTCATCTTTGGGTCTCCCAGCTATGGATACCAGCATTTGCTCTCACAGAGGTGTCAGGGAAGTAAAGTAGACTTCATGAGAGTCCTTGGTTATAGATATATGTACTGTGCTGGCTTTCTTGAATGCTGGTTATGCTAGCAGGGAAGTTGTCACATGGACACATTCAAAATTTCTGGTTAGCCAAGATGTTGCAGTTAGGGAAATTAGATGTTGTCTTCTTCCTGGGGTCAGGTTTATTCTGTCATGGTTTGCTGTAATGGCCTAAGTTGGTTATCCTCCAGCCAGGAGGTGGTGTTTTCAAAAGAGCATGAGCTCTAGTAGTAGTAGGAGAATCCAAGTTTGCCCTAAGATGGCCAGGGTAATTATTTTGGTATCTCAGGTGATGGGCAAGATTGTAAAGCTCACAAAAGTTTCTATGTTTTGTGTTCGGCTACCAGAGCAGGTAGGGAAATGCATCAGGCAGGGGCAGGGGTAGGCGAGTCTGGACTCAGACTCTCCTTGGACAGGGCTTCCTGTGGCTACTATGGGGTGTGAGGGGGTGGTTCTCAGGCCAATGGGGTTATGTTCCAGAGGGGATCATGGCTGCTTCTGCTATGTCATATAGTTTGCCAGGGAGGTGGGGGCAAGAGGCTGGTAGCTGGTAGCAAGAGGCTTCACCCAGCTCCTACACAGTTGGTGAGGCCGGTCTCACTCCCATAGTGCCCCACTCAGACCTTGTCCCGGATTGTGAGCTACCCCACTGAGAAAGCAAGCATGGCTTTTGGATCTTGCCCATCCCTGTCTTCTCACTCTGTTGACAGCTCCTGTACTCCTGCACTTGTGTCTGCAGCAGCTCCCGCTTCTCCCCAAGACTCTGCTCAAGAAAATTTGTGCCCAATCAAAACCACTACCAATTTCAGTTGGGAGATTTTTCACCCTGCAACCCCTCCTCAATTCTGCTGGCTGCCTTCTTGAGGCCTCCTGTGAGATATAGTCAGAGGTGGCTTCCTGGGGCTTGAGCTGGAGACCGGGAGTGTCTTCAAAGCATTTCCCGCTGCTACTTCTACTATTATATTTTGTGCAACTCCCTAAATTCATTTTACCTCTAGGTAAGGTTAAATCCTTCTTTCATGATTTGGATTTTCAGATTCACCAGTGGAGATGTGTGTTTGGAGGCAGATTTCCCCCTCTTACACTTTGGGAACTCACAGTTTTTGGCCTGTTTCACAGAATTTGCAGTGGTGTGCCACTTCTTTCAAAGGATTTGTGAATTCTTTCAGTCTTTCTGGTACATTCCTGTGGTGGTTCTTGGAGCAAACAATCACAGTGTGAGTCTCTACATGCTGCTCTGTTCATACATGTGGGAGCTGCACATTAGCCCTGCCTTCTATCCACCTTCTTCCCCGCTCCCTGCCTGATTTTAGAGCCCAGTCTGTAGCCTTGCCCAATTGTGGAACACAGCCAGAGTCCTAGTCCAATTGCATAGCCCAGCCTGCAGCCCCATTTGAATGCATAGTAGAACCAGAAACACCACCCATTGGAAAAGCACAACCTGGGGTCTCACCTGGCCAGGGGCAATTATACAACACAGCCAAAAGCCCTGCCTGACCATGATCCCAACAAGCAGCCCCTTCCAGAGTCCAACCAGCAGAACTACCCAGCCACAGATCACAATCAGCAGCCTTGCCCAGCTTCAGATCATGGGCAGCAGCCCTGCCCTATTAGATACCTTGTCAGCAAGCCCCACATGCCCACAGAAACAACTAGATGGTCCATCCACCTGATGGCCCCTGGACTAACTAGTGAAGGTCCTTCCCTGCCTAAGTGAACATGTAAAAGCCTTGAAGAGGTAATAACTCCCCGATATGCAGACATTGATGTAAGGATATGAGGTTCATAAAGAATCAAGGAAACACGGCAAGCAGCAAAGGAAATGTACAAAGCACCAAAAAACACTAAAGAAATAAATATCAGTGAGATGCGGTGGCTCATGCTTAATCTCAGCACTTTGGGAGGCCAATCTCAGCACTTTGGGAAGATTCATTGAGCCCAGGAGTTTGAGACCAGCCTGGACAACATAAGACCTTATAGATTTAAAAAAAATTATCTAGGCATGGTGATGTATGCCTGTAGTCCCAGCTACTTGGGAGGCTGAGGTGGGAGGATTGCTTGGGCTTGGGAGGTCAAGGAGGCAGTGAGCCAAGACCATGATACTGCGCTCCAGCCTAAGTGACAGGGTGAGGCCCTGTCTCAAAAACAAAAGACAAGAAAAGATAACACAAGAGGGAGGAAGGAAGGAAGGAAGGAAAAATGAGTATCTATGAACTTATTGACAAAGAATTAAAAATAATCTCAAGGAAATTTAGTGAATGACAAGAAAAAGACAGCTAAAGGAAATTAAAAAAACAATACATGAACAAAATAAAAAATTCAACAAAGAGAAATCATTTTTTAAAATTCTAGAGCTGAAGAATTCAGTGACTGAACAAATAATTCAAAAGAGAGCTTCAACATAATACTCAGTCAAGCAGAAAAAAAGAATCCATGAACTCTAAGACAGGTCAATTGAATTATCCAGCCAGAGGAGCAAAAAGAAAAAGAATGAAAGAGGGAAGGAAGCCCACAGGAAGTTCTAATACTATAATGGTGGTGTATAAATCACTTTCAACTCTCATATAAAAGTTAAAAAACAAACATATTAAGCATAACGATAATTACAATAATTTGTTACTGGATATGGAATATGACAAAAGGTATAAATTATAACATCAATAACCTAAAATGTGAAGGAGCAAGAGCAAAAGTATAGTTATTATATATGATCAAAATTAAATTGTTATAAGCTTAAAATAGGATATTATAGCTGTAAGATATTTTAAATAAGCCTCATAGAAACCAAGAAGGAAAAACCTGTAGAAGATACACAGAAAATTAAGAGAAAGGTATGAAAGTATGCCATGACAAAAAGTCATCAAATTGCAAAGGCAGGCAGCAAAAGAGAAAGAGAGAAACAAAGGAACTACAAAGCAGTCAGAAAACAATGAACAAAATAGCAATAGTAAGTCCTTACCTATGAATAATTATTTTAAACATAAATGGATTTCATTCTCCAATCAAAAGACATAGAGTGAGTGAATGGGTTTTTAAAAGATAAAGTCTAGTGATTTGCTGCCTTCAGGAGACTCACTTTAGCTTTAGGGACATACATAGACTGAAAGTGAAAGGATGGAAAAATATATTCTGTGAAAATGATAACCAAAAGAAATCAGGAATGGCTATATTTATATTAGACAAAATACGCTTTCAATAAAGCAAAATGGCCCCAAGAGACAATGAAGGTCAGTATATAATGATAAAGGGGCCAATTCATCAAAAAGATATTATAATTTAGGCACCCAACATTGGAGAACCTAACTATATAAAGAAAATAGTAACCGAGTCAAAAGGAAAAATAAATAGCAATACAGTAACAGTAAAAGATTTTAATATCCCACTTTCAACAACAGACCATCCAGATAGAAAATCAATAAAAAATTAAGAGATTTTAATAACACTATAGACCAATGGAGTTAACAGACATATATAGAACTTTCCATCCAATAGAAGCAAAATAGACATTCTTTCCAAGGGCACAAAAAACATTCTCCAGGATAGATTATATGTTAGGCCAAAAAAAAAGTTGTAACAAATTCAAGAAGTTTGGAATCATTTCAAATGTATTTTCTCACCACAATGGTATGAAACTAAAAATTAATAACAGGAGGAAAATTGGAAAATTTACAAACACAAGAGAATTAAAACACTCCTGAACAACCAATGAGTCAAAGAATAAATTAAAAGGGAAATTTTTAAATACCTTGAGAGAAACAAAAATGGAAACACCATAAACCAAAACTTAGAGGAGGCAGTAAAAGCAGTTCTGAGAGGGAAGTTGACAGCAATAAATGTCTACCTTAAGAAAAAGAAAGATTTCAAATAAACAGGCTTACTTTACACCTCAAGGAAATACAGAAAGAATAACAAACTATGTTCAACATCAACGGAAAGAAAGGAAGCAATAAATATTAAAGCAGAAATATAGAAAATAAAGACTAGAAAAACAATAGAAAAGACCAATGAAACTGAGTTGGTTTTTTGAAGAAAAAAAAAAAAGGACAAACCCTTGGCTAGACTAATGAAAGATGGAGAGGACTTGAGTAAATAAAACTCTAAATGGAACAGGATACAACTGATACAGTGGAATTATAAAGGATCATAAGAAAGCACTGTGAACAATTATAAACCAACATATTGGATAGCCTAGAAGAACAAGTAAATTCTTCGGAACATACAACCTGCCATGACTGAATTATGAAAAATGACAAAATCTGAACAGACCAATAATGAATAAGGAGATTGATTCAGTAATCGAAAACCTGCCAACAAAGAAAAGCCCTAGACTAGATGACTTAAAGGTGAATTCTGCCAAGCATTTAAAGAACTATTGCCAGTCCTTCTCAAACTCTTCTGAAAAACTGAAGATGAGGGAACACTTTCAAACTCATTTTATGAGGCTAATATTACATGGATACCAAAGCAAGATGGGGACATGACAAGAAAATTACAGAACAATAACTGATGAACATAGATGTAAAAATTCTTAACAAAAAAATATTAGCCAACTTAACAGCAATTAGAAGTATCATACACTATGATTAAGCATATCAAGGGAGCTTATCCCTGCTATGCAAGAATGGTTCAACATATACAAATCAGTAAAGGTGATGCAAACACATTAACAGAATGAAGAATCATAACATTATCTCAATAAAATGCAGAAAAAGCATTTGACAAAATTCAACATCCTTCTGAGATTAGAAAACTCAACAAATTGTTTATAGAAGAAAATGTACCCCAAAATAATAGAAGCCATATATAACAAGCCCACAGCTAACATCATACTCAGCAGTGAAAAGCCAAAAGCTTTTTCTCTAAGCTCAGAAACAAGACAGGGGTGCCCACTCTCACTACTTCTATTCAACATAGTACTAAAAGTTCTATATTTAGGCAAGAAGAGGAAATAAAGGCATACGAATGCAAAAAGAAGTATAATTATTTCTGTTTGCAGATGACATGATCTTATATATAGAAAACTCTAAAGACTCCACACACACACACAAAAAAAAACTGTTAGAACTAATAAATAAATTCAATTATACACTGGAACTCATTCCTGGTCCTGAATGACTCCTGGGGAAGGTGTGAGTTGAGCAGGTGAGGAGCAACCTGCTCTCACCACAGACCTCTGGAATCCTGGCAGCAGAAGACCTCAAAACCCCCATGAACACTTGAGCTTGCAGGGAGAGCTGCTTAGGTGGTAGGAGAAGAACTCCAGCTTGTACAGAGCCCAGAGGGTTTGATATGGGAGCACCTGTAGTGGAGCATGATCATGAATGCCCATTGCCCAAGCCTTGTCTTGCTCCCTTAGGAGACTTTAGCCTTAGGGGAACTATCAGACCCGAACAGATCAGGGTGATCTTCTTCATGAGATGGGGCTAGTTCAACCTGAAGACTTCCCTGTCTTCTGGCCTCTCACGGGGGCCCAGCCTGGCTGCACCTTCTTGCAGTGCATCCTTAGATGCCCAGCTGGGGTGTCTCCCAGAAGCCCACACTATAGCTCCTGTGCTAGAAGACCATGCCTGACCATCGAAGAGCTCCAGCAAAGTGGCCCTTTCTGATTTGCACTAGCCCACCTATTCCCTGCCCCAACTACAGCCTCCTCCATGCTGCATTGCTAGTATACACTTGCCCACGGCCACTCCCCACGTCACTTCACTGGTGTATGTGCACATGAGTTGACCTTGCCTTCCTTTCCCATTGGCATGTGTAGGCATGTATACCCCACTAGTGTGAACATGTGCACAGAAGGCACCAGCCCCATACCTGCCAGCACCCCATTCCTGCACTGATTCTGCCACTGGAGTGAACATGCACACAGATACTAGCACCCCTGCTCCTGCCAATGCCCTATCTCAGCCAACAAGCATGCATTCTGCTGCACTGCTGCTGCTACTGGCACATGTGAATGAGCACAGGTCCCACTGCAACCCACTAATGGAACGCTTTGGCTGGCACCACCCATCAGGGTGTTGTGACCAGTGGTCCAGGAACATGTTAGCCTCTTCAGTGCAGCAGGTTCCTAACCTCAACAGGCTAGGGAGCAAAGCCATGGCTTGATACTAGCCCCCCAGAGTTAGAGCACACAGTTCATGAGTCCTCAGCTGACCCTTTGTCCCCTAAATCTTCCAGAAATGAAGCTAGTCAATGAAGCTTACCTTATACCATAATCAAACCCCCAGGGACATCAAAGAGGATAAAAGAAATAAAAACCCATCTAAAGGACAGCAACTTCAAAGATTAAAGGACCATCAGCCCACAAAGATGTGAAAGAACCAGCACAAGAACTCTGGCAAATCAAAAAACCAGAGTGTCTTCTTACCTTCAAACAACCACACTAGTTCTGCAGCAGTGGTTCTTAACCAGACTGAAATGGCTGAAATGACAGAAATAGAATTCAGAACATGGATACAAATGAAGATACCAAGATTCAGGAGAAAGTTGAAACCCAATCCAAGGATGCTAATGAATTCAATAAAATGATACAGGAGATGAAATATGAAATGGCCATTTTAAGAAAGAACCAAACTGATCTGATAGAGCTGAAAAACCCACTTTAAGAATTTCAGAATACAATCAAAAGTATTAAGAGCAGAATCAACCAAGCTGAGGAAAGAATCTCAGAGCTCAAGGACTAGCTCTCTGAAATAACTCAGAGAAAAGTAAAGCAAAAAACAATAAAGAAAAATGAACAAAACCTTCAAGAAATATGGAATTATGTAAAGAGATCAAATCTACAACTCATTGATGTCCCTGCAAAAGAGAGAGAAAACAAGCAACTTGGAAAACATATTTCAGGACATTATCCATGAAAATTTCCTTAACCTTGCCAGAGAGGCCAACATTCAAATTAATGAAATGCAGAGAATCCTTGTGAAATACCACACAAGAAGGCCATCCCCAAGACATGTAGTCATCAGATTCTCCAAGGTTGAAATGAAATAAAAAATGTTAAAGCCAGCGAGAGAGAAGGGGTGGGTCACCTACAAAGAGAACCCCATCAGGCTAACAGTGGACATTTCAGCAGAAACTCTATAAGCCAGAAGAGATTGGAAGCATATATTTAGCATTCTTAAAAGAAATTCCAACCAAGAATTTCATTTCCAGCTAAACTTAGCTTCATAAACAAAGGAGAAATAAGATCTTTTTAGACAAGAAAATGTTAAGAGGATTTATTACCATCAGCCCTGGATTATAAGAGGTCCCGAAGGGAGTGCTAAATATGGAAAGGAAAGACTGTTACCAGCCACTACAAAAAACACACTTAAATGCATAGACCAGTCACACTATAAGCAACCATACAAACAAGTCTGCATACTAACCAGCTAACAACAGGATGACATAATCAAATATGCAAAAAGCAGGGATTGCTATTCTAATTTCAGACAAAAAAATACCATAAGCCACTAAAGACAAAAAAGTCAAAGAAGGCATTTTGTACTGATAAAGGACTCAATTCAACAAGAAGACCTAACTATCCTAAATATATACACATCCAACACAGGAGCACCCAGATTCATACAGCAAGTTCTTAGAGACCTACAAAGAGACTTAGATAATCATACAATAGTACTGGGAGACTTCAACACTCCACTAACTGTATTAGGTCATCAAGGCAGAAAACTAATAAAGAAATTTGGGACTTGAACTTCACACTTGACCAAATGGACCTGATAGACCTCTACAGAACTCTCCACTCCAACACAACAGAATATCCATCCATTCTTCTCATCTGCACATGGTATGTACTCTAAAATCAACCACACAATTGGGCATAAAACAACCCTCAGTGCCTTAAAAGAAAACAACCAAAATTATACCAATCATATTCTTGGACCACAGTGCAATAAAAAATAGAAGTCAATGCCAAGAATATTGCTCAAAACCATGCTAATTACATGAAAATTAACACTTCCCTTGAATGAATGCCTTTTGGGTAAATAATGAAATTAATGCAGAAATCAAGAAATTCTTTGAAACGAATGAGAAAAATGTTACAACATACTAGAATCATTGGGACACAGCTAAAGCTGTGTTAAGGGGGAAGTTTATAGCACTAAACTCTCACATCAGAAAGCTAGAAATATCTCAAATTAACAACCTTACCATACCTAGAGAAACAAGAGAAACAAAACCAACTCCAAAGCTAGCAGAAGACAAAACGTTAACAAAATAAGAGCTAAACTAAAGGAATTTGAGATATGAAAAACTATGCAAAAGATCAACAGATCCAGGAGTAGGTCTTTGAAAGAGTTAATAAGCCACCGCCTAGATGATAAAAAAAAGAGGATCCAAATAAACTCAATAAGAAATGACAAAGGGGACATTACCACCAACGCCACAGAAATACAAAAAACAAAAACAAAACCTCTCAGAGGCTACTATGAACACTTACTTCTATGCATACTATTTAGAAAATCTAGAAGAAATGGATAAATTTCTGCAAATGTACAACCTCCCAAGATTGAACCAGGAAGAAATTGAATCCCTGAACAGATTAATATGAGTTCTTAAATTGAATCAGTAATAAAAAGCTTACCATCCAGAAAAAGCTCAGGACCAGATGGATTCACAGACGAATTCGACCAGATGTATAACGAACAACTGGTACTATTCCAAAAAATTGAGGCAAGACCCCCTCCTTAACTCATTCTATAAGGCCAGTATCATCTTGACACCAAAACCCAGCAGGGACACAACAACAACAACAACAAACTGTAGGCCAATGTTCTTGATGATCATAGATGCAAAAACCCTCAAAAAAATACTAGCAAACCAAATCCAGCAGCACATCAAAAGGCTAATCCATGATTATCACGTAGGCTGTATCTCTGGGATGCAAGGTTGGCTCAACATATGCAAATTAATAAATGTGATTTATCACATAAACAACTAAAAAATCATATGATGATTTCAATGTATGCAGAAAATGCTTTCAATAAAATTCAACATCCCTTCATGCTAAAAAAATCTCAATAAACTAGGCATTGAGGGAACATACTTCAAAATAGTAAGAGCCATCTGTGACAAACACACAGCCAACATCATACTTAATGGGCAAAGGCTGGAAGCATTCCCCTTTGAAAACCAGTACAAAACAAGGATGCCCTCTCTCACCACTCCTATTCAACATACTGTTGGAAGTCCTAGTCAGAGAAATTGGACAAGAGGAAAAAAAATACATCAAATAAGAAGAGAGGAAGGCAAACTACCCGTTTGCAGACAATATGATTCTATACTTAGAAAATCCAATAGTCTCTGCCCAAAAGCTCCTTAATCTGATTAACAACTTTACAATAAAGTTTCAGGATACAAAATAAGTGTACAAAAGTCACTAGCATTCCTATACACCAACAACATCCAAGCTGACAGACAAATCAGTAATCCAGTTCCATTAACAATAGCCACAAAAAGAATAAAATACCTAGGACTACAGCTAACCAGGGAAGTGAAAGATCTCTACAATGAGAATTTAAAAACACTGCTAAAAGAAATCTGTCATGACACAAACAAATGGAAAACATTCCATGCTTATGGATAGGAAGAATCAAAACAGTTAAAGTGGCCATACTGCCCAAAGCAATTTACAGATTTGATGCTATTCCTATCAAACTACCAATGACATTCTTCACAGAATTAGAAAAAGCTATTTTAAAATTCATATGGAACAAACGAAAAAAAAGCCTAAATAGCCAAGGCAATCCTAAGCAAAAAGAACAAACCCGGAGACATCATATTACCCAATTTGAAACTATACTCCAAAGATACAGTAACCAAAACAGTATAGTGTTGGTACAAAAACAGATACATAGACCAATGGAATAGAATAAAGAGCCCAGAAATAATGTCACACATTTACAACCATCTGATCTTTGACAAAATTAACAAAAGCAAGCCATGGAGAAAGAACTCCCTATTCAGGCCGGGTGCGGTGGCTCACGCTTGTAATCCCAGCACTTTGGGAGGCCGAGGCGGGCAGATCACGAGGTTAGGAGATCGAGACCACGGTGAAACCCCGTCTCTACTAAAAATACAAAAAATTAGCCGGGCGTGGTGGCGGGTGCCTGTAGTCCCAGCTACTCGGAGAGGCTGAGGCAGGAGAACGGCGTGAACCCGGGAGGCGGAGCTTGCAGTGAGCTGAGATCGCGCCACTGCACTCCAGCCTGGGTGACAGAGCGAGACTCTGTCTCAAAAAAAAAAAAAAAAAAGAACTCCCTATTCAATAAATAGTGTTGGGATAACTGGCTAGCAATATGCAGAATATTGAAGGTGGACCCCTTCCTTACACTATATACAAAAATGAGCTCAAGGTGGATTACAGACTTAAATGTAAAACTTAAAACTATAAAAACCTTGGACGATAACCTAGGAAATACCATTCCACATATATAACCTGGCAAAGATTTTATGACAAAGATACTAAAAGCACTTGTAACAGAAACAAAAATTGACAAATGGGATCTAATTATACTAAAGAGCTTCTTCCCAACAACAGAAACTATTAACAGAGTAAACAGACAACCCACAGAATGTAAAAAAAAATTTGCAAACTATGCATCTGACAATGATCTAAAATCCAGCATCTATAAGGAACTTAAACAAATTAACAAGCAAAAAATAAACAATCCCATAAAAGGTAGGCAAAGGATATTAACAGACACTTTTCAAAAGAAGGCATACCCATGGTCAACAAGCATATGAAAAAATGCTCTGCATGACTGATCATTAGAGAAATGCACATCAAAACTACAATGAGATACCATCTCACACCAGTCAGAATGGCTACTAAAAATGTCAAAAAATAATAAATGCTGGTGAGGTTGCAGAGCAAGGGGAACACTTATACTCTGCTGGTGGGAATGTAAATAAATTCATCTATTTACTGGAAAGCAGTGTGGTGATTTATCAAAGAATTTAGAAATACCATTTGACTCAGCAATCCCATTATTGGGTATATACCCAATGGAATATAAATCACTCTACTATAAAGACACATACAGGCATATGTTCATTGCAGTAATGTTCACAATAGCAAAGTCATGGAATCAAACTAAATGCCCATCAATGGTAGTAGACTAGATAAAACGTGGTAAATATACACCATGGAATACTATGCAGGCATAAAAAAGAATGAGATTATGTCCTTTGTAGCAATATCAATGTAGCTAGAGGCCATTATCCTAAGCAAACTAACACATTAATTAAAAAAACCAAACACCATGTCTTCCCACTTATCAGTGGGAGCTACACATTGAGTAAATATGGACACAAACATGGGAACAACAGACATTGGGGCCTACTTGAGGGTAGGGAGGGTGGAATGGAGGTTAAGGATTAAAAAAAAATCTAGCTATCAAGTACTATGCTGATTACCTGGGTGATGAAATAATCTGTACCCCAAACGCCTATGACACATAATTTACCTGTATAACAAACCTACACATACACCCCTGAACCTAAAATAAAAGTTAAAAAAAAAAATAAGTGAATTCAGCAAACCTGCAGGATACAAAGTTGACATACAAAAATCAGTTACATTTCTATATCATAATAAAACTATCTGAAAAAGAATACAAGCCCACTTACAATCACATCAAAAATGATAAAATACTTTTTTTTTTTTTTTTTTTTTGAGACGGAGTTTCGCTCTCGTTGCCCAGGCTGGGGTGTAATGGTGTGATCTCAGCTTACCGCAACCTCCGCCTCCCGGGTTCAAGTGATTCTCCTGCCTCAGCCTCCTGAGTACAAAATCCTAGAAACAAATTTGCCCATGGTGGTAAAAGATCTGTACATTGAAAATCAAAAACATGGATGAAAGAAACTGAAAACAAACACATGGAAAGACTTCGTATGTTCTTGGATTGGAAGAATTAATGTTGTAAAAATATGTATACTACCCAAAGCATTCTTTAGATCCAGTGCAACCCCTATCAAAATTCTAATGACATTTTTATAGAAATAGAGAAAAACTTTTAAACATTTATATAGAACCACAAAAGCCTCCAAATAGCCAAGGCAATTTTGAACAAAAAGAACAAAGTTGGAGGCATCATACTTCCTGATTTCAAACAATATTACAAAGCTGTAGTAATCCAACAGTATAGTACTGACATAAAAACCGGTACACAGACCAATGGAACAGAATTGAGAGCCCAGAGATAAACCCATGCATATATAGATAACTAATACATAACAGTGAAACCAAGCATTCACAGTGGGCAAAGGATAGTTTCTTCAGTAAGTGTTGTTGAGAAAACTGGATATCCGCCTGCCAAAAAATAAAATAGGGCCCCTCTCTTACACTACTTAGAGAAATTAACTCAAGGTGAATTAAAGGTTTAAATGTAAGACCTGAAACCATAAAACTCCTGGGAGAAAACATAAGGAAAAAGCTCCTTTATGTTGGCTTTTGCAATGATTTTTTTTTCACAAAAGCACAAGCAACAAAAACAAAAATAAACATGTTGGAATACATTAAACTAAAAAGCTTCTGCATAGCAAAAGAAACACTGAACAAAGTGAAAACGCGTTCTACAGAATAGGATAAAATATTTGCAAACTACATATGTATCTAATAAGATTTTAATAACCAAAAATATAAGGAACATATATAATGCAATAGCAAAAAGCTCACAAATAATCCCATTTGAAAAATAGGCAAATGATGAATAGACATACAAATGGCCTACAGGTATGTGAAAAGGTGCTCAACATCACACATCACAGAAATGCAAAGAAAACCACGTTGAGATACCTTGTCACCCCTATTAGGATGGCCGTTATCAAGAAACGAGATAACAAGTGTTTGTCAGGATGTGGAGAAAAGGGAATCCATGTGCACTGTTATTGGAAATGTAAATTGGTACAGCCATTACAGAAAACAGTTTGGAAGCTCCTTAAAAAAATTAAACATAGGACTGCCATATGATCCAGTAATCCTACTACTGGGTATATATCCAAAAGAAACAACATCATTATTTCAAAGACATATCTGCACCTCCATGTTCATTGCAGCATTATTCAAAATACCCAAGACATGGAAGCAATCTAAGTGTCCATCAGCAGATGAATGGATGAAGAAAAGGTGAGATTGATGTCAAATACAATAATAAAATATTATTCAGTCATAAAAATGAGGGGAATCTTTCTCTCTCACTGTCTTTTTGTGTATTTGCATGTGTGTGCACACCCACATAGTAATGTGTATTTCAGGGGAACACTCGAAGATAAGGAGGGACCCTAGAAGCATGAAGTACCATATACTCTTGGGCCCTGCTCCCCGGTGGGTTGAGGTCCGTCACAGAGGATGGTACCTAAGCTTGGGAGGTAGAAAGCAATGGCTCTGTCCTGCTTCTCTGAGAACTGGGCCAAATCTACAGGCAAGAAATTTACAATTGTGGTAGTTCTTGTGCTAGGAGCCTTCTTGGATATTGTATGTTCTTTACAAGGTTGTGTCCATTTGACTTTTTGTGGGTATTGAGGTCCCTAAAAGATAAATTGTGAGGCCATCCTCAGAGGCAATTTGTGTGGATTTCACTGGGTTTTCCTTTTCTCCTGCAACACCAATTAAGTGCTTTTCTTGGCTCTGTTGGATAAGGGACTGAGTTCCTGAGATTCAGAGTTCTTTGTGTTCTGCTTGGGAATTCTGCCCTGGCTACCTCTCCAAACCCTTGACATTTATTGGGCACCAATTATATGCTAGGTAATATGCTTTATCTGGGAGTTTAAAATGCCAAAATAGAGTGTATTAACCATAGCTTTTATTTCCTGTATTCTGATCCTTTGACATCTGGAGACTTGCTAACCCTAAAGGGTCTGCTTCTTCAAGAATTTGCCCGTTCCTAGAGATAGTAAACAACTGGTCCAGGGAGTATGCCTTTCAAGTGCAAACCAACCAATCCAAGGCTCACACCCCAAACACCTCCTTTACGGAGCTGTCACACTGAAGTGTAAGTCTTTTTGGATATAAAATTATTGGCTGATAGTCTTTTTCTTTCGTTTTCTTTGAATATGTCAACTCACTACCTTCTGTCCTCCATGATTTCTCATAAGAGGTCAGCTGTTAACTTTATTGAGGATCACTTGTATGTGATGTGCTACTTTTTTTCTTCTTGAAAAGACAGAATTGAGAATATTTTCAATTCTGTCTTTTCTTTGGTTTTTGACAGTTTGACTGTGATGTGCCTAGGCATGGATCTTTTTGAGTTTATCCTACCTGGAGTTCTTCAAGCTTTCTGGATGTGCGGATTAATACTTTTCATCAAATTTGAGAAACTCTCCACATTATTTATTCAGATTATCTTACATCCCTTTTTAAGATCACTTCTGTTTTTCTGAGTCTTCCATTAGAAATATTTCGGTGTGCTTGATGACCTTCCACAAGTTTCTGAGACTCTCTTCGTTCTTTTCACATTCCTTTTTTTAATTGTTCAGACTAATCTGAATTGATTTATCTTCAAGTTACCTGATTATTTCTGCCAGTGCAGATATACTGTTGAGCCCTTCTAGTGATTTTTTAAAAATTATTTATTGTACTTTTCAACTCCAGAATTTTAATTTGGTTATTTTTCATAATTTCTCTCTCTCTATTGATATTCTCTGTTGAGACATCATTCTCATACTTTCACTTAAGTCTTGAGACATGGTTTCTTTTAGTTCTTTGATAGTATTTATAATAACTTATTTAAAGCCTTTGCCTACTTCTCTCAAAGTAAGGGAGTAGAGAGCCTGGAGTTCAAACTCAACCTGGATTGAAGTCCCCGTCTTTGATTTCCATTGCCATTGCATCTGGCAAGTAGTTTAATCAAGCTGAGAATCTGTTTTACCATCTGTAACATGGGACTATGATTCCACCTTTCATAGTTTTACATGACATTATCCATGGCACTTACTGCAGTCTCTGATAAACCAAGGTACTATCCCCTCCCCCAAACTCCTCATCTCCCTCAAAAAACATGTATTCAGTATCTTCTTGGCATGGAGCGAAGCAAACACTAACAATATATGGCTCCTCATCTCACAGAGTTCTGCCATTAGCAAACAGTTGCATGCCAACAGCATGAGATATGTCAAGGTGGAGGGGTGGGAAGTACAAAGGGGGCACCTAACTTGGTCAGGGAAGCTTTTTTAGTGTATAATGCATATCCTGGCTGTGAGGAAGTGCCTAGGTGAAATTCCAAGGAGAGATGCCTGAAGCACACAGTATTTGGAGGGAACTGCAGGGGGGTTGCCATGACTGGAATGCAGTCACACCCAGGGCGAGGGCAAGGGCAGGGGCAGGGGCATAGCAGGGGTCATTCAGACAGGAAGGGCCTAATACTGCAAGCCAGGAAGTTTGGCCTTTTCTTATTCCTGGGAAACCTCTTTAGCGAATGACGGTACTTCTAGACATCCTTACCCTGCCCTAAAAGAGGGAAGAAGGAGAGACCTGACACAGACTGAATAATGTGCAGGTATGTGAGTGCCAGGAAGGACTGGATTAGGTTGCAGCAGGCACCATTGTTCCAATTTGTTCCATTCTTCCAAACTGACAGGTGTCATGGGAGAGAATTCTCAAATGATACAAATAGATTAATATTTTTGTTTAGCTAGAGCTAAGCCTGAGTTTAATTATTGATATTCTGGCTATAGAACTGCCTTAAGGTTAATAAAGTCTTTTTTCTTTTATTTTGGGTTTTACTTTTCTGTCTGTTTTAGGAAATACTTCTCTAAAAGGGTATTTTCACTTAGCTTTCATGTTTTTTCCCATATCCTGTAAATGAAGTCAAAGGAAATCAAAATATAAACTTGGATGCAAAATCAGATTTAAATTTCTAGATTAAAAAATAACTGTTTTCACCCCCTTTCTCTGTAGCTAACTTGTGTTTTTCCAGTGAAAACATTAAATACAACCAGGCATTATTTATGAGCTTAATTTCAGCAGATGTTTCATTATTCGTTGTGCAAAGGGAAATGTGATCACAGGGCTTTCTTTGGGTCTCAGCAGTAACTTAAACCAACTTATACTATAGTTCATGACATAGTGACTGATGAGTAGTTCAGTATGGAATGAACGATGTCATGTCTTCAGGTTTTCTGATCTTAATTCCTGCCAAAGAAAAGACGAACTGTATATACTAGCTGAGGATATTATTCTCTCCAGTCCATTTTCCCATGTAGGTGGGCTGTCAGACCAGCAGGAGATTTACTGTGATTCAATGACACACGCCTCTGGGACCTTTCATTTCTCTGTAGCTGCATCCTATGCTAGAAGGCAGTGAGGGTTATTCTAATTTGAGAAGCAGATACCTTTGGGAGAGGCAGATTGTATTTAGAAAACCCCCAAATAGGAGCATTATAGAACACAGTGCTTGAATATGGACCAATTAAGTTAGATCTTTTGGTTTAGCCAAGGGCTTCAAGTGTATAGAACTGTGTGCAATTTGGAATGTCAGTCACTTAAAATTTAAATAAATGTGGGCTTGTGATTTGAGTTCAACTTTGAAAACAGCATGGACTTTAGGGCTATCCTTTAAAAATAGTGTTTGTATGCATGGAGGAAAATCTTTAGTCAGCATGAGTTCTTCTTATAATCAATCTTTGAACAGCAGAATGGGTTGGCAAACAGGAACATAAATTCAGGAGCCAAATGTCTTCAACTTGTAGCCATTTACTTGCCCAGTGACAGTGGTCAACTTATTTAACTGTCTTTTGACTCAATTTCTCTCAATTAAAGAAGAGAAAATATAATAACTATAAAAGGGTTCTTGAGAGACTTTAGAGCAGAGCCTGCCAAAATAACACATTCCACAAAAAATGATAGCTACTATCATTATTATTAATGATTATCATCATCATTAACATCACTGAGACCTGCATGGTTGTCTAATGGAGATTGTGTTTTCAGAGGTTGTGATGATGTGTAGAAATTATGTCTGAATTATCTAGAATTATTTTTTAATTTTTAAAAACAATTTCAAGTGTTATTAGCATGAAGAGAATAATAATAAACAGTGCTTACTGAGTGCCAAGCATTATATATGTATGCTATAATATATACAAAATATATAGAAAAAACCGAACCCGGTACAGTTGTTGTATATCTTGAAAAGGTGACTGCAGCTGTCACACACCATAGATGCTTGAAGCTATTATTTAAGATATTTTTGTATCTCTGCATAGTTGGGCCTGGAGGTTCATTTATGAAATAGAGACAACTGATGAATTTTTTCTCATGTTCCAGCTTCATTTTTTAGAAATCATATTATTTTTCATTTGCTTTTTTCTCCTAATGTGAAAGTATAAATAGTGCTTCTGATTATAAAGTTAATGAATACTTACATAGAGAAATGTAAAGACTATTATTGTCTTAATAATTCCAACAGTCTCTATACACTTTAGATCTGATTTTTCAACAGTATGCACCTGGTACTTTCAGAAGGTGTTGAATGAACATTTTTGAAAATATAAATGTATATATATACACAGATGTGTATATATATACATCTGTATGTATAGACATGTACATATATATCTTTTTTGCTTCTATTTACTCATCAGCAAATAATAGTTTCTAGCTCCTTATGTCTATGACAGTGAATCGGATCAATATACATAAATTTGTATTTTTGTAGCAAATTGACTTTGATAAAAATACTACAACTTATTTTAAAATATTGTTTGGGCTGGACACAGTGGCTCACACCTGTAATCCCAGCACTTTAGGAGGCTGAGGTAGGTGGATCATGAGGTCAAGAGATAGAGACTATTCTGGCCAACATGGTGAAACCTCGTCTCTACTAAAAATACAAAAAAAATAGCTGGTCATGGTGGTGCATGCCTGTAGTCCCAGCTACTTGGGAGGCTGAGGCAGGAGAATCACTTGAACCTGGGAGGCAGAGGTTGCAGTGAGCCAAGATTGCACTACTGCACTCTAGCCTGGCAACAGAGACTCCGTCTCAAAAAAATAATAATTTTATATATATCTATCTATATATATCAATATAGATAGATATATATGTAGAGAGAGAGAGAGTTTATATGTTTTTGTGTATTTTATTCTTTGAGTTCTTTAGTTTTAAATATGAAGAACATAAAGTCAGCTGTTATCCTTTCTTATTCTAACTTGAGAGTCATTTTGGGGAAATGTTTTTATTTCATTTATATAATAGCTCTTATAAATTATCTGTTGGTCTTATTTTTGTATCTTATTTTTTTCTGCAAATCCCAACATCTGGGTTATCTCAGGGTCTGTTTCCTTTTTCTCTTGACCTTGGGTGACTTTTTTTTTTTCTTCTGTTTCTCACATGTCTAGCAATTGTTGATGGTATATTGAACATTGTGGAGGATATAGTACAGAGACTCTGGTTTCTGTAGTTTTCTTTCTCCTAAAGCGTATTGAGTTTTCTTTTTTTTTTTTTTTGAGACGGAGTCTTGCTCTGTCGCCCAGGCTGGAGTGCAGTGGCGCAGTCTCGGCTCACTGCAAGCTCCGCCTCCCGGGTTCACGCCATTCTCCTGCCTCAGCCTCTCCGAGTAGCTGGGACTACAGGCGCCCGCCACTACGCCCGGCTAATTTTTTTGTATTTTTTTTAGTAGAGACGGGGTTTCACCGTGGTCTCGATCTCCTGACCTCGTGATCCGCCCGCCTCGGCCTCCCAAAGTGCTGGGATTACAAGCGTGAGCCACCGCGCCCGGCCGAGTTTTCTTTTTTAAGGCAGTTAAATCATCTTCATTGTATAGAGCTTCGTTTTACATTTTGTTAGAAAAGAGCTCTTTCAGATTTTGTCCTTAGACTTATGGTGAATATCTTAATCCTGGGACATAGTCTGTACTCATAAAATGTGGTTCTTCTCTGGTTTCATAGGAAAGCTTGAGATATTTATTAAGACCCTCTAACTTGTTGGGCTTCAACTCCACACTCTTCTTTCCTGTGAAGGGCAGCAGCTGAAATCTCTGCTCAGATTTTTCACGGTCCACTGGCCTCCTTGGCATCTCTCCCACGCATACACAGGTCTGGGATCAGACAAGGATTTGAAGGAAATTTGTAGGTAGATTTTTTAGCTCTTCTCTGGGACTCCTTTCTTTCTGGGTCCCCACTACCACCTCAATTTCCAGCCACTCTGGCAACCCTGAACTCCATTCTCTGATACTTCATGACTTCTAACCACACAAACTGGTGACTGTTTTCGTTGGAGAAGCCTTATAAATATGGATCTTACCCAGTGCATATGGTTCCCCTTTTTTTATTATTATTTTAATTTTATTATTATTATACTTTAAGTTTTAGGGTACATGTGCACAACGTGCAGGTTTGTTACATATGTATACATGTGCCATGTTGGTGTGCTGCACCCATTAACTCGTCATTTAGCATTAGGTATATCTCTTAATGCTATCCCTCCCCCCTCCCCCCAGGGTCAAATTCCTCAAATATTTGTCGTCTTTTGGCTTCTCTCTAGTGCCTTTAATTACTTATTTTATATTTTTCCATAGTTTATAATTGTTATCTGCAGAAGGGCTAATATATGCAATCTACTTTTCTATTGCTGGAACTCACTTGGAATAACTCAGTTTTAAAGCTGCATTTTAAACTTTGTTGATGTATAAAAAATGATAAAAGCTGCATAATTTTCTAAGGAGTAGGCATTCTCAAATTTATTCAGCCATTTCTTCACTGAGAAAAATTCGACTTTGTTTTTATATTTGTTTCCAGTGAAAACAATGCTGATGCTAAGAGGCCTCCCTGGAACCAGACAGCTTGGTTCATTTCATATTACTATCTCCTACTTCATAAATGTGTTAGCTTCAACAAGTTACTTGGCCTTTTTTTGCTTCTATTTACTCATCTGCAAATAATAATTTTTTCTAGCTCCTTAGGTCTGTGACAATTAAATGGATCAATACACATGAATATTTAAGCAGTTCTTTACCCATAGAATGCAATAAATGGTAGCACATTTTGTTGTTATTATTTATCCTAGGTGTTCTGAAATTTTCTTTGATATATTTCGATGTCATATTTCATTCATTTTGTTGGAGACTCGGGTCCTTTTAATGTGGAAATTAGCATTTCTCAGTTTGAGGAATTTTTGCATAATTTTAAAAATAATTTATTCTCAATTCTCTCTGTTGTCTCTATATCTCTTTTAACTTTCTTCTTTTAACTATTTTCTCTTTGTTTGTTTTGGGGAAGTTGCCTCAATTTTATCTTCCAAGCTTTCTATTGAATTATTTATTGTCATTATGTTTTCAACTTCCATAAGTTTATTCTTGTTCACTAACTAAATATTTGTTTTTAATTTAGCATCCTGTTTCTTTTTCATGGATAAAATCAGTATCTTCTGACATATCTAGATATCATAGGATTGTTTTAGGTTTTCTTCAACTCTGAGCATTACACCCATTTCTTCTGTTATCCTGTTTGTTAGTTTTGTTCTTTGGCTTTCAAGTTGGAGGTTTCCTCAAATATCTGATAATCTTGGACTGTTTACTCATATTTAAGAATAAGCAATAAAATGCTGATTGGACGTACCTTAACGAGTGGGGAGATTGGGGTTCACCATAGAATAAAGCAAGCTGTTTCCTTGCTGCTCCCCAGTTGTGAAAATTTCCAGTTAGTAATATCTCCAGGGCTTTCATTTAAACATATCAGTTTTTTCCTCAAAGAAATGTTTTAGTCTGCTGCTCAGGTATAACCTAAATGCCACTATCTTGGGAAACAAGTACGGACAGTGAGTCAGAGGCCTCAATGTTCTTGATGTCGATTTTTAATGAATCTTCCTATTTTTAGTGTGACATTACACTGCTCAGCTATGCCTAGTGTCTTTAAATCCAGAGCCTCTCTAGCCCAGTCTCTCCTGAGAGGAAGTTACCTTTCTACTTCATTCACCCTTTATCTTCATTTTTGGAGGACCCTGGTGACTCCTGATATTTTAACCTTTTTAGCTCTTATGGAACAAATAGCCATTATCTTGTTGCATTTCTACTCTGTAAGCTTAGATTTCAGTTTTTTTCACTCTACCAAGTCAGTTTCCCTTCCTATGTACTTCCATCTTTTAAAATTTTGTTGACATTATTCTTCTTCTTGTCTTTTTTTCTCTTGTTTCTTCGTCCCTGAGGATTTTTTTAAATGACTTTTGAGGGTTTTTTTCCCATCTTTTTTCTAGAGTTTTCAGAGACAGCATAGGAAATGAATGTTTTAATCCAATATATTTTACTAGAAGTATTTTTGTTAAAATTAATCCTTAGCATTTTATAATATTTAATCTGATTTATGAATATTAAACCTGATATCTGAACATGCTCCCTTTTTTCTTGTTAGCTTTTTTTTTAGTGAGCTGTAGTATAATGAGTGATGCACTGAAGTCATCCTTTGCAATTTGAAGACCCATGGGTTTATGATCATGAAAGGTGGAAGTGGTTGGTGTTATGCATGTTAATTCTTTTCCCTGTGGCCTAGTTTCAGTTTAGATGCTCGGAGCAGATTTGATCCTCTCCAAAATATCCTTCCCTTTTGGGTCTCATCAGAGGATATATTAGGCTTGTACGTTGGGCAACTTTGCATGTCCAGCTGGACACAAATCTTATCACCAGTCTTAAGATAGTTTGCAAAGGTGGGTATCAAAATAGAGATTTAGAACCGATAAATGACATTTAAAATTATTTTAAATATTATTTTAATTTTTCTATTTTTGTTAGAACACAATTATGCATCATTTCTGGCTGGCTGATTAATATGATTTTGAGTAATTTTAACTAGTCCCAGTTTTCCTTAGTGGCTAAGGGCATGGTCTTTGGAGGCAGTTAAGCTGGATGATCTTGGGCATGTTGTTTACTTTCTCACAGCTTAAATTTTCTTCTTTGTAAAAGAAGGTTAATAATAGTACCTGCTTCCTAATGTTATGAGGAATACATTAGTTAAATATGCAATGTGCTTAAAACAGTGCGTGACTTCTAATAAATATGGTATGTTTGCTATTATATACTCTGAATTAGGAATACAGGGTTGGACAATCCAAGGACCATAATCATATAACCCTCCCCACTCCACCTGCCCCCCCTCATCATTAATATAGCAGAAGAGTATATCTGTTAATGGCAGATCAGACAATTGGGATATCCTTCCGCGGAGGACATCTATAAAAGCTGAATAAAATATGAGAGAAAAATAGTAAGATATGCCTCTTCAAAGCCATTATAGAGATAAAAAGATACTGAAGAGTCATTGGGCCAGAGCCCATTATGGGGCACAACGGTCCAACAAGGTGAGAACAGCATTTGAGGCCAGTTTTTTCCTCAACTGCACTTTGAGGAAACAGCACTTTTGACAGTTCCTTGGAGATAGGGAGATAGGAATTAGAGGCCTGGCAAGGGGAGGGATCCTATTGACAAACCCTCACTTTGGGTTGAAATCTCAAGAAGTCTTACCATTAAGTAACAGTGAACTGGATGTAGAAGGCCTGTGCAGGAACTGGAGCTTAGCTTCAAATTGTCCCAATCCTGAAATTGCTAATGCATGCAAGCTTGCTGGTACCGTCGGCACCTGACAGAAACAAACATACATCCTCTCTAGAGGAAAATAACTGTGTACAAGTGTAGGTGAGAAGAAATAAACATACAGGAACAGAAGAAATGGAAAACATAACAGACCGACAGAGTCCCCAGATACTGAGTTATCAGACACAGATTTAAAAATAACTATATGTTACTACATTTAAGGAGATAAAGGAAAAGATTAGGAATTTAGGCAGACAAACCAGGACCACTAAAAAATAATAAAGCAGAAAATTTATCATATAATAAACCTGCACATCTACCCCCAAATCTAAAAGTTGAAACTATATAAAAAAAGAAAATTTAGAATTGAAAAATGCAAAAAAACTTAAATATGTGTTTAATGGCAGATTTAATATATATGAAGAGAAAATAAATAAAAAAAGAATTTCTTATCTAGGTCAGAAAAATATACAGAATGAAGTATGAGAAAACAAAAGGATATAAAACCAGAAGAGAGAATATCTGACTTGAACAATACAGTAGGAATGTCCAACTAATGTGTGTGATTGGAGCCACAGAAAGAAAAACAGATTCAAAAAGAGGTATTATTCGAAGAGAAGGTACCTGAGAATTTTCCAAAGCTGATGAAAGTTTATGAAATCTACAGACTGAAGATGCTCTCTCTATAAACTCTCTACAAATCAGGACAAAAATATAAGACAAAACAAATTCTAGTCACATTATATTAAAACTGAAAATCAAAGCAGAATCCTTAAAAGCAACCAGAGAACAAAAGGCAGACAATGGATTGTAGCTGATATCTGACTAGAAACCAGTAGAAAATCTGGAAGACCATGGAATACTATCCTAAAGTGCTAAAAGGAAACAGCATCTACTTAGAATTTCAGAACAAGCAAAACCACCCTTAATAAATGAGAGGGAGAGATCACAATTCAGACAAGATGGCATGGACTTGTCCCTCCCCGCTCCTCCCTGCTGCTTAAAGTTATAAACCCAAGAAAGAAAACACAATTGTGATGGTTAATGTTTTGTGTTAAGTTGGCTGGGCCACAGTGCTCAGATATGTGGCTGAACATTATTTTGGATATTCTATGAGGGTGATTTTTGGAGAAGATTAACATTTAGTGGTTGGACTTTGAGTAAAGCAGATTACCCTACACAATGTGGATGGGCCCCCATCCAATTAGTTGAGGGCCTTAATATAAAACACTGACCTCTCACAAGCAAGAAGTTCTGCCAGATGACTGCTTTTGAACTCAAACTGCAAGGTATATGTATATAATAGAAAAATATATTTTGTTTCTCCCGTTTTATCCAAATGATAACGTACTATACCTACTTTTCTGCATCTTGCTTTTTGTACTTAACCCTTTAAATATGTAAGTTCTTGAAGAACTTTCCATACTCACTCATAAATAATTTTTCTTCTTTTTTCCTTAACAGCTACATATTTTTCCATTGTATGGCTATACAGTCATTTTTTTTTTTTTTTGCATGAATGTAAGTGCATTGTCTTTGTAGGATAAATTCCTAGAGGTGGAACCACTAAAAATCAAAGAAAATCAATCTCAATGGCTCTCTCTCTCTCTCTCCCCCTCCCCCTCTCTCCCTCCCCCTCCCCCTCTCTCCCTCCCTCTCCCCCCTCTCCCTCTCTTCCCCCACCCCCCTTCTCCCTCCCTATCATATTGATACTGACAAACTGCCCTCTATAGAGGTGGTATAAATTTACATTCCGAACAGCAATGTATGAAAGTGCCTATTTCTTCACAGACTTACCAGCACAATATGATACAAGCTTTTCAATCTTTTCAAAGCCAATAGGTTAAATAACAAAAAGTCCCTCAGTCTGCACTTATCTTTTTATATGTTTGATAGATTTATGAGCCATTTCTAGTTCTTTTTCTGAACTCTATTTCCTTTGCTATTTTTCTCTTTATTTTTATATTGGGTTTTTGCTGTTTTTAAAAAAACTCCAGTTGAAATTTTTATATTGGGGGAAATCATTCTTTTGTCTTTGATACGAAAAGACAATTTTTTCTTCATTTGACTTTGCTCATAATGTTGTTTATTATGCAGACATTTAAAATTTATGTTGAATTTATTCAGTGTTTTTAATGACTTCTGAATTTTGTGTCATATTGAGAAAGGCATTTCCTACTCTGAAATTACAAAAGAATCATCTCATGTTTTCTTTTATTACCTTTATGGTTTCATTTTTTAGCCTTTGACACTATAACCATGCCTTACAATCCACACCAGGATAATTCCAAAACTGAACCAATAACTTAAAGATTGTTTCTATAGTTGTAAAAAATCTAAAATTTTTTCAAAAAATCAGTTTTCCTTGAGACTCATTCTTCTCTACTCCTCCCAGATAATCTTAAATTTTTCTATTTTTGTTTATTTATTTCATCATTTATTTGTTTCATCTCTCCATTTCCTTCTTGAAGGGGTTCTCTTCTACTTTTCCTCCATATCTAAAATATTCTTCCAACCTTTTAAACTCTTTTTCCTCATTTTCCTTTGGCTCCTTTCCTCTTGTTTCTTCATCCACTGTTGCCACTATGTTTCTTACTTTGTTTTAGTAATTTCTCACTTCCCGTGCATGCCTTTTGGCATAATTTTTGCAATGGTTATTATTTTTCTCCACAACTTCCCCAAATCCTACCACATCATATTTTATCATTTTTTGATATTTCCCCTATTTCTTCATTCATGGACGTCATTTATCATTAAGTTTTTAATTTCTTAAAAAATATTTGGTCACTCTTTCCAGTGCTCCAGTAAGTCTTATAATGAGAGATCTTCTCCTGTTATTTTACTTTTGTGCTTATTTTTTTAAACAATATTTTTATATAGTTTCTGAGTGCTTATTTATTACTTATTATCAAAAGAGTTTAATTTTATCATGAATAGCTATCTATGGAAAGTTCATAGGGGTAGGGGGTGTGGTCCAGGCCAGCTGATTTTTTTTTTTTTTTTAAATATTTGATCAGCAACTTTATTTCACCAAAGCCAGTGGAGAAAAGAGTATTTTTTGTTTGGATTTTTTATTCGAGGGCTGGGGAGTAGTGAAAAGGAAGACTGCGCATAGTAAATATGCCTTCTCTGTGTATGATTCCCTGTATAATTGTCGCTATTTCTTTTTGGGAAACAAACAAACTGGGTTTATTTGAGCCAGCTGATCAATGCTTCCTGTTTCAAACAAGTGTTGGCACCTCAGGTGGTGTCCCTTGCCTTGAAGAAGGGTAGTTTTGCTGGTGTTTGCTGATGTCTGCAGATTCAGGAAGCTCTCTCTGCAGCCTTTTATCTCCTCTTCCTCCCACTCCACTTCTTCTGTTATAGATGACTTTCCATGTATATTTGGTCTCTGTCATTTTTTATTGTCTCCTGGTTTAGCTGAAATGAAATTTACATTTTTGTTTCTCATTTTCCCAGTTGCTTTTTAAACAATTTTCAATATAAGGGAGAAATACTGACTTTTACCCTGCCAAGTTCAAACAAGAAATCAGCCTGTTTTTTTCTTAAGCTGCCTAAAGGTAATGCATATTTATTTTTAAATGTCAGATAGTATGAAGAAAATTTTCATAATCTTCTCTTGCCTTATTCTAAACACAAATACAGGCTTCATTGTATATATAAAGTTTGTGATATTCATATTGCTCAGATTTTTTTTCTTTTAACTATGTATAATGAGCATCCCCTCTGTATTGGTGAAAGTCGATCTAATTCTTTATAATATCTGCATGATATTCCAGGGAATAGGTGTACCACATTTAATGTAATCATTCTCTATTGAAGACTTTCAGATTATTTCCAGGTATTTGCAACTATAAAAAGTGGGGTAGTAAACATTGATTATGCATTCCTTTACACTCGTGTGCTTTGTTTTTCTAAGTTCACTTTCCAAAATTAGTCTTGCCGGATCAATGGTATTTAATTTAAATACATTACAGTCTACTTTTTGAAAAGTTGCATCAGTTCATCTCTCTACTGAATGAAGGAGCTAATTTCCTCACATCTTTGCTACCTTTGGAATTACCAATATTATTGCATTTTACTAATTCAGGGTGGAAATATGTTATGCCATCAATAGGTTAACACGAAGAATAAAAATAATATATCTTTTTAATATCCTTTGTCAATTTTTAATTGTCATTTTCTTGTTATTTTGTAGAGATTCTTTTAAATTTTAGGACTACTAACCATTTTTCTTATGTTACACATACCTTTTCTGTTTTTTTTCCTTTTGACTTTATTTATAATGACTTTGACTTTGTTGACTTTATGATATCTTTAGTTATAGTACTTCAAATTTGTATATAGACAAATACATCTCTCTTTGCATTTATGGATTTTCCGTCTTCCTCTAGAAAGCTTCTTCTATCCTAAAGTTATAAAAAGTTAATAAAATAATTCCATTTTTATTATTTTTAGAAATTTATATCTTTAATCTGCTTTATATGTGAAGAGAGATCATTATCCTGGCTCTAGGAGTAATGAGAATTGGGTGAGGATTTAGAATGTAAAGTAACTGGGTACATTCTTGCCTAGCCCAAATGAAAACTGGTGAGAACCTGAAATCAGGTGAGGTTGTGGGATGGAGATGAGTAGGGATGGCATATTGAAACAATAGAGGTGGAATTTAAGAATTGAAGGCTGACTTCCTGTGTGTGGTTGAGCGAGAGGAAGGAAAGTAAGGTCATCTTGGATATTGGATGGCGGCAGTTGCTACTCCCTAAGTCAGGGGCCTTAGGGGTTAAGCACATATGGGTTCAGTGTGGACTAAGTTGGGGACTGAGAAGATAATATTACATAAGTGCATTGATAGAAATTTAGATTTTCTATTAATCTATGTAAGTTATGTAAATTAAATTTAGCCTAACTCTTGCCTGGTGAGCGAACAGACTGTTTCAGAGTGTGAATTTTTTTCTATTAAGTTAAAGAAGTGCATTGTATCATGATCAGAAAGTTGAATAATCAAATGTGAAGGATGATCATTTGACTAGCCTTAAAAGTAAGTTTTAAGTTGTAAAATTAATATAATGATATTATAGAGAACTTGGAAAATGTAAGAAAAGCCACTCATGAATGACTGCTCTTAAGCATCCACCACTTCATAATAACCTACTTCCTGCTTTGGTTTTTGGAATGGAGGGCATAGA
>NW_026652283.1:89069647-89389584 GCF_009828535.3 Hylobates moloch | reverse complement strand
TAACTCGTCATTTATATTAGGTGTATCTCCTAATGCTATCCCTCCCCTCTCCCCCAACCCCACGATGGGCCCTGGTGTGTGGTGTTCCCTGCCCTGGGTCTAAGTGTTCTCATTATTCAATTCCCACCTATGAGTGAGAACATGCGGTGTTTGGTTTTTTGTCCTTGCGATAGTTTACTGAGAATGATGTTTTCCAGTTTCATCCATGTCCCTACAAAGGACACGAACTCATCATTTTTTATGGCTGCATAGTATTCCATGGTGTATATGTGCCACATTTTCTTAATCCAGTCTATTGTTGTTGGACATTTGGGTTGGTTCCAAGTCTTTGCTATTGTGAATAGTGCCGCAATAAACATACGTGTGCATGTGTCTTTATAGCAGCATGATTTATACTCCTTTGGGTATATACCCAGTAATGGGATGGCTGGGTCAAATGGTATTTCTAGTTCTAGATCCCTGAGGAATCGCCACACTGACTTCCACAATGGTTGAACTAGTTTACAGTCCCACCAACAGTGTAAAAGTGTTCCTATTTCTCCACATCCTCTCCAGCACCTGTTGTTTCCTGATTTTTTAATGATGGCCATTCTAACTGGTATGAGATGGTATCTCACTGTGGTTTTGATTTGCATTTCTCTGATGGCCAGTGATGATGAGCATTTCTTCATGTGTTTTCTGGCTGCATAAATGTCTTCTTTTGAGAAGTGTCTGTTCATGTCCTTTGCCCACTTTTTGATGGGGTTGTTTGTTTTTTTCTTGTAAATTTGTTTGAGTTCATTGTAGATTCTGGATATTAGCCCTTTGTCAGATGAGTAGGTTGCAAAAATTTTCTCCCATTCTGTAGGTTGCCTGTTCACTCTGATGGTAGTTTCTTTTGCTGTGCAGAAGCTCTTTAGTTTAATGAGATCCCATTTGTCAATTTTGGCTTTTGTTGCCATTGCTTTTGGTGTTTTAGACATGAAGTCCTTGCCCACGCCTATGGCCTGAATGGTATTGCCTAGGTTTTCTTGTAGGATTTTAATGGTTTTAGGTCTAACATTTAAGTCTTTAATCCATCTTGAATTAATTTTTGTATAAGGTGTAAGGAAGGGATCCAGTTTCAGCTTTCTACATATGGCTAGCCAGTTTTCCCAGCACCATTTATTAAATAGGGAATCCTTTCCCCATTTCTTCTTTTTGTCAGGTTTGTCAAAGATCAAATAGTTGTAGATATGCGGCATCATTTCTGAGGGCTCTGTTCTGTTCCATTGATCTATATCTCTGTTGTGGTACCAGTACCATGCTGTTTTGGTTACTGTGGCCTTGTAGTATAGTTTGAAGTCAGGTAGCGTGATGCCTCCAGCTTTGTTCTTTTGGCTTAGGATTGACTTGGCGATGCGGGCTCTTTTTTGGTTCCATATGAACTTTAAAGTAGTTTTTTCCAATTCTGTGAAGAAAGTCATTGGTAGCTTGATGGGGATGGCATTGAATCTATAAATTACCTTGGGCAGTATGGCCATTTTCACGATATTGATTCTTCCAACCCATGAGCATGGAATGTTCTTCCATTTGTTTGTATCCTCTTTGATTTCATTGAGCAGTGGTTTGTAGTTCTCCTTGAAGAGGTCCTTCACATCCCTTGTAAGTTGGATTCCTAGGTATTTTATTCTCTTTGAAGCAATTGTGAATGGGAGTTCACTCATGATTTGGCTCTCTGTTTGTCTGTGATTGGTGTACAAGAATGCTTGTGATTTTTGTACATTAATTTTGTATCCTGAGACTTTGCTGAAGTTGCTAATCAGCTTAAGGAGATTTTGGGCTGAGACAATGGGATTTTCTAGATATACAATCATGTCATCTGCAAACAGGGACAGTTTGATTTCCTCTTTTCCTAATTGAATACCCTTTATTTCCTTCTCCTGCCTGATTGCTCTGGCCAGAACTTCCAGCACTATGTTGAAAAGGAGCGGTGAGAGAGGGCATCCCTGTCTTGTGCCAGTTTTCAGAGGGAATGCTTCCAGTTTTTGCCCATTCAGTATGATATTGGCTGTGGTTTTGTCGTATATAGCTCTTATTATTTTGAGATACGTCCCATCAATACCTAATTTATTGAGAGTTTTTAGCATGAAGGGTTGTTGAATTTTGTCAAAAGCCTTTTCTGCATCTATTGAGATAATCATGTGGTTTTTGTCTTTGGTTCTGTTTATATGCTGGATTACATTTATTGATTTGCGTATGTTGAACCAGCCTTGCATCCCAGGGATGAAGCCCACTTGATCATGGTGTATAAGCTTTTTGATGTGCTGCTGGATTCGGTTTGCCAGTATTTTATTGAGGATTTTTGCATCAATGTTCATCAAGGATATTGGTCTAAAATTCTCTTTTTTGGTTGTGTCTCTGCCTGGCTTTGGTATCAGGATGATGCTGGCTTCATAAAATGTGTTAGGGAGGATTCCCTCTTTTTCTATCGATTGGAATAGTTTCAGAAGGAATGGTACCAGTTCCTCCCTGTACCTCTCGTAGAATTCAGCTGTGAATCCATCAGGTCCTGGACTCTTTTTGGTTGGTAAGCTATTGATTATTGCCACAATTTCAGAACCTGTTATTGGTCTATTCAGAGATTCGACTTCTTCCTGATTTAGTCTTGGGAGGGTGTATTTGTCGAGGAATTTATCCATTTCTTCTAGATTTTCTAGTTTATTTGCATAGAGGTGTTTGTAGTATTCTCTGATGGTAGATTGTATTTCTGTGGGATCGGTGGTGATATCCCCCTTTTCATTTTTTATTGCATCTATTTGATTCTTCTGTCTTTTCTTCTTTATTAGTCTTGCTAGCGGTCTATCAATTTTGTTGATCTTCTCAAAAAACCAGCTCCTGGATTCATTAATTTTTTGAAGGGTTTTTTGTGTCTCTATTTCCTTCAGTTCTGCTCTGATTTTAGTTATTTCTAGCCTTCTGCTAGCTTTTGAATGTGTTTGCTCTTGCTTTTCTAGTTCTTTTAATTGTGATGTTAGGGTGTCAATTTTGGATCTTTCCTGTTTTCTCTTGTGGGCATTTAGTGCTATAAGTTTCCCTCTACACACTGCTTTGAATGTGTCCCAGAGATTCTGGTAGGTTGTGTCTTTGTTCTCGTTGGTTTCAAAGAACATCTTTATTTCTGCCTTCATTTCATTATGTACCCAATAGTCATTCAGGAGCAGGTTGTTCAGTTTCCATGTAGTTGAGCGGTTTTGAGTGAGTTTCTTAATCCTGAGTTCTAGTTTGATTGCACTGTGGTCTGTGAGACAGTTTTTTATAATTTCTGTTCTTTTACATTTGCTGAGGAGAGCTTTACTTCCAACTATGTGGTCAATTTTGGAATAGGTGTGGTGTGGTGCTGAAAAAAATGTATATTCTGTTGATTTGGGATGGAGAGTTCTGTAGATGTCTATTAGGTCCACTTTGTTTAGAGCTGAGGTCAATTCCTGGATATCCTTGTTAACTTTCTGTCTAGATGATCTGTCTAATGTTGACAGTGGGGTGTTAAAATCTCCCATTATTATTGTGTGGGAGTTTAAGTCCCTTTGTAGGTCACTCAGGACTTGCTTTATGAATCTGGGTGCTCCTGTGTTGGGTGCATATATATTTAGGATAGTGAGCTCTTCTTGTTGAATTGATCCCTTTACCATTATGTAATGGCCTTCTTTGTCTCTTTTGATCTTTGTTGGTTTAAAGTCTATTTTGTCAGAGACTAGGATTGCAACCCCTGCCTTTTTTTGTTTTCCATTTGCTTGATAGATCTTCCTCCATCCCTTTATTTTGAGTCTATGTGTGTCTCTGCATGTGAGATGGGTTTCCTGAATACAGCACACTGATGGGTCCTGACTCATTATCCAGTTTGCCAGTCTGTGTCTTTTAATTGGAGCATTTAGCCCATTTACATTTAACGTTAATATTGTTATGTGTGAATCTGATCCTGTCATTATGATGTTAGTTGGTTATTTTGCTCATTAGTTGATGCAGTTTCTTCCTAGCCTCGATGGTCTTTACAATTTGGCATGTTTTTGCAGTGGCTGGTACCGGTTGTTCCTTTCCATGTTTAGTGCTTCCTTCAGGAGCTCTTTTAGGGCAGGCCTGGTGGTGACAAAATCACTCAGCGTTTGCTTGTCTGTAAAGTATTTTATTTCTTCTTCACTTATGAAGCTTAGTTTGGCTGGATAGGAAATTCTGGGTTGAAAATTCTTTTCTTTAAGAATGTTGAATATCGGCCCCCACTCTCTTCTGGCTTGTAGAGTTTCTGCCGAGAGATCACCTGTTAGCCTGATGGGCTTCCCTTTGTGGGTAACCCGACCTTTCTCTCTGGCTGCCCTTAACATTTTTTCCTTCATTTCAACTTTGGTGAATCTGACAATTATGTGTCTTGGAGTTGCCCTTCTCGAGGAGTATCTTTGTGGCATTCTCTGTATTTCCTGAATCTGAATGTTGGACTGCCTTGCTAGATTGGGGAAGTTCTCCTGGATAATATCTTGCAAAGTGTTTTCCAACTTGGTTCCATTCTCCTCGTCATTTTCAGGTACACCAATCAGACGTAGGTTTGGTCGTTTCACGTAGTCCCAAATTTCTTGGAGGCTTTGTTCATTTCTTTTTATTCTTTTTTCTCTAGACTTCCCTTCTCGCTTCATTTCATTCATTTCATCTTCCATCTGCGATACCCTTTCTTCCAGTTGATCGCATCTGCTACTGAGGCTTCTGCAATCTTCACGTAGTTCTCGAAACTTGGCTTTCAGCTCCTCCATCTCCTTTAAGCCCTTCTCTCCATTGGTTATTCTAGTTATCCATTCTTCTAATTTTTTTTCAAAGTTTTTAACTTCTTTGCTATTGTTTTGAATTTCCTCCCGTAGCTCAGAGTAGTTTGATCGTCTGAAGCCTTCTTCTCTCAACTCGTCAAACTCATCCTCCATCCAGCTTTGTTCCATTGCTGGTGAGGAACTGCGTTCCTTTGGAGGAGGAGAGGTGCTCTGCTTTTTAGAGTTTCCAGTTTTTCTGCTCTGTTTTTTCCCCATCTTTGCGGTTTTATCTACTTTTGGGCTTTGGTGATGGTGATGTACAGATGGGTTTTTGGTGTGGATGTCCTTTCTGTTTGTTAGTTTTCCTTCTACCAGACAGGACCCTCAGCTGCAGGTCTGTTGGAGTTTACTAGAGGTCCACTCCAGACCCTGTTTGGCTGGGTGTCAGCAGCGGTGGCTGCTGAACAGCGGATTTTCATGAGACCACCAATTCAGCTGTCTGATAGTTCCTCTGGAAGTTTTGTCTCAGAGGAGTACCTGGCCCAGTGAGGTGTCAGTCTTTCCCTTCTGGGGGGGTGCCTCCCAGTTAGGCTGCTCAGGGGTGAGGGACCCACTTTAGGAGGCAGTCTGTCCATTCTCAGATCTCCAGCTGCGTGCTGGGAGAACCACTACTCTCTTCAAAGCTGTCAGTCAGACAGGGACATTTAAGTATCTGGAGATTCCTGCTGACTTTTTGTTTGTCTGTGCCCTGCCCCCAGAGGTGGAGCCTACAGAGGCAGACAGGCCTCCTTGAGCTGTGGTGGGCTCCACCCAGTTCGAGCTTCCTGGCTGCTTTGTTTACCTAAGCAAGCCTGGGTAATGGCAGGCGCCCCTCCCCCAGCCTCGCTGCCGCCTTGTAGCTTGATCTCAGACTGCTGTGCTAGCAATCAGCGAGACTCCGTGGGCATAGGACCCTCTGAGCCAGGTGCAGGATACAATCTCCTAGTGTGCCGTTTCCCAGGCCTGTTGGGAAAGCGCAGTATGAGGGTGGGACTGACCCGATTTTCCAGGTGCCGTCTGTTACCCCTTTCTTTGACTAGGAAAGGGAACTCCCTGACCCCTTGTGCTTGCCGAGTGAGGCAGTGCCTCGCCCTGCTTCGGCTGGCGCACAGTGCGCTTCACTGACTGTCCTGCACCCACTGTTTGGCACTCCCTAGTGAGATGAAACCGGTACCTCAAGCAGAAATGCAGAAATTACCAGTCTTCTGTGTTGCTCGGGCTGGGAGCTGGAGACCGGAGCTGTTCCTATTCGGCCATCTTGGCTCCCCCCTTTGTGTTTTAAGAGGTTCTTGCAAGCCATGTATGGTAAGAGTTTGTTTTGGTTCCTATCTCAGCTGATGTTATCAAACTTGACCAAGTGGGTTGTATGACCTTATAAATAAAACCCAAAACTCTTTTATAGATGGTTTTATGTCTTCCAGATTTTTGTAAATTGTGCAGTTTACATAAGGCCTGAGGCTGAACTATATGTTTTTATTTTTTGGCCTTTTCAGATTGAAAGGATTTACCCACCTTTGCATTAATTACACTAAGATCTGCAATTATCCTGTGCTCATCCTCAGGTTTTTTGAAAGTTTTCAAAGTCTTTAAATATAATTTTCTTTTTGATTCTTGAAGCATAATAGGAACCTGAGTAATTGTTCGTTTGTTCACCAGTTGATGCTAATGGAGTAGCCATTAAGCATTATTTCAAGCCCTTTATATAAAATGGAAATTTTTAATAGCTGGCATTGTACCACCTCTTGTTTTATGGTCTCTGCAGCTATAAATTAATGTGAAATCAATTATAATTCAATAGGGACCAGTTTTCAGGCTGTTTCCTATAACATGATAATAACATTTATTTTCATTAAGAAAGCAATCCATGTTCATTGTGAGAAAATTGGAAAATATAAGTAAACAAGAACAATCAATAACAAAAAATTATAAGAAATCCTATTGCCCAGAGATTAGCACTGTGAACATTTGGCATGATTATTTAATTATTTTCAATGGAAATCACACACACACACACACACGCACACATACATTTTTTAGAAAAACAAAAAATTGAGGCAATTTAATATAGTTTTTTAATCTATAACTTTTATTTATAAATATGCTTTGAACATTTTTATGTCAATGCTATATCCACTTCATAGCAGTATGGTATTCTATCTTAGAGCTATATAATAGCAAATTTAATCAATGTTTTATCATTAGACATTTTAGTAACTTGAACAATTTTGCTATTGTAAATAACACTAAAATGAATATTGTCATATATATCCTTGATAATTTTTGTTTATTCAAATGATGTTTATTTTAAAAGGAAGAGAAAATATGTGCAAAAGCAAATTTTTAAAAATTGCATCATATGAAATTTTATCACTCAAAGATAACTGTTGGTAATTTTTTTGTGATTTTCTTTCAGTATATTTCTATCTTATTTATTTATACAAGACTGTACTATTCATACTATATTATTTTACTTCTTATTGAGCCATGACATGCATGTAAATGCATAAATCATAAGCATATAGTTAAATTAATTTTCACAAATTGAACACATCAATGTAACCAGCACCCAGATCAAGAAATGTCACCACTTCCCAAACCTGGTCCCATCTAGCCACTGCCTTCCAAAGGGTAACCACTACCCTGCTTCTAACATTCTGAACTAGTTTTGCCTGATTTTGAACTTTATACAATTGGGATCATCCATCTAGCTTACTTTGTTCAGTACAATATACCTATACCATTATATGTTATTGAAGTTTGTCTGTGTTTATTGCTGTGTAGTGTTCCCATGGGTGAATATACCATAGTTTGTTTTTCTGTTGATGGACACTTGCATAGACAGGTTTATTTGGATCTATTTTAATAGTGTTGCTGTATACTTTCTTGTATTATTGTATTATTTTGGTAAACTATATGCTGTATTTTTCCTCTGGCTTTTTACCTTAATATGTCATAAATGTCTTTCTTTTAAATACATTTTATTGACATAAAATATTGTATCGTGTGATTGTACCACAACTTAACCTGTCCTACTTTTGGACTTTCAGTTTATTTACAGTATTTTTCTGTAATAGACAACACTGAGATGAACATCCTGGTACATAAGTCTTTGCACATTTTTTCTGTTTCTTGAAGAAGATTCTTATGCAGATTGAAATGGCTGGCTCAGTATTTAAGGATGTTTGATAATTACTGCCAGATTGCCATCTAAACATTTATACTTATAGCCCCTCTACTAATGTATATAAGTACCTGTGTTCCCAGAATCTTATTAAATGAAAAATTGTGACTTAGTATAATTAGCAGCATTTGGTTATTAATGATATGTGATATTTTATTAAACTATGTGTTGGACATAGATGGTAAATTGCTTTTTCTCTTGAACTTTGTCATTTTATCTTTTAGACAGTTCTATATTTTTCTTGTATTTTATGAGGGTGCTTAATATATTAGGATAATTGTCTTCCCTGGTTTTCCCTAGATTTTTGCTTGCATTTTTTTTTCTTTTTTTTTGAGACAGAGTCTCACTCTGTCGCCCAGGCTGGAGTGCAGTGGCGCAATCTCGGCTCACTGCAACCTTCGCCTCCCGGGTTCAAGCGATTCTCCTGCCTAAGCATCCTGAGTAGCTGGGACTACAGGTGCCTCCCACCACGCTTGGCTAATTTTTGTATTTTTATTAGAGACGGGGTTTCACCATATTGGCCAGGCTGGTCTTGAACTCCTGATCTCAAGTGATCCACCCACCTCGGCCTCCCAAAGTTCTGGGATTACAAATGTGAGCCACTGTGCCCGGCCAGTTGTTGCTTGCCTTTTAATTTTATCCATATTTTCTTTTTTTTTTTTTTTTGCTATGCGAAACTTTTTTCGTGGTAAAAATTTGGGTGTTACTTTTAGTTTATTTCTTAACTTCCACTGAGTCTCAATTCCTTTATGAGAAGAACTAATATTGCAAAGATGGCAGTTCTTTCCCAAATCAATTGACAAATTAATCAATAAGAAAATTCATTTGGATTTTTACTTCTACCCTAGTAAAATGATTTTAAAGTTCACCTGCGGACATAAATGGGCAATGTCAAAAAGTCAGACAGTTTTGAAAAATAAAAATGATGAGGGATGATTTGCAATACTAAGTTTTATAGTATGTTCCTGACCTGAGATCAGCTACTAAGTCACCAGCTTAGAACAGGTCAGGCCAGAAAGTCCTGAGAAAAACTCGAGTATACATGCCTGTCTGTCTCATCCATGGATCATCTAAGTCAGACAGATTGGTCAATAAATGGTGTTAGGACAGTTGCAGTGTTAGGACAGTTGACCAAACACAGCCAGCTCTGTGAGAATTCTAGGGAGCATGTGTTAGTGACTTAGAGAAACTAAAGTGATAAATGGAAACAAAAAACAATGGAAAATGTATTTCAGTAATAAAAGGATATTTGGTGCTATTCTCAGGCAGAAGAGAAATAGAACACCAAGACTAACATCTACTCACTGAATATCAAATATCAAACTGCCAGGACAGAGGCTTTGACATTTTGCATAAGTTGGGTGGCACGCCTGGTCCAATCAGCTGTGCCCCAGTAGTGTGACCCTGTCTGCTCTGGGCCCACTCCTGTGCATAGGTCAGGGGTGAATTTCAGAGAAGGGGCCGGTTCATGGTAGGGTAACACCCTTGAAGGTGAAAGAATGAAGATCAGTGAGCCATATAGCCCAAGCACCACTTGCTGCAAAGAACAGTCACAGTGAAAGCACATCTCTCATTATTAATGTTATTGTTTTTGTCCTTTGCAGGCCAAGTTCATTTTATCCCCCGTGCCTTAAATGTGAGAGTCTTAACATTTAGGTTTCTCTATAGTTGTAAGAAATTTCTTTTCAGTTCTAACCCAAACCCACCATGGTCAAAGTGCAAAGCCCCAGCAATAATTACCCTTTATCACTCTTAGGACTTTATAGTTTTATTTTTCTCTTTATATTAGGTACATTATCACACAGACAAAAATGTACTGTGGGTTCATGAAAATCCCATTTAAGCATTTGTCCTTGACCTTTCTAGGTACTTTAATAGAATGTCACTTACGTACACATTGACCTTTTATAATGAATCTTCCACTATGTACTAAGTATTCTTGTAATTTCTCTTTGTTTTTGTTTTTTTTCATTTGCAAGGGTTGTATTAACCAGTACCTGTAGACACATCTGTGTCCTTCCTCATGTAAGTTATTTTAGCCAGGAATAACATAGACAATTCTGCCTTTGTTTTGGTCTCCTAGCTTTAAAGTTGCATCCATCATCAGCTTCTTCTAAAACTCATCTAACTCTGTTGCTTCTTATGATAATTAAATTTGAAAAATAGCTAAATCAATTCAGTAATTATGTTGGAATAGCTACTGGAGTTTGTCATCATTGCTTTGACTTAGTGTAGAGTTTACCAGATAGTCATTTCTTTGGATGTGAAAAGGTAGATGTTATCAAAGAAAGAGGTTTCTGCAGACATATATGTTTGAGAAACACAGAGTTAAGCAAAAGCAAACTGATTCTGATAGACTTCTTGGAAGCTCTGATAAGCTAATATGTCTTGTGTAAGCCCCATGAAGGCAATACAATTAGAAGCATTTCTCATATTTATTTCACCTCAGAGTCCCTTTCTCAAACTGCTTGTGGGAACAATAACCTGAGAAACACACTTTAGGGAAGTGGTGATATAATTAAATGTTGACATATTAATTTTCTCATTAGTAAATTTAAAAACATATCCTCTCTGTTGTCATGTTGGTTGGCTATAAACCAGAGAAATCAAGGGATAGGGGCACGGGTCTGGAAGTCAGGAGCACCTGAACTGGCTATGTGTCTTTGGGAAACTGCTTCTCTCTCCTGGGACTGATTGCATTTTCTCATCCTTAAATGAGATTGTCATACCTATGTGAACTCTTATTCATGGACAGGAGCCTTCTCCAGCTCTAGGATGCTATTTCATTTGTTGCACAGGGACTCTGATTGTGTTTGTTGTAGAAAAAGGAAGAAGCTTTTACCAATTTAAAGAAAGTTTTCTCAGTCTCTTGACTTGTCGATTTCGAGCTATTTTATTTATTTCTTTACAAAAACAAGTCCTGATCTTTTTTTTTTTTTTTAGGTTTGATATGATCAAAGCTGTCACTTCAGTCTTTCACTAACTGGGCTTCTTAGAATCTCATTTAGAATTCTCAGAAACCAAAAGCCAGTGAAATAAAGTCAAAGGAACAGAAATGTCACCTTCCAGGAACCTCCAAAATGCCATTAACACCTTTAATGAGGCTTTTTAAAGGAAGAATCAGTCTGCACTTTCAGTGGGCCCTCTAGTCTGTTTCTTTTTGCTCATCAGGAAGCTAGAAGATGGCAGCCCATGAGCTTCCTCCCTTGCATTTGCAGTCTGTGGGTAGGATGTTACTTCTAATTGATTTAATTGAAACCTAGTGCAAGTACATTAGGTTTCTTCCTGCCCTCAACCCTAACACCACTTGGGCAAAGTGGACTGACAATTTGTTTTTGAGAAATAGCATCAATGGAGTGAAAAATAATTTTTTTAAAAAAAATAGTTGGAATTCCTGTTGTGATTTGTTGGTTAAATCTTGAGATTGGTTCGCATTATGCAGTCATAAGGTTTTAAATCATCTAGCAAAAGATTTCTGGGGATTGAGCTGTTCCTTTCTCTATGTTTACTACCATTATTTGGAAATGAAAAGGGCAGATAACCTTCTTTTAAATAGCAACCATGCTTGGGGTCTCCTATTCTTAATCATTACATGCTAGAAAAAGGGGGCAGGGAACTCTGGACATCAGATTTAAAAACCTGAGGTTTTAAAACTAGAAAGCATTTACATGATATTAAGGCAGGGACTCTGAGTCAGACCAAGACACAGTCAAATCCCAGGTTGCCATTGTCTTTGACATAATATATAATTGACCTCTTTTCTCATTTGTAAATGGTGGTGGTAGTGACCGTCAATAGGATTTTATGGGAATGTATAAATTTACATATACATTTATAAATGTAGTTTATATGTATGTATAAACTAGAGCATCTGGAACATAGTAGATATCCAGTCAAATAGTGATCTATTATAATCATTATTGTTATTTTTATTGTAAATAATAAGCATATTCCTTGAACAATGCTTCAAGTATTTGCTTTAGTTATGATTTTTATAGATTATATTATTTTTTATTTAGTTTTACGTTTATTTTATGCTGATGAAAGATACCTTAAGGACAATAGTATGCATGACTTCAACCTTTTAATAACAAGATGAAGCAGTAGCAGCAATACTGTGTCTCTCTAATGAGATGGAATATTACTGATAGCTCTGAAGCCCCTATGTGATTATTCCCAATGAAATCCTCTCTCCTCCCCTTAGAAGTATCACATTCCACTTTGGTTTTACCACACTTATTCCTAGACAATAATTTTTTGACATTCTATGTTTTTGACCCTTATGATCTAAAAAAAATCATACTTGTATGCATGCTGTACATGTATTCTGTACATCTGGTGTGCTTCTCTGTCTCAACATTATGTTAAGATTTATCCCTGTTGATGAATGTACCTATTTTATTTTCTTTGCCACTGTGGTAGAATATTCTATTGTATAAAACAAATATGCCCTATTTTTTAAATCATTCCTCCTATTTATGGATGTTTAGTGTTTTTCCAGTTTTATTTATTTTTTTGATATTTTGAATGTGACTGTTGTTACTATTCTTCTGTTAACTACGTGAAATTGCCATTTTTATAGGTCAATGATCCAAACTAAAAATTTATATGATTCAACTCAATTGATGTCTGGTGTGTATTTTTAAGATTATATCTGAAGCATATACCTAAGTGTGGCAGAAATGCTGATTTATAGGGTATATAAATTTTCAACTTTTAAAATGAAACCTGATTGTATTACAAAGAGATTATACCAATTTATACCCCCAAATGAAAACTGTCATTGTCCCACTTCCCACCAACATTTGATATAAATTTTTATTTTGGTGGGTGTGAAATATAGTTTTAATTTGCAGTTCTGTAATTACCATTGAAATTAAGCATTATTCCATATGCTTATTTGCCATTTCTATTTTTTGAGACAGAGTCTCGCTTTGTCACCCAGGCTGGAGTGACTGGCGCAATCTCAGCTCACTGCAGCCTCTGCCTCCCAGGTTCAAACGATTCTCCTGCCTCAGCCTCCCAAGTAGCTGGGACTACAGGCGCCCCTCACCAGGCCCAGCTAATTTTTGGATTTGTAGTAGAGACAGGGTTTCACCATGTTGGTCAGGCTGATCTTGAACTCCTGATGTCAGGTGATCTGCCCACTTTGGCCTCCCAAAGTGCTGGGATTACAGGCTTGAGCCACTGCGCCCAGCCAACAATTATTTTTAAAAATAGAGTTTCCCGTAATTTTTAGGTATGTACTGCTTAGAGGTGTTTCCCTACAATATCATCTTTGCTGCTGCTGAGAAAACGGCAAAATAAGATTATTTATGTTTTTATCCTTTTGAAGAAGAGAACTTACTGATTTTTAGTTTGTATTTCATTGTCATATGGTTAAAACTTTAAGGGATATATTATACATAGGATTTTTTTAAAGTATTAGAATTTTTTTATAAATTAACATTTTTATTTTTATAAAATAATTGTTTGTATTATTTTATTTTGCAGTTACATATAATACTTAACATTTAGAACTTCAAAGCACAAAAGTTTAGAACTTTTAGGTATTGCCTTTTGGCATTTTGCAGAAATCCATACTAAGTCTTATGAATGGTTCATTTTGTTATAAAGAATATTTTTTTATTTAAGAATTGGGATGATGAAACTGGCAGATGACTCATTATTTTCTCTTTTTCTCTGTGGCCTTGGTGAGGTCATTTGTAAATATTTGCTGACTCTGAGTCCAGAGAAAGATACTACCTTACATAATCACTTACATATAAACACTGTATTTACTCTATTTTAATAACAAAATAGGTTGATTTTGTCCATGTAGAGCTTTTATCTTGCTTGTATCATTTTGGTTTCCCAGGTCTTATTTCATCATCTGTGTTGAGTAACCATGGGGAGGAAGCTGGACCTGTCTGGTTTGACTGATGATGAAACAGAGCATGTTCTTCAGGTGGTTCAAAGAGACTTCAATCTTCGCAAAAAAGAAGAAGAACGACTAAGGTGAGATGCCTGTTTTGCTCAGCAGGGTACAGCAAACCACATGTGGACAAGCGAAACAGGTTTCCTGAGGGTATTCCCTCCTGCTAGCCCTGAGTTTGGACACACACTTATGTTTGTCAGAAGAATGTCCTGTCCTTTGTAGAAAGGTTTGCCAGTTTCAGAAATGTCAGTTCAGAAATGTGTTGCTCACAGTCCCAATCAGGGTTTCGTTGGGACTTCTGACCCTGTATGTCATTATTAGCTATAGAATGAGTGGAGCTTGTGGTGAACACGCTGCCTTGAGCTTCCTCTTGGCCTTAGTTTTTTGTTGGCAGGTCTTATTGAAGGATAACCAAAGTGTTAAGTGAACAGTTCTTGTGAGAATGAGTCTCATGCATGTACAATGTTCTGTTTAAACTCTCAGCTACTGTGGCACAAGAAAAGAGCTTTGAACATCAGATACAAGGAAACTGACCACCAGACTGGATGGGATCACCTGGTTTAGCACTACTTCCCTCCTTTTATAGAAGAGGAAACTGAAGCCTAAAGAGGTAGTCTCCTGACTCCTCTGCAGTTGATATTTCCCCATGAAAGGCTCTTGGAAATACTATGGCAGGTCAGTTCCAACTATGCCTAAGTTGGAAGAAGTCACAGCGATAGAAATGAGGTCATGTATTAGGCCTAATGTATTGAAACTGATGGTAGGTCAGTATTAGTCTCCCTCATCTATAAAACCTGTTATTCCTTGGGATTCCATGGGATTATTCACAGCACCATCTTCTTCCTTAGACACTAAGCAAAAACCTGTTTTGCTCACTTTGATTATTCAACAGCTAGAACAGTGCCTAGCACAGTTTTAAAAAATCAATTAATTATTAATAGATTTCTTGTCTTTCATCAAACAAGTATATATTTAATATATACTATATGTGAGACCAAAAGATGGTGGAAATAAAGATGATTACACTAAGGTGCTTATAGCCTAGCAAGGGAGATAACATTGCCAAGAAGTATGAAGTCTGAGGTACTCCAAGGTAGAAGGAAAACAATCCCTTTTTGGTGGTAGGAAAGATTTACCAGTTTTAAGCTGAGTGAGAAAGGGCATGAGTAGAGCTTTGGCATAATCCTGAATTTCTGTATTTATATATGGAATATAAAAGAGAACAGAGTCAAGGACGTCCCCAAGGTTTTTTTGGCATAGGAAACTGGAAGAATGAAGTTGTCATTCAGTGAATATGAAGACAGAGGAGCAGGGTATTTGGTAGCCAGGTAAAGTTGAGAGCTCTGTCTCAGGCATCTTCAATTTGAGATGAATATTGGACATCCAAAGGAGATGCCAACTTGGCATTTATGTATTTGCAACTAGGAATCAAGTGGGAGGTCCAAGTTGGAAATTAAAATGTCATGGAAAAGGTCACCAGAACAACAGGAGAGTAGATGGAGCAGGGAAACTAGTACAGTTGCTTGGCAGCGCTAAGACCAACTTGAAGTTTGTGGTCACTATTTTACATTGAGACCAGTTTCTACATGGTAGTGTTTTCCCTGTATCTTTCAGCCTCTTTCCTCTACTGGACCATTGGAAAGAACCATGTCTTGATCAGTTTTGTGCCCCAATCTCTGGGCAGAGGGCCTGGCACACAGTGGGTGTGCCCTAAAGCTCTGTGGAATGGATGGATACATGTAGATTGATTGTCAATCCATATGACTACCTTCATGTGTGGTTTGAAGAATCCACCTTAATATTTCCTTTAAATCATAAAGACCATCTGTGTGTCATGCTTTATCTCCTGGAAACTCACATATGGATAAGCCAAGACCTTGTTTAATGTCCTTTTCTGACTGTGGAGACTTGCCTTAGCTCCACTGCAGAGTCAGGTGCCCATCCATGTGGAAGAGCAGCTTTAGGGCTTGCTTTGAGGAGGAAAATTTTAAAGAAAGAGCAGCTCTCACTGCAGTAGACCCAACAAAATGGGCACCATCTTTCTCATGAGGACAGGAGTCTTAGTGGACAGCAGTCAGTAGCCTACTGCAATTCTGTGAAAATGCATGGTCATGGGAACCTGCTTGTAATGGAGAAAATGATGCTTGAAATCACCAGTGGCCAAAGAGCGATGACTGCTTGCCATGGCAGCTCTTGTGGCACTGGAACTGGACATTTTTTCTCTGAAGACAGTTGTTACTATTGTCCTCTGCCCATGACCAGTGACATGCCTCGATAGGTACCCAGCAAACTGAGGTGACACTCTGAATGATTCCAGAAAAGAATATTACTATCGAATAAAAAGAGATTATGACACTGCAAAACCACTGAAATTGCCAAACATTTGCCTCACTTTTTTATATTGCTTGAATTTTGGGTATGTGAAAGAATCTAGGAGGTAGTATTATTGAACTGAACTTTGAAAGTATTTTAGAATTATAGGAAGTATTTTCCTTTAATGAATGTATAACTCATAATAGAAGACTTTTTTAAATTTTACAATCTTGAATTAGTTGCCTTTTCCCCCGACCAGCTGTTCTTTATTTACCTAGTTACTCTGGCTAGGTTTTGTGAGGGTAGGTCTTGAGTGTAGTAGAGCTTATCCAGTGTTTACAATGATCTGTTCTTCAGTGCAGACATTAAGTGTAATAGTAAATAGGAGGTGGAAGTGTGAATTAAGTGTCCTCAGAACACAACATGGTAATGTAAAGAGGGATAATGGGGATGAAGAATTCATGGAAAGAGAACTAAAATGTATAAAGCAGCGTGAACTGGCACTGCCCTGGGTATCGCACAATTTATCTTATTGATTCCTCACTAAAGTCAGTATAATGTTAGCACCAGCTTACATGGGGGCATCCAAGAACAGAGAGATTACAAAGCTTGCTCAGAATCACACAGTTAATCGGAGTAGGGCCAGTATTTTGTTTTCCAGATTCTCTCCATTTTGTAGACTGGGTTAAACCATTTCAAAACTGTTTTACTCTCCCTCCCTCCTTAAAATAATTCCTTAGTATCATCTATTGTCCAGTAAATTTATCCAACTATCTTATTTCTACAGTATGTTCAAATCAGAATCCAAACAAGGTCCACTCATTAGTCTGGTTGTTTTGAATCTTAAACCTCTTAATTTTGTCATTATTTCTGAGATAATTCAGAAGGCAAGCATGGTATTTGGTGTCTCTGAGAATATTTTACTTTTTTAATTTGTCATTTTATGGTTAGGCCGATTAGAGTTGGAGCTTAGTTTTGTTGTAATTTTCTCCCCCTTTAATAAGGTCCTTTTATAACAATTTAGATCTTTTCCAAATTCTGCTATTTAAATTTTTTTAAAATTCATAGATAAGTGTTTTTCTTTGTTGTTTGTTTGTTTGGAGATGGAGTCTCGCTCTGTTGCCCAGGCTGGAGTGCAGTGGCACGATGCAACCTCTGTCTCCCGGGTTCAAGCAATTCTCCTGCCTCGGCCTCTTCAGTAGCTGGGATTACAGGCGCAAGCTGCCACACCTGGCCAATTTTTTTTGTATGTTAGTAGAGATGAGGTTTCACCATGTTGCCCAGGTGGGTCTCGAACTCCTGAGCTCAGGCAATCTGTCCACCTCGGCCTCCCAAAGTGCTGGGATTACAGCCGTGAGCCACTGCGACTGGTCGTGTTTTTTTTATTTCCCAAAAGCATGTATTTAGAATGGATGTGATATTGTTACCCATATGGAAGGGGCAGTGTGACTGTCCTGGCTCTGGCAGGTAAGTGGAGAAGGACACTGGGGAAAGCTTACAGCCCTCATTCTTTACAGGACTCCTACTATCCCCCACTCTCTGCTATAGCTCATAGTGAGCGGAGGCACATCGTGGTTGGTGTGTAGATATCAGCTGCTGTGTGTAGGTAGTCACAGGCCTCACTATGTAAAGTGATTCTGTCAACCCAATGTCAGTAAGATGAGACACTTTCTCAGCACTGGGGATGTGATGCATTGAATTTTTAATATCATTAAAGCTATATGTTTATAGCAGGACTGTTGGGGGAAGATAGAGAATTGATAGGCCTGAGAATAGCAGACAGGCAATACCAGATACTGGAGGTGAGGACTTATTTACAAATTCAGTAGAGTAAGTGTTGATTCCATTTCTCCAAGACACACCAGGATTAACACTATGGATGGAGGATGCTGGGAACGAAAGGCATGGTGACGCCTGCTCCTACCTCCAGGTGCTTTGGGTTTTATCTAGATTACTCAAGTAAATGTGTCAAAAAGTTCATATTGTACTTGGTTAATTTTATTTTCTGTTTTTCTTTTTTATCAGATGATTTCAGGCAAATAGTAAAATTATTCAAATGGTAAAGAAGACCTTATAATGAAAAGCCTAAGTCCTCTGCTCCATATTTAGTTCTTTGTCCTTTAGACCTCCTGGCATGACCTTCATAAATCTAAATATGTGCTTCTGTTGCTATATTTCAATGTATCAGTATTAGACATTCTTTCAGTTTTCTGCTCTGAAATTGGGGACTTAGCTCACTTACTTATATTACCCTTGTATTTTGTTTCTTGATGATTATATTATTTTCTACTGGTCATCTTTCAAACTTAAATAATAGATGGAAACCTCTGAGTCTTGTTCTGTCAATGTTTGCCATTCTTTTTCAGTTCTGACGTGCAACATTCAAATAGTGTCCCTGTCTTTACCTCTTTACCTCCTTCTGCCCTGTGTCCCAGCTTTCCCTATAATAGCTTTACTCTCATACATACAAGGCTGGGGCATTCACCCGCTGTTCCAAAAACATATTTTAGTCTACTGTTTTGTTCATAGGATGATTCTAACTGTTGTAGCCCCTATATAGTTACGACTGAAAATATTAACATTGTTTACCGTTGCCTCTCTCTCTTTTTCAGAGCTTTATTGAAGTTAGCAGGTATCTGATTGTTCTTTTCCTTTTCTCTTTACCATTATGAATTAATTATGCTTTTATTTCTTTGCTGTCATTGGAAAGGGGTCTTAAGAGGGAGCAGAGGCCATTAAGTGTTTGCTTTGTCTGTCATCTGGAATCTAAATTCCACAGTAACTTGCTTACTAGTCAAGGTCATGTGAGGATCCTGGGGAGTGTGCAGTGGTGGAAAGCACTCCCAGTGTCTAGCATATGTTCAGAGCATGCTTTGGGGTCAAACAGATATGGGTATGAGTCCTTCTATCATGATTATCATGATTATGTTGGGCTGTTTGACCTCTGAGCCTCAGAAGTCAAAATGAATCCAGGAAAGGCTGGGTCATTGCTGCACATTAACCATGTCCTATTTGTAGGAAAGTTGACATTTCTGGAAACTTCACCCTGACTTTTCCTTCATCTCTGTTGATAGAGCCTCTACAGGTGAGGCACCCCATGCAATGGGCTCTGTTCTGTCTGTAACAGCTCTATCCCCAGGTTCTATGATTCCAGGCATTGGTCTTGCCTACTGAGAACATATCTTTTCATGAACTTTCAGGTTTCTACACTTTGCTTTGATTGCCCTCTCTGCTTCTAGTGTTCCTCCGTTTAGGAGAGTATGGCTAAACATATTGAGTGCCTAAACAGAATTCAATGGAAATAATAAATTAGTATAACAACACAGTATCTTCAGCTTTGTCTATAGCAGTTATGCTTTCCCAGTAATGAAACATATCATGTATGTCATATGACTTTTTCCATACCTTTATTCTCTCAATTATATAACTCTTGAGAAATTTTCAAATAGTAGAAAAAAATAACTGGGCACCTATGCCACATTTAAGTCCATGATGTTCAAAAGTCTTACCCAACTACCAGATTTCTACTAGTATTTGAGTGGGAGTGTGGGGCCCTCAGCTGGGATCAGTGTAGTATTTATAGCTGCACCAGGTACTGTTGGACAGCTTTTGGACAAGCATGTTTTTGATGACATTGTTCACGGCAGAAATAAAGTCTTGGAGAAGAGAAGAGGCCCTGACTGGAGGAAGAAATGCAAAATACAGCTTCCTAGGCTATCAACAGACTAGCAGGCAGACCATCCAGGTTCAGTGTGATTAGGGGCGGGAGAGGTTAAGACTTGTTTCCCTCTGTTGGACCCCAGTGCTTCCTGTGTGACTCAGATAGAGGAGGCCTGGCAAATTGAGTGCATTGGTCTCCCCATGGTAACTCTTGAGTACCCAACTCCTGAGTACCCCATGGACTGTGTCGGCTTGGGTGTTGGGCATTTGGTTTAGTGTTTATCATCAGAGGCCACGTTCCCTCCTCTCCATCTGCCTTTCTGTGTATCTGGCAGACAAAATTTTAAGAACTTTTTCTTCATATCTACAGTGTAGCATATCATGATGTTTTGTTAGTATAAATACATAGATAGATTAAATTATTAAAATAAGTAAATAGACTGTCACCTGTGTGGCAGAGATAAACAGTGCTCACCAAATATCTTATGTGTTCATTCATATTCCCAGTGCCTCCTGCAGTTAGATTGCAGCCATGTGATTAGGTCTGGATAATCAACAGTGAGAGGAAGGGCCTGTATTACTTCCAGGTCAGGGCACTTAAGAGTTGGTGTGACTCTACTACCTCTCCCCTTGCCTTCTGTGGTGTCCTTGGAGGCCTTGTGTGGAAACATGGCACCACATGACGGAGAGAGCCTGATCCCTTTGACACTGGATGGAGGAGAGTTTCTGATGATCTGCAGGAGACTTTGTGTGGGTTTATTGGGTAAAGTCATTGAGGCCTTGGGGTTTATTTCTTACAGCGACATAGCCTAGTATTACTCTAAGTAATATAGTTTTTGAGCGCTAAAAGAGAGCCAAATATTTGTTACGCCCCAACCTTTGACTTGTAGATGAAGAAGCATGCTCAGAGGGTGCATAGGCAGTTAGTGGTAGAGTCTGGATGCGACCTGAGTTTCCTGATGCCAGGGCTCCATGTTATCTGCCATTGGGCCTCTCAGGTAGTAGAAGACACCTGTAGCAAGATATCCAGACCTAAACTGGTATCACAGTTTATGCCCTATAATTTTATATCATTAGGAACATTTACAAAGCAGTTTTAAAAATGACTGTTAATTGTACAATCCTCTGGTGTTCAAATTGAGTCTTGGAGTCACTGAGGAGATAGCCACAGGCTTTAAAATTTCTTATTTACTATGTGCTTGCCAAAAGCTAGTTAGCATTTGGATAACTTCCAAAGGTTGCTGGTGCTCTAATGGACTTGGTCTGTGGAGTAGCAGGGGTTAGATTGGATGCAATTGTTTTCTGTAACTGTGACTGGCACCTAGGCTGGGCCAGGGGAAGGAAGGGAGGGCAGAGGGCAATGAGTGTGAGACAGCACTTCCTGCTGTGTCTTTCTCAGGCGCAGCTGCCACAGCCCAGCAGCTATGATGTGTCAGCTCCTCCTCTGGCCTGTGTTAAGGAAGGGGAAATAAACACTTTTGAGACCTGTTTCTGTTGCCCATAATGGTATCATTACTCACTTGCAGATGTGGCCCACATCTTCCTTGCCACCTCCAGGGGTAGTCTTCCACCCTCCGTTGGTCAGGTCTAAGTGTTTTGAGAAAATAAATAAGAGCTGCCAGGGTTTGTTGGAGACCCACTGTGAGGAAGCAAAGCCGTTCTCAAAATCTAGAAATAATTTGTGTTTCTAGTCAGTGACACAGAGACTCCTTTGAGGATTAATCACCATTTTTTAAAGTAGAAAGAACATGGTACTTTAATAAAATGAGTTAGTGATCTTTCTTCCTTCAAGATTTATTTTCATTTTAAACAAAAATTTTATTGTACAAACTTAGTAGAAACTCAAAAAGTTTCTATTTCAAACAGTAACATTCCTTTGTTTTTACTGTCTTTTGTTCTGAACACTTAAATTGAGCTAATGAATTAGCAAATACTTCTGGTTATATCCTTCCCTGAAGCTGGAAGACAGATCACCTTGTCTTTAGAATAAATATGCCTTATGGTTTGTGAAATAACCGTGTATGCACAGAGTGCATTTGCCTGAGGTATCCTCAGGGCCTTTTGTAGCTCTTTGATATTCTGCACTAACACTGTGGCATTAACCTGCCCAGTTAATGAATCTGCTGTCTCAGTGGGGATGCTCCAAGGTAGTTCCTTCGATGGGATTGGTAGATCAGGTCACCTGGCAGTGCCCTGAAAAATCAGAGTTGAGAGCAGGTGCATTTAATGGTGCAGTGGGAGGCAGGACACAGCTCTGGTTGAGATCACTTTGTGATGGGGGAAGGCCTAGGAGGAGACAGAACTGGGAGACCTGGGGAGAGAGCCTGGAGACTCATGGAGGGCAGGTACGCAGGCTGCCGAAAGTAGAGTGGAGAGGATTGATCTTAAAGCTAGGAGGTATCTCACAAGATTATTTTAAAAACTCTTAGTATTGGTATTTTTGTCAATAATGGCAGGCCAATATTAATCCAAAGCTGTTGGGTATTTATTAATTTGCTTCAAAATCATATTTTGAATGTCAGGACCCTTCTGGGCAAATATGAAGGGGGTGAAAGGGCAGTAGGGGACTCACAAATTTAGTAAGGTTATTAGCCCTTGAAGGAGAGTCCAAAAGATGAGCTAAGTCCTATATGAATAATTAGGATGCTATAGACAGTGAGAAATAAAGATATTAAGGCAGACTCATGGGAATACATCTGTCTTAGAGGAGGGGGCTAGGAAAAGGAAAAGACTTCCTGAAGGAGAGGTGTGTTTGATTTGACCCTTGAAGATGGACTAGATTTTTTAGTGGATTGACACATAGGTCTGAGCAGCAGGGAGCACCCTGGGTAAAGTAATATGGATAGAAAAGGGAACATGTTTTCACAACCCCAAATCAGGACCTGTGGTGGGGCAGGGGAGGAAGAGATTGTTTTGAAGATAATTCTACTTCACTGTTACTAATAGCATTGAATAGAGTGTGGGGTTCCAGGAATATCATCTCCCTTTATCCCAACAATCCTGGGAAAAGCACATTCTTTTTTTTTTTTTTTTTTTTTTGAGACAGAGTCTCACTCTGTCACCCAGGCTGGAGTGCAGTGGTGGATCTCAGCTCACTGCAAACTCTGCTTCCTGGGTTCAAGTGATTCTCCTGCCTTAGCCTCCTAAGTAACTGGGATTACATGTGTGTGCCACCACACCTGGCTAATTTTTGTATTTTTAGGAGAGATGGGATTTCATCATGTTGGTCAGGCTGGTCTCAAACTGCTGACCTCGTGATCCACCCACCTCTGCCTCCCAAAGTGCTGGGATTACAGGCCTGAGCCACCATGCCCAGCCGCATATTCTTATCTGTTTACAAAATGGGAGAACCGAGGCTCTAAAATGGTGTTAAATAATTTGCTCAAGTTGTACAGAGTAAGAAGTGAATTCAAACTCAGGCAGAGCAGCCCTAGAGTGAGACCAGCACCAGGGCAGTACACTGCCCTTAGTACTGAAAACAAGGACATTCAGGTGCCATGGGATAAAATAGATGAAATTAAAAGTGTTCCTATTTCTCCACATCCTCTCCAGCACCTGTTGTTTCCTAACTTTTTAATGATCACCATTCTAACTGGTGTGAGATGGTATCTCACTGTGGTTTTGATTTGCATTTCTCTGATGGCCAGTGATGATGAGCATTTTTTCATGTGTTTTTTGGCTGCATAAATGTCTTCTTTTGAGAAGTGTCTGTTCATGTCCTTTGCCCACTTTTTGATGGGGTTTTGTTTTTTTTCTTGTAAATTTGTTTGAGTTCATTGTAGATTCTGGATATTAGCCCTTTGTCAGATGAGTAGGTTGCAAAAATTTTCTCCCATTCTGTAGGTTGCCTGTTCACTCTGATGATAGTTTCTTTTGCTGTGCAGAAGCTCTTTAGTTTAATTAGATCCCATTTGTCAATTTTGGCTTTTGTTGCCATTGCTTTTGGTGTTTTAGACGTGAAGTCCTTGCCCACGCCTATGTCCTGAATGATGTTGCCTAGGGTTTCTTGTAGGATTTTAATGGTTTTAGGTCTAACATGTAAGTCTTTAATCCATCTTGAATTAATTTTTGTATAAGGTGTAAGGAAGGGATCCAGTTTCAGCTTTCTACATATGGCTAGCCAGTTTTCCCAGCACCATTTATTAAATAGGGAATCCTTTCCCCATTGCTTGTTTTTGTCAGGTTTGTCAAAGATCAGATAGTTGTAGCTATGCGGCATCATTTCTGAGGACTCTGTTCTGTTCCATTGATCTATGTCTCTGTTTTGGTACCAGTACCATGCTGTTTTGGTTGCTGTAGCCTTGTAGTATAGTTTGAAGTCAGGTAGCGTGATGCCTCCAGCTTTGTTCTTTTGGCTTAGGATTGACTTGGCGATGCGGGCTCTTTTTTAGTTCCATATGAACTTTAAAGTAGTTTTTTCCAATTCTGTGAAGAAAGTCATTGGTAGTTTGATGGGGATGGCATTGAATCTATAAATTACCTTGGGCAGTATGGCCATTTTCACGATATTGATTCTTCCAACCCATGAATGTGGAATGTTCTTCCATTTGTTTGTATCCTCTTTTATTTCATTGAGCAGTGGTTTGTAGTTCTCCTTGAAGAGATCCTTCACATCCCTTGTAAGTTGCATTCCTAGGTATTTTATTCTCTTTGAAGCAATTGTGAATGGGAGTTCACTCATGATTTGGCTCTCTGTTAGGAACACTTTTACACTTTTGGTGGGACTGTAAACTAGTTCAACCATTGTGGAAGTCAGTGTGGTGATTCCTCAGGGATCTAGAACTAGAAATACCATTTGACCCAGCCATCCCATTACTGGGTATATACCCAAAGGAATATAAATCATGCTGCTGTAAAGACACATGCACACGTATGTTTATTGTGGCACTATTCACAATAGCAAAAAGTTGGAACCAACCCGAATGTCCAACAACGATAGACTGGATTAAGAAAATGTGGCACATATACACCATGGAATACTATGCAGCCATAAAAAATGATGAGTTCATGTCCTTTGTAGGGACATGGATGAAACTGGAAAACATCATTCTCAGTAAACTATCACAAGGACAAAAAACCAAACACCGCATGTTCTCACTCATAGGTGGGAATTGAACAATGAGAACTCATGGACACAGGAAGGGGAACATCACACTCCGGGGACTGTTGTGGGGTGGGGGGAGGGGGGAGGGACAGCATTAGGAGATATACCTAATGCTAAATGACGAGTTAATGGGTGCACCAAAACAACATGGCACATGGATACATATGTAACAAACCTGCACATTGTGCACATGTACCCTAAAACCTGAAGTATAATAATAAATTAAAAATTAAAAAAAAAAAGGAAATTAGGACCATCTTGGAAAATCTGGCACCTGTGCTTGCTAAAACTTGGGATGTGTTCAGGGCTGGGGAAGTTGTAGGGTTTAAGTCAGTATATGAGAAGTGTGCAGTTGGGACAGTACAGTAGCCAACTAGCCACATGTGGCATTAAACACTTTGAATATGTCTTATCCAAATTGGGGTGTAGTTTAAGGGTGAAATAAATGCTATATTTCAAAGATCAAGTATAAAATATGTAAAATAGCTCAATAATTTTTATATTGATTACACATTGAAATGTTTCTAAAATTACATCTTAAAGTTAATTTCACTTTTTTTTACTTTTTAAAATGTGGCTACTAGGAAGTTTTAAATTATGTATATGGCTCACATTACATTTTTATTGGACAGTGCTGGTCTGAAATGCAAGATTAAGCAGTTTGGGATTTATAAAACCAAAAAGTAAGCTTTCTTTCTCAATTTTGCTTAGGATTATTCCTTTTTTATATGTGGTTTTTAGGTATCTGTAAGAGCCAGCTAAAGTTTTAGCTAATTAGTCAGATATTGGTCTTTGCTATCAAATATTGTTGTCTCTGTCACATGAAGGTGGTCTCTGAGTCATGCCTCAGTGTTGGGTTTATTACACAGTTTTAAAAAAAAGCACACTGTGTCCATGCCATATTCATGACAAAGAGTTTATGCATCTCAGGACAGAATGAACTCTTTCATGTTTCCCTGAAGTTAATGGTTGACCAAATACTTCATGACCTTTGAAATAACACATGGCTTTAGAATGGCCCACTATTCAAAATTTATATCACATCTTTGGTGCCGTAAAGTTATCAGACATTCACCTGTGGGGTCTGCCTTTAGAAATGGTCAGGAGAGTTTGATGTTACAAGTAATCTACATTACAGTTGTAATGTAGAAAAAAGGGAATCATGCTGATGCTCTTATTTGCTTTTTAACTTGTGGCCCTTCAAAGATGTACAGTTACTAATTTGGAGATTCGAATATGTTCTCCCCATAATCCCACTTTCTTTAATAACAATTTTCTACTAGGTTGCTTTTATGGCTCCAAGTTCCTGATCTTATTTACTTTTCCACTGCAAATGTCAGAGGCTCAGCTTCTGGGCCCTGATAAAGCTCTTGTGGCGTTAATTCTTGGCCTGACCTTCATTTCTTAGACCTCTGGCTGTGGAAAGTATTTCTTTGGCCTTACATGTGCATAGAATTCAGGACTTGAAAGGGAGCAAGGAGGAAAGTTTCCACAGCAATTTGAAAAAGTAGCTTTTCTCACTTACAGTAGTTCAAGAATGTACAAAATCCTTTAGCCAGAAATGGCCTGAAAACGCAGAGGAGGTAAGCACAATGTACAGCCTGGAAATCAGAGTTTCTTCCTCTCTGTGCTTTGCTGGTGGAGTGACAACTTACTTGTTCTCATGGGCTCCTTCAGTGCCTGGGGGCAGTTTCCTGCCTCAGGGTTAAAGGGCTGCCTTCCCCTCCTTACTCAGCTTCTGAAGCCAACAGGTCCACCTCCTGGTCCATTTCTGAACCTGATACCTGCAGAAGGAAATTCATCAACAACCTCTCCCTGACTGTCAGGGTGACTTATAATGAGCTTCTTCTCCCAGATGGGGAGATTCTTGTCCTAGCCCAGAGACTTTTTGGCTGGAAACCAGGTTGAGGCCTTAAATCGCCAGGAGAGCCAGCCTCCCTGGCCTGGTCCCAGCCCTCTGTGCTCACCTTCCCCCTGCTGGTCTGACTTACAGGCTCCCATTTTGTGTCAGCTTTTCCTCTATTGGTGGGTGTGGGCCTAAGACTTAGGACCCCTTCCCTGGCTAATTCTTATACCTCAGACTGGAAGAGACTAGCTCCTGCATACCCAGCTGGATCTGGCTCTCCAGATATGGTGATGTGCCCAGTAGGTTGGCAGGCTGTTTGGTTCTGACCACCTCTGGAATTAGTACTAGAATAATATGAAAACAGAAGACACCAAATAATTCAGTGATAAAAAGTTACAAAAACTGCTAAATGTAGTACCTAATCAATTATGGTCAAAGTCTTCCACTGATGTTGGAAAAATTATCTTAGCTGCTCCAATCAAAATTCAGATATATCCATCAAAACCTCTTCCAAATCTTAAGCAATACCCTTTAAAACCAGAAACTTTAGAAGGAATAAGACTTTTAGTTTTAGACTATATAAAGGAGGCTTGATTATTTCTTGTACAACCCCATATAACACTTCAGTCCTTCCTATAAGAAAACCAAATGGTAGAGGATGGAGGTTTGTGTGAGAACTCAGAGAAATTAATGATATTCCTCATCATCTGGTAGTGCCAAACCCCCATACGTTGTTGACTGTAATATCAACTAAAGGTAAATTCTTGGCTGGGCATAGTGGCTCATGCCTGTAATCCCAGCACTTTGAGAGGCTGAGGCAGGCAGATCACCTGAGGTCAAGAGTTCAAGACCAGCCTGGCCAACATGGCGAAACCCTGTCTCTACTAAAAATACAAAAATTAACTAGGTGTGGTGGCATGCACCTGTGATTCCAGCTACTCAGGGGCCGAGACAGGAGAATCACTTGAACCCAGGAGGTGGAGGTTGCAGTGAGCTGAGATTGCACCACTGCACTCCAGCCTGGGTGACAGAGCAAGACTCCATCTTAAAAAAAAAAATTATTTACTGTGATAAATTTATATACTACATTCTTCAATATTCCTGTAGATAAAGACGATTTCTCTTTTCCTTCACTTGGGAAGACAGAAAATACACATGGAGACTCACGCCTCAGGGATACACTGAGAGCCCTACTTATTTTTCACAAATATTAAAAGGTCTCTCAGATGTTGACTGCTGCAAGAAATCTATTTTAATGCAATACATAGATGATTTGCTTCTCTGCTTAGAGGGTAGGCAAACCTCTATAGAGGATGAGATTCACTTGTTATAACCATTAGCTCTAAAGGGACACAAGGCCTCAAAAACAAAACACATTAGTTTTGTCACACAAAGATATTTGGGTAATTTAATATCAAAGGAAGGTCTTTTCATCCACCTAAACAGTATACTGGCCTTCCCTACCCCCAAAACTATAAAGCAACTAAAAAGATTTCTGGGGGTGACAAGATACTATCAGAATTACATTTCAAACTTCTGCCTTAAAACTCAGCCTTTATATACTCTTCTAAACAAGATAAACTAGACCCCCTGAAATGGACTAAGAAAAATCAGTTAGCATTGAAAGAAGTTAAAAACAGCTTCATAAATGCCCCAGCTTTGAGACACCCATGTTATGATATTCCATTTTCATTGTTTGTTCATGAAATCATAAAATGCCTTAGGGCAGTCTAACACAAAAACATGGAGACCAAAACAGACCAGAGGGATACAAGACTCTATGACTAAAAAATGGCCACCTTGCACGAGGACAATAACTGCTACTGCTCTATTAGTAAGAACAACCGAAGAAATAGTGATGGGCTTTCCTATCACTGTCTTTGTTCCACATTCTGTGGAAGCACTTGTGAATTCACACCACACTCAACATTGTTCTGTTAGCAGATTAGCTTCTTATGAAGTTTCTTTTCTTTCTATACCTCACATTACAATCTCTAGGTGCAGTCATCTATACTCTGCCACTATTCTGCCTCTATCTTCAGATGAGATGCTGCGTGGCTGCATAATCTTAAGCAACCAGCTTTGCTCTTCTAGAACAGACATACAAGAGATTCCTCTTAGTAACGCTGATGTTATGTGGATTACAGATAGATCCTACTTAAAATTAAATCTGGAACTTATCGCACAGGTTACAGTACAATATCTTTAACTGAAAAAATAAAACCAGAAGTCACCTTGGCTCAACAAATAAGATGGATAACATGAATTAGGGCCTGTTAACTGACCAAAAAACTCTGCTAATATGCATACAGACAGCAGAGATGCCTTCAGAATAGCTCAAAAATTGTAAATGCTATAAAACAAAGATCTTCTGATCAATCCATTAAAAAAGATACCTTATTATACAATTGTTAAAAGCCATATTATTACCAAAATGTCTGGTCATTATTAAAATCCCAGTTCATTCCAAATCAGATATTCCAAAAAACAAAACACTAGCCAATAATATAGCCAAAAAAAGCTGCTCTAAATACATCTAAACAATAAAATAATCTATATTAACTTTAATCTATATTAACTTCTAACATTAGTGACCTAAAGAACATTAAATTTGACATGAAACTTTTTGAAGCATAGAACTCCAAAATCCAAGCAAGCAAGCAAAAAACTAAACAGAAGGAGGAACATATTCTCTCAAAGATGAGGTATATGGGCCAATGCGCCTATACTTCCTGCTACATTTCAGTCATCATTTGTAAACCTACATATATGACTTAACTCACTGGAGTCCTGATAAAATAGTTGAGAAAAACGGTATTTCTAAAACATTTCTCCAGCCATAGATCATAAGATATATAATGACTATCACATTTGCCCAAAATGTAATAAAAAAATTTATACAGTTCCCAAAGACATTTTCCCCTTCCTAAAGGCCCTTTTGGAGCATGACACTTAGATTTTATTCAGCTACAACCATCACAAGAATGCAAATGTGTTCTAATGGTGATTTACATATTTTCTCGTTGGATCATAACATTTCTACATGGAAGAACAAAGGCCTTAACAGTAAGTAAAATTATCTTTAAAAAATTATTCTAACTTGAGGAATTCCCCTGGAACTTCTTAGCAACAGAGGCACTTGCTTTGCTAGACAGACAATTCAATCAGTATATAAAATCTGGCTCGTCCTCCAACATATCCATTATACTTATTATTCCCAGTCATCTGGTTAGTAAAAAACATAAACTAAATAATAAAACTCAATTGACAAAATTAACTGAGGCTTTAAAAATTCCTTGGCCAAAAGCTCTTCCATTGATTTTGTATAAACTAAGATCAACCCCTTTTAATAGACATCAGTTGTCTCCATTTAAAATTATAACAGATAAACCTATAAAATTCACTCAAAAAATTATACATCTCTGATATTAAATGGAGACATATTCAACTATTACAATGGCAGCTAACTAAAAATTGTATACTAATAAAAATTATTTTCATGGTGAGCTTCTGGGAGACAAAAATTTAAAGACCATGAATTTCAACCAAGAGATTTTATTTACTAAAAGCAGTATCTTTTAAAAGATTCTCTCTAACCAAAGTAAAAGGGATCTTATCAGGTAATTCTTACTAGTAACCCTTGCACTGCAAAATCAGAAGACAAAGACTCTTAAATTCATATATCTTATCTGCTTAAATAGATGATTTCACCAGAAGGTAATCTTCATTATTAGATAGGTCAATGCCAGGCCAAAAAAAAAAAAATGACATCTGAGACAGCCAACCTTCCCAAGACACTAGACCAGGCCCAAATCTAAACAAATCCTTGCTGTTAATAATCGTTAATAGATGAAAAATATTTTCTTTTATAAGTTCCCATTAAATTTATTTCTTTTCACCCCTCCCCTAATTCTTATGTTTTAATGCTACTATTACCAACTGTTACCCATAACACAGTCTCTTCTTACAGTGGGCACAAGACTATGCTAATAGCCAGAAAAAAGACACTTGCTAGTTATGTGGCCTCATGCCCTTTCTAGGGGTTCTGTCCTACCATGATAGATATCTCCTCTGCAAAGATTAAATAAAATATCAAAAACATATCTTTGTTTTTCAAGAACAGTCACCAGTACTTAGCACTAACATATCTAAAGATAATATATATCACTCATCTATTAATGAAACCTTACAAAATAAGACATTAAAAATTTTTCAATAAAAACCCCAGTTCATTAGCTTTAACAGTGCTACTGCTCCAACTAAGAGGTAAGACAGTAACACTGTCTCAACTAAAAGATAAGACAGCTCAATTCAAGATGATACAACACAAATTATGGACAATTTTATTTGATTTACTTGCTCCTCTGGTCAGCTTAGTCAGCTTGTCCCTTTATATTGAGAACAAGAAAAAAATCACACCAAAGATACCTGGCCAACTAACACTAAGAAAATAAAATAGATACCCCCAAAACAGTATATTCATGCCATTATATTACAAAGTACTGATTGACATGCCACTAAATAGACACAATGAACAAGCATTTATTGGCTAGCTCCAAAAAGAACACCTTGGCTGTGTGATACCAATCTATGGCCATAGTTACCATGTTCTTTGGGTTATATTTGGACATAAGCATACCAAAGCATATCATTTCAAACCCCACAAACCTTCCTCATTTGTAATCTTATTGGGTTTATTCTAAACTCAGTTGATTAAATCATTTAGCTTTCATCTTCACGCCACAACTGGATATTAAAAATGTCATTTAACATATAGAGGCCCTAACCAAATATAAAACAGGCCCTAAATGATAGCCACATAGATATCTTATTATTAAACAATAAAGCAACTCCTATAAAAAAGGCTATATTACAGAACCATATGATTTTAGACATACTACAGCCCAAGGGAAAACATGCACTATCATAAATTCCAATACCCCAAATAAAATAACATCACTAAATTAATGGCTGATATAAAAACCCAAATAACTAACCATTTAAAGCCAAAACTCTCCCTAAGCAATTGACTAAGCAACTGGTTTAAGTCTCGGGAAACTTGGTGACAGAAGTTATTACTTATTCTAAAATTATAATCATATACTATATTTTATCCTGTTTTTGTCTTCACTTCTACTACAACATTCATTTACAATAGGGTCAACATATATATGACTAAAAAGAGTAACATAATGGTTAGTCAAAAAGATTACATTAATTAAAGATACAGCCACTTAGTCTGACTCATGTAACAAAGTCACTTCCTTCACGTTACTTTAAATTCAGCCTGTACTCCATCAGCTTTATAACTTATCCAATTATTCATTGCCATGAACATGACATTCTGGAAATGAGCCTTCATAGCAAAGTGAAACTAAACTCAAACATAAAAAGAGTCAAAACTCTTGGGTTTATCTAGGATGCTTTCTTTGAAAGAAAATTTAAAAAATAATAATAATAAAATAGGAAAATTAAAAAAAAAAAAGCTGTTGAAACTCCCAAAACACTTTAAGCCTTGAGAGAGATGTGACTGTGATCTGAGTCACATAACATGTAGTTGCAACTTCTGCTTCTTAGATTATGAATTAACTCTCTCATTGTTCTCATTCTGTAAATGACTAAGAGAGATCAGAGACCAGACCTCCTCCCCTTCAAATCACTGACCTTTATTATAGATTAGCTGCCTTCTTTATTGTCATATGCCTAACTCAGACCAGATGATGCCCAAGACCCCAACTCTGTTACATCTGTAGCATAAAATGCTAAATATACCTTTCTCACAAAAAGATCTTCTTGACCAATCGGACCATTATAACTTAATGTTAAACCTTATATTAAAAAGTGTTAAGATTCTATTAAACTTTCCAAACTTTATCCATATGAATAACCTCCAAAACTTCTCCTCTTTGGATTACTGACTTCCATTCTTTTTTGGAGACAGAGTCTCGCTGCTCTGTTGCCCAGGCTGGAGTGCAGTGGCGCGATCTCGACTCACTGCAAGCTCTGCCTCCCAGGTTCACGCCATTCTCCTGCCTCCGCCTCCGGAGTAGCTGGGACTACAGGCGCCCGCCACCGAGCCCAGCTAATTTTTTGTATTTTTAGTAGAGATGGGGTTTCACCGTGGTCTCGATCTCCTGACCTCATGATCCACCTGCCTCGGCCTCCCAAAGTGCTGGGATTACAGGCGTGAGCCACCGCACCTGGCCCTGACTTCCATTCTTTAAAAATCTATATTCCCAAGGGGGCCAGCATCAAATCTGGTCAAATAAACTCTATATTTAATCATATTTTCTAACTCTCATTATTTAAAGTTAGCAATGGCAGATTGTTATAAATCAGTGCCTTAGCCTCTGCCAGAGGACCCTCTTCCCTGAATGCTCATGTGTGGTCAACCCCTGAAGCTGTGAGAGTTACCCCTAGTCATCCATTTTGCAGTGCCTAACTTGTCTTTTATATCTTGAAGGCTGAGTATCTCGCAACCACCTGGGCCTCATTCCCCATCCTGCCTAATGAGGCCTGAGCTGTACCATTGCTTCATTCTATGTGTAGGGGCTCAGGGAAAACTTCCCCTTCACCCTCTGAAGGTTTGCTGAAAATCAGCTAACAAAGGACAGATTAATAGGGGAAATGGCATACAAATTTATTAATGTGCACGAAAGTCTTACGAAGATCTCAAGGAAAGATAAGATGGTTGATGCTTTTATATCATCTTGGGATTACAGAAAGAATGGGGACTCAGAGAATGACCAAAAAACAGGTTATGGTGGTAAGTGAGGTTATGGTGTCAAGATAGGTTATAGGAGGGAGAGAAGAGGAGGGTAGTGGCAAAGGTAGTCTTGTTATGCAGACTAACTACAGCTGTAGCAGCCCTCAGGGAGACTAGATGGTAAATATTTCTTTCAGACTTTTAAAGTGTCAGACTCTCAGTTAATCTTTCTTAGACTTGGACAAGGGAGGGCCTCAGAGAAAGCATGGCTACATCAATGCAGATTTTCTCTACAGATGCAACTCACTCTCACAAAAGACAGCATTTTAGCTATGCCTATATTTCCAGCCCTTCTGAAAAGCAATCTCTAAATGTATCAAAGACATGTATTTTTAGGCGAAATATTTTGGTTTTCTTCACGTGGGAGAAATGTACCTGGAGTAGGGGCTTCACCACTTCCCAGGCTGGTCTCAGTCCTGGTTTAAGGGACCTGGTTTTGATTGTTTTGAGAATTCCATCTACGCCCTACCTGCTGCCTTATTTATCAGGCTGGAGACTACCTGGGTGCCCTTGCCAGATTTCCCTCTCCTGCTCTAAAGCCCAAGGCTCAGGCAAGGTCCTAGGTCAGACTGCAAGGTCCTAGCCACAGGCCGATGGCTTTGGCTTGTCTCCCTTCTTGTGCAGTATCTCTAAGCGCTGAGAGGAGGTGGCAGGTGCCAGCAATCTGCATTTCTCTAGGCCTGGGCTTTTGCCATGCGGCTTTGCCTTCCCCTGTCCATCTGCCACTCCCACTTCCCTTCCTGCCTTCTTTTTTGTCACCTCCTGGGTTGGCCCCTCTGGTACCAGTTTTATCCAATTGTGTGGGTCTGGAATCACATGTAAGAGCTTATGTTGCTGTAACAATATAAACAGATTCGTGTGATCCTGAAGTAGGCCTGTAATGGCCCACATTCTCTGCCATGTGTGCGAGTATGTGGTGTGTGTGTGTGTGTGTGTGAGAGAGAGAGAAATTCATTGATTACTGTATTTTTAATCTGCCTTCCTTTGTACACTATTTATTCATTTTACATGAACCTCAAAGCAGAGGCACAGAGCTGGTATTGAATGCCAGATCCTTGATCGCACTATCTATCTTACTGAAAATGTAAGAGCTAAGGGGTTCATTGATGCTAGTTTGTTTTGTAGCTAGGGTATCCTTACCTGACTTGTGACCTTGGGCATGTACCTTCATCTTTTTGTGCCTTCACCTTTCTCACCATACAAGGAAGATGATGGGGCACCTGACTGGAGAGTTATGAGGATTAAATGTCTTCATCCTCATTTAAAATGAAAGCCCTATATTAATAAATGTTTCTTTGACTATGAAAAAAATAAAAAATAAAATGAAAGCCCTTTGGGCAACCTCTGGAACACAGTAAATGCTCATAAGAACCTGAGGTAAGAACTCTTACTGGCCTAATTGTGACTGGTTGATCTAGTCCATTAATTCCATAATTATAGATACCTTTAAATTTTTATATCTGTTTAGTAAATTCAAATTTTTTTTATGGTTTGGCTTTTCCTAAGGGAAGGTATATTGTCTTATTATTATTAGATTATTCTCTACAAGCAGAAAGAAATGCTAGTGTTTGTTTTACAACTGATGTTTAATTGTTTAGACCTTAGATGTTTCTGTTTATTTTGTATATTCACTCACGTACTGACTTGTGGCTAGAGAAGATCGTTAGCTGCCGAGACATTTTGTTTTTCATTTGAATTAGAGTCTCAGATGTCTTTTATTTAGGGAGGTTTTTTTCATACATTTTCTGTTTTCCTGCATACCTTCTGCAGGAACTATACAGTGGCTTCTGCTTTTTTTCTGATTAAAGAAACAAAGCATTTCTATGTAGAGAATGGATCAGTGGGCAAATGAAGAGTGAATTTCTGAGAAAACAATAGTTTCTGCTTTGATAGCTTAAATACACAGGGGAAGCTTTTTCAATATGAAGTGGAAGCTTTGCAGCTACTGAGAATGTTTGTTTTCTCCTGGAGAAACATTTCTGTCTTAAAGGTTGTTCCAAAGCAGTGCGCATCCTAGCACCATAGTGAGGGAGAGTCTCCCTCCTGGGCTGGTTCTTCATGAGTCACAAGGGCCAGTCCTCCTATACCAGCCCCTTCACTTTTAAGGCATTCTGCTCTACTGTGTAATTAGAGGCTTCAGTATTGTTGATATGCTCAAAAGATCACTGGACATAGAGATGATTCTAGTCCACTGTTGCCATTTTTGGGAATGACAAAGTATCCCTCTGGCAGTAAAACTCCACCTGAATTTTATGCCTCCCCTTTACCTGTGGGAAGCCTGTCACTAAAATTAACGTTATCAGACCTTAGTTTCCTCTATGAAGTAGAGAGAATATTCAAGAATAAATGATGGAATTTTGGGGCTAAAGTGGAATTTAGTAATCAGTCTTGAATTTAGGTAAAAATAACCTGCTCATTTTCTAAATGTAGATTCTTAGTCCCCAGGAATTAAGCATGTTGCAAAAATCAACCAGCAAGTGAGCACTGGTGAACTCTTCCTGTTTCCACAATTGTGACAGTAGGCCTTTTGCTGTTTTTGTCTCCCAGTGTACATAGTAGACAATTAAGTGATAGGAGCTCTACTCCACTCCCCTGTTTTCAAGGGAATATTTAAACTCACTGTGTTGCCTAAGTACAAACAATCATCATTTAAACCATTTGTTTTTTGAGGCAGGGGGTTGAGTCTTGAAAACTGAGAGATGAATTTGCAGCCTGTGTTACAAAATTTGCACATATTCAGGTGGGAAGTTATACTCCAACTCCAGGTACATTGTAAAGATGTTGACAGCTGGCTGGGTGCAGTGGCTCATGCCTGTAATCTCAGCACTTTGGGTGGCCGAGGTGGGTGGATCACTTGAGGTCAGGAGCTCAAGACCAGCCTGGCCAACATGGTGAAACCCTGTCTCTACTAAAAATACAAAAATTAGCCTGGTGTGGTGGCACATGCCTGTAGTCCCAGCCTACTCAGGAGGCTGAGACAGGAGAATTGCTTGAACCTGGGAGGCGGAGGTTGCACTGAGCCAAGATTGTGCCACTGCACTCCAGCCTGGGCTACAGAGCAAGACTCCATCTCAAAAAAAAAAAAAAAAGTGTTGACCTCTGTGTGACTTCCCCTTCTGGGAAGATGGAATAGATGTACTTTTTTCCATTCTTCTCATTAAGTATAACTAAAAACCCTGGGGGCTCACCATATCTAAGACAAACATAAGAAGACTATGAACAGAGGACAGAAGAAGGCAGACTGGCTGTGTTCCCTGGGTACTGAGGAGTGGTATGGTGTTGAGTTCTCTTAGGTTTTTGTTTTGTTTTTTTGCCTCATATATTTGAGTCTTGAAGGTGAAAAAGTTGACAATACCAATTGTCACAGAAATACCAATTGTCACAGATGAAAATGTTCCCATCTCCAAAACCAGCAAAAGCCAAAGGCCTAGGAAAAGGGCAGCCAAACAAGACAGACAATTTTTACATGATAACTGCTCTACTCCATCCAAACAACACAGAAAAAATCTGTGGCCTCCACCCCTACCTGGAAAAAGCTAAGCAGGAAGCTGAGACTTTTATCCTTAATGGCCAGTAATGAGCCCTTCACCTCTCTTGTGGTGTAAGTGGGGCCACTTGGAGAGCCAGACCAACAAGCACCTGGAAGAAACAAGGAAGCTCCCTCCCAGCCAGTGTGGTGTCAGAGGAGGCCTAGTGGACAGTAAAAATATTCACCACTGACCAGTAACAATGAGGCCACCTCCACTATAGAGTCAGCAGAGATCTTGTGGGGAGCTGGAATTTCTACCCAGCAGCAACAAGGAGCTCCCTCCTCAGGTATCAACAGAGGTCAAATGAGGACCCTGGACTTCTGACTGTCTTTGGCAGCAGTAAATCCAGAGTGTTGTCAGAGAGAGCCAGCTAAAACAGAGGTTTAAATAAGATTCAGAGTTTCAGAACATAATACAATAGTACACAAGTGTCAATACAAATTTGCTCATCATACCAAGAACCTGGAACATCTCAAACTGAATGAAAAAGACAATCAATATATGCCAAGACTGTGAGGGCAGAGGTGATGGAATTATCAGGCAAAGATTTTAAAGCAGCCATGATTAAAAAATATATTTCAATGAGCAATTTCAAACATACTAGAAAGAAATAATAATAATAAGAAACCCTTAACGAGGAAGTACAAAGTCTTCCCAAAGAAATAAAGGATATAAAGAAGAACCAAGTAGAAATTTTAGATGTGAAAAATGCAATAACTGAAGCTCAATAGCAGAACAGAAGGAAAAAAATCAGTGAGCTGGCAGATAAAACAATAGAAATTACCTAGTGTGAACAACAGAGAGAAAGTAGAGTGGACTGAAAGTGAATAAAGCCTCAGGAAGCTATGGGACTATAATACAGGATCTAAATTTATATTATTAGAGTTACAGAAGGAAAGGAGAAAGAGAGCTGAAAAAAGTACTTGAAGAAATAATGGCTGAAAACTCCCCAAATTTGACAATAGACACAAACAAACAAACAAAAACCTGAGTGAATACCAAACAGGATAAACCCAAAGAAATCCACACCAAGACACATCCTAACTAAACTCTTGAAAACTAGATTGAAAACAGAGAAAAATGATACTATACTTGCAGAGGGAAAACAATAAGAATGACAGCTTCCTCAACAGAAATTATACAGGCGAGAACAAAAAATAGCATGTATTTTTTAGGTGCGGAAAGGGAAAAACTGTCAACTCAGAATCCTATATTTTGTGAAAATATCCTTTAGGAATGAAGGAGAAATCAAGGCATTCTCATATGAAGGAAAACTAAGAATCTGTTACCAGGAGACCTTTGCTAAGGAAGTGATAACAGAAGAAATCCTAGAACATCAAGAAGGAAGAAAGAACATGGCAAGCAAAAATATTGATAAATACAATAGGTTTTCTTTATCTTTTTCTAAATATACTTTTAAAATTATGTTTCACAGTTGAAGCAAAAATTATAATACTGTTTGATGTTTTAAATGCATGTAGAAGAAATATTTAAGACAATTATATTGTGAATGGGGTAAAGGAACATAAAGGAAGGTAAGTTTACTGTACTTCACTTGAACTAGTAAAATGATCATACCAGTAGAGCATGATAAATGTTATGGCCATAAAATGTCATGCCTACCAACCACTAGAAAAAGCTATACAAAGAGATATATTCTAAGACACTCTACGTAAATCACAATGAAATTCTATAAAATGTTCAACTAATCTACAGGAAGGCAGGACAAGTAATCTACAGGAAGTAAACACAGAAATAAAAAATAGTAAAAATTTTCATATTTAAGCCCTAACACATCAATGACATTAAATGTAAATGGCCTAAATACACCAATTGAAGATACAAATTAGCAAAGTGGATTAAAAAACATATCCTAGTCATATGCTATTTACAGGAAATTCATCTCAAATATAACGATATAGATAGGTTGAAAGTAAAAGTATAGAACTATATATATAATATAAAAATTAATTTTAAAAATCAGGATTAGCTATATGAATATTTGATAAGCTAGATTTCAGAGCAAAGAAAATCACCATAATCAGGGGCATTACATAATGATAAACAGGTCGATCAACGAAGAAGGCATAGTGATTCTAAATGTTTATGCAGCAAACAACAGAGCTTGAAAATACGTAAAATTTAAATTGGTAGAACTAACACTGAAAATGGAAAAGCCAACAATTAATGATGGAGACTTCAACAACCTCTCCCAACAACTGATAGAGCAAACAGGGAGATAATCAACAAGGATGTAGAAAAAATGCCACAGTCAAAAACAAGATTTAATGGACATTTATAGAACACTTCCCCCAACAACAGCAGAACTCAAATGGCAACAGAATATATATTGAGACCATATTCTGAGCTATAAAACAAACCTTAACAAGTTTAAAACTTGTGAAATAATAGAGCGTGTTCTCTACAATATAATCAAACTAGAAATCAACAGAAAAATAAACAGGAAAAATCTACAAACACACTGAAACTAAATAGCTCACTTCTAAATAATCCATAGGTCAAGGAGGAAGTCTGAAAGGAAATAAAATTCATTGAACTGAATTAAAATGAAAATACAATATTTCAAAATTTATGGGAAACTGCTAAAGTAGTACATAGAAGAAAATTTATAGTCCTAAATGCATACATTGGAAAAGAGGAAAGTCTCAGACCAATAATCTAAGTTCCCATCATAAGAACTTAGAAAAAGAGCAAAATAAACCCAAAGCAAGCAGAAGGAAGGAAATAATAAGGATCAGAACTGAAATCAATTAGGTTGTAAACAGAAAAACAATAAAAATAAATGAAACAAAGTCTGGTTCCTCAAAATGATTTAAAAAATAAGTCTTCAGCAAGACTCACAAGGGAAAAAAAAGAGAAAACACAAATTGTCAGTATCAACGAGGACACAGACAATATCAATATAGACCTTATCTACATCAAAAGAATAATAAAGTGAATACGATGAATATTTCTTTTTTCATTACTTCAACTTTTATTTTAGATTCAGAGGGTACATGTGCAGATTTGTTATGGGGTATATTGTGTGATGCTGAGTTTGGGGTAGAAATGATCCCATCACCCAGGTAGTGAGCATAGTACTCAATAGAGAATTTTTCAGCCATTGTTCCCTCCTCCTTTTCTCCAGTACTCCCCGGTGTCTATTGTTCCCATCTTTATGTCCATGTATACCCAGTGCTTAGCTCCCACTTATAAATGAGAACACGTGGTATTTGGTTTTCTGTTCCTGTGTTAATTCACTTAGGATAATGCCCTCTAGCTGTATCCATGTTGCTGCAAAAGACATAATATCATTCTTTTTAATGGCTGTGTAGTATTCAGTGATGTATATGTACCACATTTTCCTGATTCAACCCACCATTGATGGGTGCCTAAGTTGATTCCATGTCCTTGCTATTGTGAATAGTGCTGCAATGAACATATGAGTGCATGTGTCTTTTTTGCAGAACAATTCATTTTCCTTAGGGTATATACCCAGTAATGGGATGGCTGGGTTGAATGGCAGTTCTGTTTTCAATTCTTTGAGAAATCTCCAAACTACTTTCCACAGCGACTGAACTAATTTACATTCTCACCAGCAGTGTGTAAGTGTTCTCTTTACTCCACAACCTCACCAACACCTGTTATTTTTTGTCTTTTTAATAATAGCCATTCTGACTGATGTGAGATGGTATCTCATAGTGGTTTTGATTTGTATTTCTCTGATGGTGAGTGGCATTGAGGATTTTTTTATATGCTTGTTGGTTGCTTGTATGTCTTCTTTTGAAAAGTGTCTGTTTATGTCCTTTGCCCAGCTTTTAATGGGGTTATTTGTTTTTTGCTTGTTGAATTGTTTAAGTTCCTTATAGATTCTGGATATTAGACCTTTGTCAGATGCATAGTTTACAAATATTTTCTCCCATTCTGTGGGTCATTTGTTCACTCTGTTGATGGTTTCTTTTGTTGTACAAAAACTCTTTAGTTTAATTAGGTTCTACTTGTCAATTTTTGTTTTTGTTGCAATTGCTTTTGAGGACTTAGTCATAAATTCCTTGCCAAGGTCGATGTCTAGAATGGTGTTTCCCAGGTTTTCTTCTAGGACTTTTATAGTTTAGGTCTTACATTTAAATATTTAATCCATCTCCAGTTAATTTTTATATATGATTAAAGGTAGGGGTCCAGTTTCATTCTTCTGCTTATGCCTAGGCAGCTATTCCAGCAACATGTATTAAATAGGAGGTCCTGTCCTCATTGCTTACTTTTGTCAATTTTATCAGAGATCAGATGGTTGTAGGTGTGAGGCTCTATGTCTGGGTTTTCTATTCTGTTCTGTTGCTTTTATGTGTCTGTTTTTGTACCAGTACCATGCTGTTTTGGTTATTGTAGCTTAACTGTATATTCAAAATTGGGTAATGTGAGGCCTTTGTTCTTTTTGCTTAGGAATGCTTTGGCTATTTGGGCTCTTTTTGGTTCCTAATAATTTTAGAATACTTTTTTCTAATTCTGTTAAAGCTAATATTGGTAGTTTGATAGTAGTGTTGAGTCTGTAGATTGCTTTCAGCAGTATGGCCATTTTAACAATGTTAATTCTTCCAATCTATGAATATGGAATGTTTTTTTATTTATGTCATCTGTAAATTCTTTCAGCAGGGTTGTGTAGTTCTCCTTGAGAGATCTTTCACTTCCTTGGTTGGAAATATTCCTAGGTGTGTGTGTGTGTGTGTCTATTGTAAATGTGATTGCTTTCTTGATTTGGCTCCCAGCTTTAACATTATTGGTGCACAGAAATGCTACTGATTTTTGTGCATTGATTTTGTATCCTGAAACTTTACTGAACTTATTTATCAGGTCTATGATCCTTTTGGCAGATATTTTAGGATTTTTTTAGGTATAGAATCATTTTCAGTGAAGAAATACAATTTGACTTTGTATTTTCCTATGTGGATACCTTTTATTTGTTTCTCTTGCCCGATTGCTCTGGCTAGGGCTTCTAGTACTATGTTGAATAGGACTGATGAGAGAATGGGCATCCTTGCTTGTTCCTATTCTTAAGGGGAATGTGTCCAGCTTTTTTCTCTTCAGTATGATGTTGACTGTGTTGGATAAATTCCTGGAAATGTACAACCTCCCAAAATGGAATCAGGGAAGAAATTGAAACTCTGACCAGAGCAATATCAAGTTCCAAAATTGAATCGATCATAAAAAACTTACCAACCAAAAAAATCCTTGCACCAGATGGATTCACAGCCGAATTCTGCCAGACATACAGAGAAGAGCTGGTACCATACTGAAACTATTCCAAAAAACCAAGGAGGAGGAACTTCTCCCTAACTCATTCTACAAAGTCAGCATCACCCTGATACCAAAACCTGGCAAAGACACAGCAAGAAAAGAAAACTACAGGCCAATCTCCCTGATGCACATAGATGTGAAAATCCTCAACAAAATACTATTAAACCAGAAGCACATGAAATATTTAATTCACCACAATCAGATAGGCTTTATTTGTGGAATGCACGGTTGATTCAACGTACATAAATCAATAAATGTGATTCACCACATAAACAGAATTAAAAACAAAAACCATATGATCATCTCAGTAGACGTAGAGAAAGCATTTGAAATCCAGCATCTGTTTATGAGAAACACCCTCAACAAACTAGGCATTGAAGGCACATACCTAAAAATAATAAGAGCTATATACACATATAAATTTGACAACTTAGATGAACTTAGAGAATTTCAGTTTCTTGAAAGTATAAGTTACTATAACTCACTCAATATAAAATAGATTATTTCAATAGCCTTATAACTATTAAAGAAATTGAAAAATTAGCCCCGTCCCAAAAATAAATCTCCAGATCCAGTGGCTTCACTGGAAAATTCTAACAAATGGGTAAAGAAGAATTAAAACCAATTTACATAATCTTGCAGAAAATACAGAAGGAGGGACTACTTCTCAATTTATTCCATAAAGCTAGTATTACCCTGATGCCAAAGAAACAAAGACAGTACAAAAAAAAAGATAAAGGGAGAAAATTACAAATCAATATGCCTCCTGCATATAGATGCAAAAATCTTGTACAAAATATTAACAAAATTTAGCAATATATAAAAAGAGTTATACACTATGAGCAAGTGAGGTTTATTTCAGAGATGCAAAGCTGGTTCAGTTTTTAAAAAAAAAACAATGTAATTCACATTATTGAAAGAGTAATAAAGAAGAATTATGTGATCATATCAACCAATGCAGAAAAAGCATTTGACAAAATTCAACACACATTCCTGATAAAAATTATCAAAAAAATAGGAATAGAGGTAACTTCCTCAACTTGACAAAGAGCATGTACAAAAAACCTACAGCTACCACTGTACTTATTGGTGGAGGACTGAATGCTTCCCCCTTAAGATCAGGAACATGTCAAGGATGTCTACTCTCTCCACTCTTAATCAGCTTGGTACTAGACGTTCTAGATTATGCAATAGATGAGAAAAGGAAATAAAATGCATATAGTTTGGAAAGCATGATGCAAACTACTCTTATTTGCAGAAGTCATGATAGTCTACATAGAAAATCCCAAGGAATCACCAGAAAATTCCCAGAACTAAAAGCAAATTCAGTTTTAGATTCAAGATAAACCTACAAAAATTCATTGTGTGTGTATGTGGTCTGTGTGTGTGTGTGTACACACTAGAAACAAACATGGACACATATGGATACTGTGATAAATTGTATCTAATTAAAACATATGGACACATGGATACTGTGATAGACTGTATCAAATTAAAATATGATATTGTTTAGAGTCACTCAAAAACAAATGAAATATTTAGATGTAAATCTAGCAAAACAGATACCAGACTTATATGCTGAAATAAACTAAAGATCTAAATAAATGGGGAGACATACAGTATTCATAGATTGGAAGACTCAACATATTAAAGATTTCAATTCTACCCAAATTGATATGTAAATATAATGCAATTCCTATCAAAATCCTAGCAAGAAATCTTAGATATCAACAAGATTATTCTAAAATTTATAGCGAGAAATAAAGGAATTAGATAGCTAAAACAATTTTGAAAAAGAATAAAGTGCGACCAATAGGTCTAGTACATTTCAAGACGTTAGCTACAGTAATCACAACTGTGGTATTGGCAGAGTGATGGATACATAAATCAATGAATGGAACATAATAGAATCCAGAAATAGACCTGTACAAATATTCCAAAATATATTTTTAATTGAACTATAATTTACATAGCACAAGTCACCCTTTTAAAATGTAAAATTCAGTGGTTTTTAGTATATTCACAAAGTTGTGCAAATATTACCTCTGTCTAATTTTAGAAAAGTTTCATCACTCCAAAAAGAAGCCCCATTCTCTCAACCTCTAGCAATCACTAATATACTTTTCTTCCCCCTATGGATTTGACTATTCTGGCCACTTTATGTGTCCAGGTGGAATCATGCCATGTGTTGCCTTTTGTGTAGGGCTTTTTCAACTTGGCATGTTTTCGAGGTTCATCCACGTTAAGCCTGTATCAGTATTTCATCCACTTTTATGGATGAATAATATTTTCATTTTTTTGTTTACCCATTCATTAGTTGATGACCTGAGTTGTTTCCACTTTGTCTATTATAAATAATGCTATTATGAATATTCGTTAACAAGTTTTTGTGCAGAAATGTGCTTCACCTCTCTTGGGTATATACTTAAGAGTGGAATTGCTAGTTCATATGGTACTACTGTTTAACCTTTTGAGAAATCGCCAAACTGTTTTCTAAAAAGACTGTATCATTTTACATTCCCACCAGCAATGTATGAGGGTTCCAGTTTCTTCACATCCTCATCAATACTCATTATTTCCTGTCATCCTGGTGGGTATATCATTGTGGTTTTGATTTGTGTTTTATTGATGGTTAATGATGTTAAGCGTCTTTCCACAGGCTTATTGGCCATTTGTGTATCTTCTTTAGAGAAATGTCTGTTCAGATCCTCTACTCATTTTTATTTGGGTTACTTGTCTTTTTATTACTAATTTGTAAGCATTCTTTATATATTATGAATACAGTTCACTTACTATATATATGATTTGTAAGTATTTTCTCCCATTCTCTGGATTGTGTTTTTACTTTATTAATAATATCCTTTGAAGCACAAAAATATTTAATTTTAATTTATCTATTTTTGTCTGGTTGCTTATGCTTGAGTTATCATTTCTAAGAAACCATTGCCTAATCCAAGGTTGTAAAGATTTACACCTATATTTTCCTCTAGGAATTTTATAAATTTATCTCTTAAATCGAGGTCTTTGGTCCATTTTGATTTAATTTTTGTATATGAAGTAAAATAGGATTCCAACTTCATTCTTTTGCATGTGGATGTCCAGTTGTCTCAGCACCATTTATTGAAAAGACTACTGTTCCTCATTTAATTGTCTTGGTATCCTTGTCTATAACCAATTCACTATAAATTTAATGGCTTATTTCTGGATTTCATTCCATTACATTGAGCTATGTTTATCCTAAGGCAGTACAAGAATGTTTTGGTTATTCTAACTTTGTAGTAAGTTTTGAAATTGTGATGTGGAGTCCTGTAGCTTAGTTTTTATTTTTTAAGATGATTTTGGCCATTCTTGCCTTTGTATTTCCATATGAATTTTAGGATAAGTTTATACCTTTATGCAAAAATCGATAACAAAAGAATAAAAACAGCTGGAATTTTGATGGAGATTTTATCGAATCTGTAGATCAGTTTGGAGAGTACTGACATTTTATTATTGAATAATAAGTGATTTAATCCACAAACATGGGATATCTTTCCATTTATTTGCATCTTTAATTTATTTCAATGATGTTTGTAGTTTTCCATGTACAAATCTTGTAATTTTTTGTTAAATTTAAACTCAGGTATTTTTTTTCTTTCAACGATATTGTAAATAGAATTTTTAAAGTTACCATTTTGGATTGTTCATTGTTAGTATATATAAAGACAATTGTTTTTTATATTGATCTTTTACTTAAAACTTCCTGAATTTATTTATTAGTTCTAACAATTTTTTATGGACTCCTTAGGATTTTCGGTATACTAGATCATGTCATCTTTGCATAGAAATAGTTTTACTTCTTTTCTTCTCTTAATTCCTTTTTTTCCTCTTCTTACCGGTCCAGGATCTCCAGTGCAATACTGAAGAGAAGTGATGAGAGATCCTTGTATTGTTTTTTATCTCAGCAGGGGAAAAATATTCAGTCTTTATTCATGAACTATGATTTTAACTGTGAGTTTTTCATATATGCCTTCTATCAGGTTGAGAAAGTTCCTTTATAGTCTTAGTTTGTGCTTTTATTATGAAAGGGTGTTGGATTTTGTCAAATATTTTTTCTGCATCTATTGACATGACCATATGGCTTTTCTTCTTTAGTCCATTAATATAGTGTACAATTCAGATAGACTTTTAGATGTTATACCAATTTTGCATTCCTCGAATAAATCCTAATTGGTTATGGTATTTGATCATTTTTATATGTTGCTGTATTTGATTTTCTAATATTCTGTTGAGGATTTTTGCATCTATATTCATAAAGAATATTGGTCTGTACTTTTCTTGTGATATCTTTATCTGGTTTTGGTATCAGGTTACTGCTGCCCCATAGAATTAGTTCTAACGTATGTCCCTGAGTTGCATAGTCCTCTAACATTTACTAGGTTGTGTTCCATAGCCTTTATTCTGTTTATGGCCCCATGCTGGTCCTCATTAGCCCTCCATTGAAAGCCAGGCATTCCAGAAGAGTGTATCACAAGATAGGATTGTGGTTTCTAGCCCTGGAAGAACCATTCCAAAACTCTTGTCTTACCTGGTGATGGAAAGAGCAGTAGGATCCTGTATAAGGAGGCTTGCACTAATGTTTAAAGAGACATCATAGAAAAGAACAGGAGTTTGGAAGATGCCTCCAAAATGGAAACTGGTCACTCTGTCAGTCAGTCCTGCACCCACAAAATGAGTCTTTTTTTTTTTTTTTTTTGAAATGAAGTCTCACTCTGTCGCCCAGGCTAGAGTGCAGTGGCGCAATCTCGGCTCACTGCAAGCTCTGCCTCCCAGGTTCACGCCATTCTCCTGCCTCAGCCTCCCGAGTAGCTGGGACTACAGGTGCCCGCCACCATGCCCAGCTAAATTTTTGTGTTTTTTTTTTTTTGTTTTTTTTTTTTGTTTTTTAGTAGAGACAGGGTTTCACCATGTTAGCCAGGATGGTCTTGATCTCCTGACATCGTGATCTACCCGCCTTGGCCTCCCAACACGAGATGAGTCTTATCTCTCCCTTTCAGTGTTCATTGACCTGGTCTGTGCTGGGCCAGAAGTGGTCAGAGAGATCCATCGTCAAGAATTTTGAGAGTTCATTCAGTCTTACCTGCACTCTTGTAGCCTAATAGCATTGAGGCTGCTCTCTACCTTTAGAGTGTACGTCTTACACATTGGTAGTGCCTAGTGTCAGAGGCCAGGAGCCTCAGTTCTCAGAGATGTGCTTAAACTTTCCTTGGAGGATTGGCACACCTTCTGAATTAAATATTTTAAAGTAATCATAATTTGCATCTAATGTTTAAAGTTATATTTGCATTGAGTATTGTTAATTCTAATAATGAGTAGGCCAGAATTTAAATGAGGACAGAATACATAGCATTTCTAGGACCGCTCTAGAATAAGGGGTCCTCTGACAATCTAGATAAATTTAGATGCAGCAAAATGGGCAAAAGTCTCATGCATTCTGATTTTTCTGATTTCTTACTTATTCACCCATCATTGCAAAGTTGGTAGCTAAGCATTAAGAACCTTTTCGTGCAGGGTTTGGCAAGATACATACTCATGGGCCAAATCTGGACTACCACCTGTTTTTGTAAATAAGCTTTTATTGGAACACAGCCACTCCACTTGTTTTATGTTTTATCTATGGCTGCTTCAGTGCTACAAAAGCAGAGTTGAGTAGTTATGATAGAGACTGGCCCAAAAAGCCAAAATATTTACTATCTGAAATTTTACAGAAAATGTTTGCCAACATCTGTTAGAATCACAAAATCACTCAAAATATTTCTTTGCTAAATCACATTTCAAAAGTTGCCCTGTAGGTTTATGCTTTCATACGTCCTTGTCACTGGAAAATCCCTTATCATATGGTTGTGTTGTGCATTTCACTGTCTAAAACTTTGAGGAGAAACTCTGAGAAGAAGCCACCCAATTCCAAATCTCATTCTATAGCAAAACTGTTATGTAAAATTCCCATATGTCTTTACTTTTATGAATTTTAAAATGACATCTCATAAACTTGACCTTCAAGAAATATATTCAATGTTTCAGGCAAGAAAATATCAAACTTTGCAAAATATTATTTAACTTGGTTTAAGATTAGGGAAAGGGACAAGATTCACTATTTTGAGAACGACTGTGTACCAGGCATTGTGCTAGAGACTACATTCATTTATTGTTGTTCTCCTTTTGTATCTTTTATTTATTTTATAGATAAACTGAGGTTCAAGATTAAATGACTTGCTCAAAGTTACATCACTAGGTCTGTCTGGTTCTCAAAAGTAGGCTTCTTTTATTACCTCAGTGGTTCTTAAAGGAAGGCTCCTAGAAAACAACATTAGCACTGCCTGGGAACTTGTTAGAAATGTAAATTATCATGCTTTAGATCTGTTGAATCAGAAACTCTGGAGGTGGCATTCAGCAATGTGTGCTTTAGTGAGGCCTGCATAAATGTCTGAGAACACCTGGATTATACTATCCTATCATGCACTGGCTAATGTTGTGGTATGACAGTACTTAGTTCCTTTGTCTTCTCTGGGGAATTTTGGATGCAGTTCAATCAACATAACTTGATGCTGTGCCCATGTACTGATTCCTTTCTGTGCTTAAAAGTACAGGCTGTGGTGCTTCAGGACATCAGCTTTGTCTGCAAGCCTGGAGCTAAGAAGGGCAGAAGAAGCAGATGTGATAGGCTTTGTTTTTCATGTCTACTCTCAGGACCTTTTTCTTTAGTGCGGACCCAAGATCACACTTGAGATATGGGCTTCAGAAAGCAAGATGAACAAATGCCATCCCCAGGTGGCAGAGACAAGTCTGGGACCCAGGCTGAGAGCTGGGGGAGAGCCCAAACCAGCATGCTATGCAAGCAGAATCATGGCAGAACAGGCAAGAGCCACCAGCTCAGGAAAGGAGAAGAACAAGGTCCAAAGGGAACAAATAAGGGTTACCTTCCTTCTTTAGTTTTGCATGCCTTAGTATGCTGGGCTTCAGGATCTGATGAGAAGCTTTAGGATGTGCACAATCTGGCTTTGGAGTCCAGCTGGGGAAGAAACAGACAGCAGCAGTGACTGAGTTATTCTTTCTAAAAGTTAATGTTCTCATAGGTGAGAAATGTTATCAGTATACAGCGAGGCATCCTGACAGGAATTGAGGGTGTCAGGAAATGTTAGAATAATCTGTTGTTCAGGTGTGTTTGAAGGCTTGGTCTCTTAGACTGTGGACAGATATAATTTGAAGGCAGATGGGCAGTGGACAGAACAGATGGAAACTGCCTCCCCTCTAGCCCCACACTGTTTCCCTCTCGCTGATCCTATGTCTTCCTCCCATGACCTAGTGACGACAACTTGTTTCATTCTGTTGCCTTACATGTCAGTGACAGCTTCCCTGTCTTCACTGGAGTTGCTTTCTCAGGAATTAACTCATATAAGAGTCCTGGGGCTGATCTGCCCCTGGCATTCAGCTTCCTCCCTGGAAACCACATACCTTGAGTTCAGGTGATGCTTTTTGTGCCTGGGTGTAAACACAGACTGCACTATTGGTTTAAGATTCTTTACATGTCCTTCTACAGGGTTCAGGGATGGGGCAGATAAAGATAAAGTGAAGGTTGTGGGACTGGAAAGTCTCAAGTGAGTGTGTGTTCAGGTGGGGAGGGTGACTGTCAGTTTTGAAGGTCATGGAAGCACTGGAGCACAAGGCAGGCAGGGGTTCTGTAAATATGACTGTTGGTGCTCAGGGAACAATAGAATTGAAGAGTCAAATATATTCATGAACTGGGTGGGTTATCAAAAGACAGATCACCAATTACAAGGTCAGGAACCTTATAGCTTCAAGGAGAAGTGGCTTAGGAAGTCAGGGCCATTGTTCTATAGGAAGCAACAGGGAAGCTAGAGGTCCGGCATTCCACTGAGGACCTTGGCTCATATTTCCATATGGGAATTTCCTCCCATCATTACTTTGGAAATTTGCACACTTCCCCAAATCCTAAATCCCAAGAAAAATCAGTAGAAACATCATGAAAATAAGGAAAAGTATTATAATTCTTCTGTGAGCAATATGCTTTACAGTCAATGTAGAGATGTTACTGGTTTAAAGGAATTCACCGATGTCAAGGACAAGCAGGAACAGGAAATGCTGATGTACGGAGTTGAAGGTGAAGGTCAACATTTCTAGCAATCAGGACAGGAGCACTTGGGAGAGAAATGGCCACTATTGCCATGTTATAAGTATGTGTTTCTAGCCTCCTTTGCTGCTAACATGAGTCATTTGTGCAAAAATCTACAAATACAGGCATGATATACTTTATACAAATCTTATGAATGATGTTTTGAAATATTAAAAAATTTCAGAAACAAAATAAGTTCTTAATTTGGCAATTTTAACACTTACATCTGTGTAATACTGTTAACCTTCCTAGGAGAGTCAAATATTATGTTATGCAAATTCTATTGAATAATGTTCATCCCCATTTTCCTGTGTTTGGATATTCACTATAGGCTGAAGTTCTTTGTAAATACTACTAAACCAGTATTTCTTTTTGTTAAAGATGTTTTTAGGTATCTGCAATAATGAGTGAAGAGTATACAGATTGTTGGAAGTGTTTAAGAAATTTATGACTTTGGGATTTCCCAAGATTCTTAGGAATTCTAATTTCTTTCTGAATCCTCAAGATTAATATTTGTGGAGAATCTGGAAACCCTAGCCTTGGCTCTAGTCCCTTCAACAGAGGAGTCAGAACCATTGTGGGTAGTGCAGCCTCCACAGGGGAGTGATGGGGGATTTATAGGGCTGGAGGACACAGGAATGGGAGAAGGGACCATGAAGGCCAACTCCATGGCTCAGATGTGCACTCACAACTTGAGAGCCCCAGTATCTCCAAGCAGCAAACAAGACATGGTAGGGTGGACTTCCAGTTCTGGAATAATGATAACTCTCTGAGAACGTTCGCCTTGGCCTGTGCTGAGTTGCACAGCCACATGAGCTACAGTGAGGCTCAGGGAGACACTGTCACAGAAAGAATCAGAAGGCAGAGTGTGCAACTACAGCATGCAGAAATATGCTTACACCATAATACACAAAGACTCCCCGACATGGAGCTTGCAGTTCTGGATTGCTTCAACCTGGCAGATTCCTCCCAGGGCTCTAATTACTCTCTTGAGGACTTGTGACTTATATTTAACTTTAAAATGTATATGCGTGTATCTCTGTTGCACTGAAGCCAAGTTGTCATTCTCCAGGTCCCTAAATGTGAAACTCATCTGTCTTTGTGGTCTGGCTTAGTTTAGTGTTTTATGGAACTTGGTTTAACTTAATCTTCACATTAATTGTTATCCCCAATAACAGTTAATTATTTCCATTGAAACAAAAGTTCCATGAGGTAGGTCACTGATCCAAAGTCACCCAGCTTGGCAGTGACAGAGCAGGCGTCCATGCCCAGATCTGCTTATCGCCCCCCATACACTTGGTCATCGTGCTCCAACCCAGGTTAAATCATTTAGTGCTTCCAGTCCAGGTCTCTTGCTGGAAGGGCCTTCAAGTGACTATGGATGGCCCATCCCCTGCCTTCCTATAGGCAGGATGTTGTAATCTCCCTACTAGGGATGAGCTGTCTGAGACATTAACATTATGCATGTGCCTCACACAAGGTCAAATAGTAAAATGTGAAAGAGAAAGTAGAGTCATGAGGTTTTTTTCTGTCAAACCATGTTGTTCTTATTTTTGGCTTTTAACTTTCACCATAAAGAATGGATAGTTTAGTTTAAGGGATCAACAAATTTTGGACCAGGACATTCTGAACAGCATCTCAGACTGAGGAAAGCCTCTGGACATGGGTGCAGACACAGTCCTGCTGTTTACTCTGACCAGTCTCTGTGATGTGGCCACCTGGTCCTTGTATATTTGAGGCCTGTCATCCATCAGAGGAACTAGAATTTGCCCAGTAACATACAATGTGGCCTTTGTTTGGGCTTGGCCTTCATTTATTGGCCCAAATAAGAAGGGAGCTTATGAAAGGGACTCAAAGAAGGGCTACAAAGTGACCAGAGGCCCAAAAGATATGATTTAATAAGAAAAATAGAAAAACTAATGACAGGTTAACTGCTAAATTATGGCTACTGCTGACTTTAACTTTCATAACAATAGTGAATTTTGTTTAGTGGCACTAAGAGCTTTTAGTATCCTTGAATTCTAACCAGGGAAGAATGAACACTCCACTGATATATACTATGTGTAATAGGTATATGCTTTTGTGGAGGAAAAAGGACAATTTAGAACTATAGTGAATTAAATTATAGGTAGAATTATAAAGAGAGAGAAAGTAAAATTCAAATGAAAAGGAGGAGGAGAGAGAAGTAGGGATGAGAGTCCAGAGAAGCAGCTTTCAACCAGCTTTGGCTAAACTGTGGTCTCCTAGGAGAAAACAGGGAGCTTGGCATCTCCCATGAAACTGAAACTGAACATGCCTGTGTAACCAGCACACAGATCAAGAAGTGTGAACTGTCTGAGTTTCATAAGCCGCCACCCTGTGCTGCCTTTTAATCACTATTCACCAAGGATAATGCCAACCTTGAATTGTAGTGACATAAATTAATTTGCCTATTTTTGAACTTTATATAAATGGAATCATTTATATTTATATAAATATATCCTCTTTTGAGTCTGGTTTCCTTTGTTCAGTCATGTTCAAAAGAGTCACCTGCATGTTGCATGTTGTACAGATTATTCTCTTTCCTCTATAGTATTCAAGGTATTGATCTATTCTACTGTCTGTGGGCATTTGGGTAGTTTCTAGTTTGAGTCTCTTATAGATACTTCTGCTGTGAGCATTCTATCTTCTTATGACCCTGTGGCTGCATTTCTGCTATGTATATACCCAAAGATGGGATTGCTAGGTCATAGAGAATGCATGTATTAGGGCAGATATTGCCAAATAGTTTTCCTAAGCAGTTGTACCAGTTTACACTCCCACCAGTAACATATGAGGGTTCTGATTATTCCATATGCTCATGAAAATTTGGCATTATCTGTTTTAATTTTATCTTCTTATTTTTAAAAATATTTTAAAACTTTTTGTAGAGACAAGGTCTCACTATGTTGCCCAGGCTGGTCTCAAATCCTAGCCACAAGAGATCCTCCTGCCTCAAACTCCCAGAGTGCTGGAATTATAGGCATGTACCACCAAGCCCGGCCCTTCTATTTTCATTTTAGCCATTCTGGTGGTGCTAATATAACAGATAAGAAAGCTAAGGCATGGAGAGGTGCCTAACACTCTACATCTCACAAGTGGCAAAGCAGGAGTTTGAGCCCTCTTGGCCTGGCACCAGGGCAATGCTCTTCCGGCCTTGTTATCCTCCCTTCCTCATAGAAGATGCTTCATTTCCTGAGTGATGACCCACACCGTCCAGCCCTGGCCAGTCTTCTGTCCACCAGAGTGATAGTGCAGTCAGCCTCTGTGGGTCCTTGTGTTGAGCCAACTTTAGAATGTCATTTCCAGACCTCGGAAAACCATAGGCTGCCCCCAAATCTCACTTTGGCTTCAAATTAAAATTTGCCAATCCCATTAATGAATTTCCTAATGAGCCACAAACTCAACTCACTTTTGGTTTATCTCCTTGTCTTCTATGGCCAACCTCTAAGGAATTTTGACATGAAACAGCTCGAGAAAGAGCAGCCAGTTCAAAGCAGAGCTTTCAGCAGGAAAACAGCCAGAGAGGGCAACACTCTAGAGTGATCTGGCTCTTTCTGTACCTCTTGAAAAGGATGCACATGAAGACTATGTAGCTACATGGAAAAAAAGTCCATGCAGTTAAAAACATAAAGCAGGACATAAAATATCATGATCACTGAAATTACACCTAGTAAAACACACACATGTGCCTACCTGCACGTGTGTGTAAGTTAGAAAAAACAAAGGCCTAATAGTGATTGTCTTAGGTTAATAGGATAGAGGGTGGGATCTGCAGAATTTTTGTATCTGCAGAATTTTTGCAAAGCGCCCATTAGTTTTGTAAAGAAAAAACCCTAAATGTATAACTTCTAAAGAGATAATTTTTTCTTTCATGTTTTTGCTACCTATATCTAGGAAAATAACTTAGAATTGTAATTATTTTGAAGCTCTGGAATTATTATGTTCAAAAATTATAGAACCAAAATGTAAAGATTAATGGCAGGATAATCTGATGAAGTGAGTAACAGCAGCCAATGTTCCAGTGAGGAAATGATTCTGAATCAATAAAATAGAATCTGTTCCAGAAGTAGAATATAGAAGAGTATAATTTCTGGGTGTGTGTAATATGTATACATCAATGAGTATGTATGTATTCATGCATGTATATGTGTAGATATACACATATGTTATTTATCTGTTTATCCTAATTCTTATTAGACACCTGTTTGTAAGATGAATAGAGGTGCTAAAGAACTGCAAAGTAATATATGCTTAATGTTTGTATAATAGTAGCTACTACTCAATAAAATATATGTTAAAGTACATATTTTTATATATGTGTGTGTTTTAACACACTTGAATCATACATACATAAATCTGCATGGAAATACAATGATATCATTAGCTATTTTTTGGTGCATGCATTTTGAATCATTTTGCTTTATACTCTATTGTATTTGGAGAATTTTTAATGATGAACATACGTTTGTGTTTAAATGAAAAATATCAAATGGTGCCAGGTAATATCTGAAACTTTAGGGCCCCCTGTAAGGTGGATAAAGATACTGGAAAGGAAAAGGAAGTATTGTAGAAAGATAGTGCTATTTTCTATTTTCCAAAGGGACATTGGATTATATTATTCAAATCTCAATTCTTTTTGCTCTTAAGTAGCTAGTGTAGTGGAAGAATTTTGAATGTTGTACTAGATCTTTGGCTAATAATGAGAGTATGTTCTTAGCTTTGTTCTCTTTTCAATGGTATATTTTATTTTCTGTAAAATTTATAGATTTAATAGCTTCTATTTCTTAATGGAGAAAAAGTATTTTATTTTTTAATGGTACATTATTTCTTATTGCTCAAATATTTCACCATACTTGGATGGATGGTGAGACATTATTCATTGTTTGCAGCGAATATTTATTAAAGCAAACAATAGAATAAAAATGCATATGAAAGCAAATAAGCATAATTTGGTTTATTGAAATTAATTTGTTTAAAAATGCTTTCTGGTTATAAATTTATGACAATATAGAAAACTAGGAAAAGGACTTAGAAGTTTAAAGAAAATAAAAATTATATCTAATTTCACACCTTAGAAATAACCACTGTAAAACATTGGTAAGTTGCCTTCTTACATATTCAGCATTTTATTACCAGTTACTACTTTTAATGGATATTTATTGAGCCCCATGGTATGCATTGCTGTACTTTGGAAAAAAGTGAATGAAAAAGGTAAATAAAATCCTGCCTCACATCATTTACTGTCTGGCTGGGGTCACTATATGTGTATGTGAGGGAGTGTACAAGAGGAAGGGGAGAGAATGGAAGGTAAAATAGAAGTACCTGGTGGGTAATTTAAAAAGAAAAGAGGTTTATTTGGCTCATGGTTCTTCAGGCTGTACAAGCATCTGCTCAGCTTCTGGTAACACCTCAGGAAGCTTTTACTTGTGAGTGAGTGAGAGAGAGAGATGTCAGGCTCTTTTATGAACCAGCTCTTGTATGAACTAATAGAGTGAAAATTCACTCATTACTGTGGGGAGGGCACTAAGCCATTCATGAAAGAGCCACCTCCATGACCCAAACACCTCCTACTGGGCCCCACCTCCAACACTGGGAATCACATTTCAACATGAGATTTGGAGAGGACAAACATCCAAACTATATCGAGAGGAAATATAGTCTTTTAAAAATGTACGTGTGTGTGTGTATATGTATGCGTGTATATATTTTTTTTTACAGTAGACTGACTTTTTTAAGCAAATTGGCATTCTATATATTCTGTACAGTTTTCCCTCACTTAACATTATATTGAACAGTATCCTATATCATTAGATATGGCAGCATTAGATTATATTATAAAATCATGTCGTAGCATACACTACATCACATCACATTATACCATATCATATAAATACATATCAGTCTATTATTCCTTGATTGCTGGATATTCGGGTTATGATTTTTTGTAACATAAATAATGCTACAGTGAACATCCTCATATATTATAAAATTTTATCTTCTCCAATTGATTTTTCTTAAAATTTATTTCTAAAAGTAGAATTACTAGCTTACATGTGAAAAACAAAACTTTTCCAGGCTACTGAGACACACCACCAAGTTGGATTTTACAGAGTCATGTTGGTTACCCATTCAATGTTTGCTCACTGGAGAAACATTTCATATTTGATCCTTTTGAAACTTGCTTTGACAAAATGTTGTGGACAGCATCCAAGAACACGCCCTGTGTTGAGTTCTTTATGGCAAGTGTTGTTTGGCAAGGGCTCTTTAGTTACTGTAAATTAAGCAAATAGAGCTGAGTTTTATGTACACCATAACAATGTTAGCAACTCTGTGGACTTAGTACCTCTGCGTTCAGAGTTGGAAATGTGTGTTCAGTGCAGGTCAGAATAACAGAACAGGGCCACGTCACTGCAGTTTCCTTTGATCCCATTGTATGTAAGGCATGGAAGGCAGAAAAGACCACCAATAACCATCTAAGAAGCAGTAAGCTCTTGGGACTTTGTGCCAAAATAAAACTGTTGTATGAACCTTGCTGCAACCAGTATTTTATATATCTCTTAGGAAAGTATTGATCCTTTAGGTCTGACAGGTCTGGTTTTTGGATTTTATAGAAATAGGAATTAGCAAATTCTCCTTCTATTTTAGGTATGTTAATCAACAAAGACACCTGGGTTTTTTCCTTTTCTTAAACTTTATTTTTTATTGATACATAATAGATGTGTATATTTTGGGGGTACATGTGATATTTTGATACATTCATATAACGTGTAATGATCAAATCAAGGTAATTGGGGTATCTAGCCCCTTAAACACTTATCTTTTATTTATGCTGAGAACATTCGAATTATTTTCTTCTCACTATTTTGAAATATGCAATAGATCATTGTTAACTATAGTCACCCTATTGATCTAGAGAAGACTAGATCTGTCTTTTTCTAACTGTATATTTGTACCCATTAATCAACCTCTCTTCATCTCTCCCTCTACTATCTCCTTCCCAGCTCTGGTAATTACTAATCTATTCTCTATCTTTATGAAATTCGCTTTTTAAACTCCCACATATGATATGAGTGAGTGCGTGCGACATTTATTTTCCTGCGTGTGGCTTATTTCACTTAACATAATGACCTCCATTTTTAAAAAATTAAATGAGATAGTTGTTTTCTCTGGAGCGGCTTCCAGTTGTGGATGTGGTGATGATAAAGTGATCACATGAGCACACTTTTAGTTCTGATGACCTTGACTCTTGTGTTCTCTAGACTCATCTGAGGCACCCATGACTGAGAGCGGGTTCAAGAATGTGAAGTGATCTTAATGATCTACAAATTTTCTCTTTCTGATTTGGAAGAGCTGCATGCAGTGCATTAAACTTTTGAACCTAAGTGCTTTGATGGCTAACCACAATTTATGACAACACTCTCTTTTGTTTTATATTTTTAAACCCTATTTACTATTATTTAGTTCTATTTAATATTATTAAAGTTTTATGATGACCCCATCCAATGAGGAAAAACAAATGGAAAACAACTTGCTGTTGTTCCATGTCCTTATTCCCATGCAGTGGTCCTGATTTTAGAGCAGGTTCTTAGGATTAAAGTGGAAGTGAACATCCCTGTGCTTTGGGAGAGGACTCTGAGCTGATGATAGCTGACCCAGGATGGGCTTGGGATATCATGACTCCATATGCTGTGGTGCCTCTGCCCTGTGCTTGAATTTTGATTGCTTTCCTGTCTGTTTTCCATAAGTTATCCAGTAGAGGAACACTGTCCTATGAGATCAGTACCTCCCCCTCTTAATTAAATTTTCTGGTGCTTAGTCATCAAAAGCCCTCTTTAATATTTAGGGAGTGTGAAAAAGAGCTGGAAGGGATTTCTTTTATTAGCAATAAGATACAGACCCTTGGAGCCCTATTAAATCCATTCTCGTTAGATGTTGATTCATAGGGCCAAGAGTTCACTAGCTTTCCGCTGCTATTATGTTGCAGTTTGTATTTAAGCGGACTTTGTAGAGACACTCAAACTGAATGGATTATGGACGCTGATTGATTCAATATGTCCTAAATTTGTGAAGCTTTATAGCAGTAGGGTGTGTTTTGCAGTAGTCGTGTGGTCTGGGAAAGAGAGAAAAGACAAGATAGTTTGGGGCATAAAACAGGGCCCATTTGACTCTTCACACTCTTATTCCACACAGGTCCACAAAACCAATCAAAAAAGAAAATCAAGATAGGAATTTGAAAGTACCATGTGGTATACTTTGGAACTATTAAAAAAAATCATACTATTGAAGGCTCATACATTACTGGGTGGGTGTTTAAACCATTATTCCTTCTATGGAGAGCAAAGTAGCTATAACTCAAAATTACAAGTGTGTGTAGCCTATAACCTTGCAATTTCATCCCCAGGAATTATCCTACGGATGTACTTCACAGATTTGAAATGGTATATATTTGAGGTTATAATTATAACATTGTTTAAAATATACACCAATACAATATTAGGAAAACATACTATTGTATATCCAGATAATGAAATGCCATGTTGTTATTAAAGAATAAGGAAGTACTCTATACTGATACACAAATATCTTCAAGATATGGTAAGTGAAAATCAAGGTTCAAGACAGTTTTGTCTGTTTTGGGAGGAAAAAAGAGGAAGAGCGGGAGAAAGGGAGAGGAGGAGGAGAAAGAGATATTCTGTATATGCACAAAATACCTCTAGAAGCATATATGCGAAACACAGAACTTTGATATGGGGAAGGGAATTGGGTAGCTAGAGGACAGAATTTAAGAGGAAAACTTTTTATTGTAAGACTTTTAATACTTTTCTAAATTTTGAACTATGTCATTGTAAAATCTAGCCAAAACATTTGCAAATGGAAGCTAAGAAACACATGCTTGTGTGATATTGTTAGATGAATACTATGAGTTCATCAAAAGTTTTTTCTCTTAGACTTTAAAATAACACAACTGTATATACAATTGCAAGAAGTATTGTTTATGAGTTTCTACTTTTACTTCTAAGTAGGGTACCAAGAGAAATATTCATTTTTACATTTTCTGTCTATCACTATATGACCCTGAAACTATAAATAAATATACATAGACTTCATTAAAATATTACTAGAATTTAATCCTTCTGCTTTTATAGGATAGTATGTTGATAAAATATTGATTTTTATATTAGTTTCCTAAGATCTTGACTGGGAGATCTGGAAAGAAAGTCAGAGATGACTTGGTTGAGCCCTGTTTCACCCAAGAGGAAAGGCAGCCAAGGGAAATTAAGCCACATGCTTAAGGTTCACAGATAGTCAGGTGTGCCCAGCTGGTTTTATGTTTTATTTGGTTACCTTAAGAATATATCTTTGGCTGGGCACAGCGGGTCATGCCTGTAATCCTAGCACTTTGTAAGGCCGAGGTGGGCAGATCACTTGAGCCCAGGAGTTCAAGACTAGCCTGGCCAACATGGTGAAACACCATCTCTACTACAAATAATAATAATAAGAAAAAGCTGTGCATGATGGTGTATGCCGGTAATCCCATCAAGAGTGTAAGACAGGAGAATCACTTGAACCTGGGAGGCAGAGGTTGCAGTGAGCTGAGATCATACCACTGCACTCCAGCCTGAGTGACAGAGCGAGACTCCATCTCAAAAAAAAAAAAAGAATGTATCTTTGATACAGGAGATCACAATTAAATTTAACTTCACCCCAAATGCCTCTTAATAATAGGAATGTTATCAAGCCAGAAGCAGTCGGGAAAGTGCCTTCCAGTCTGTAACCCAAAGGAATTCTCAGATCTTCAAGAAATTAGAGTTACTTAAAATATTTAGTCAATTAAAAAGTTAATCAAAAGAGAGATTGCAGGTTAAAGGAAAATGAAATTAAAATAAGTGGTAAGTAATGAAAGCTTTAAAATTTGTGCTAATTTTAAAAAATGTTAAATAATTGTTCTTATGATTGTACATCTTAATATGATGTCAAAAGTAGTTCTTAAAAGAAATTATAAAAAGTACTAATATTCTGAGTATAAAGGCTATGATTCTTTATTTGGTAGGGGAGAAGAGGAAAAGGGAAAATTCCATAGGCATATCTTTAGCTACTGTTCTCTATGGTGATTGAGAAAATAGGATTAAGTGGTTTAAAAATATGCAGGTAATGGCCAAAAAAAAAAAAAGTTGAGATTACATATTACTTCTGAATAACCAAAAAAATAGAACAAAGATCTAAGAAAGCTTTGATCCCTAGAATGTCAAGGGAGTGGCAATAAAGCATAAAATAAAGTGACACAGAAAGATCAAATACTGCGTATTGTCCCAGTAAATGTGAATTTGTTCAACTTCTTAAAAAATAAAAGCCCTCAAATTTAATAGAAAAGCAAAGTCAATGTGATTACCAGAGACCCACCTACACAAAGTGACATAGAAAAGATAAAAATAAAGAAATGAACATTGTGGTGGGCAGAATGTTACAGTGGGCCTGAGGTTTTACCCTATCCAACCCTCTAACCTGGTGTATGCATCTTACATAATTCTTCTGGGATTATGTAGTGTGATATGAAGCAGTGGAGTTTAAGAAAGGAAAATTATCCAGATGGTCCTGACCTAATCACACAAGCCCTTTAAGAACAGAGTTTTCTCTGACTGCTAGGAACGAAAGGTCAGAGAGAAAGAAGTGTGAGAGGTTATTAACTGGGGGTTCTCCGGTGCTGAGATGGAGGAGCCACATGTCCAGGACCTCAGAACAGTCCCCAGCCGACAGCCTGGAAGACAGCAGGGACCTCAGTCCTACTACTATAAGGAAATGTGCTCTGCCAACAACCTGATGGAGCTTGGAAGCAGATCTTTCCCTAGTTGGGCCTCCCACATGAGGACACAGCTAAGCAACACCTTCCTTTCAGCCTTATGAGAGCCTGAGCAGACAATCCAGATAAAACGTGCCGGGCTTCTGACCCATGGAAACTGAGGGATAGTCAATTCAGTGGCAAATTGGTGTTGTCACTGAATTTGTGGTGATTTGTTACATCACAAGAGAAAACTAATACAGATATATCATCCACTAGTAAATTCTAAACAAGAAGGTTGGAGTGGTGCTATTAATGCCAAAAAAGTTGGAATTCGCTAAAGGCAAAAAGCATTAAGTGGGACAAAGTAGGATTTTAATTTAAAAAGGAATAACTTAAAAGTATATAAAAGTAAACAATATTATATGGTTAAGATAGCCTTAGATTCAGCTTTTAATATGACAGTTTTAATACTAAGAGAAATAGGCAGATGCTTAGCTGGAGATAATAGAACATTTACAACAGTGCAACAGGTCAAACAGACAAAAAGCAAGTAGAGTTGTGATATTTTAGGATGAGATTAAGCATAGCAATCATTAAACTAGGGATTTAAATGTCGGGAAATGAAAAGAGTAATAAAAGAAAACTTGGGGTAATAAAAGAAAGTAAGAAAAGTAAAAGCAGAAATTAACAATTTAAAGAAAAAGAGTAGAATTAGCAAATTAAAATTCAGCTGGCTTGTTTCCTGAAAAAAATGAATAAAATACAAAAAAGGAATACAAATGAATAAAGTACAAAAAAACCTCCCAATAAGACTGTTTAAAGAAAGAGAAATGAACAATTTTAGAACATTGGGGAGATATAAGCACTGGTACAAAGAAGATTAACATTTACAAGAGAAAACTAGTCTAAATTCTTGGTACTCAAATTGCGGTATACAGACCAGCAGCCATGGTTTCACCTGGGAGCTTGTTAGAAATACAGACTCGCTGGGTATGGTGGTGCACGCCTATAGTCCCAGCTACTCAGGCGACTGAGGTGGGAGCATCACTTGAACCTGGTAATTTGAGGCTACACTGAGCTATGATTGCACCACTGCACTCCAGCCTGGCCTGGGCAACAGAGACCGACCCTGTCTCAGAAATGAAAATGAAAATAAAAATAAACACTCTCAGGCACTACCCTAGACGTACTGAATCAGCATCTGCATTTTAGCAAGATCCCCAGGTGATTCATGTTTACTTCAGTTTCTCTAAATCAGTGATTGTAGCCAGGCGTGGTGGCGGGCGCCTGTAGTCCCAGCTGCTCGGAGAGGCTGAGGCGGGAGAATGGTGTGAACCCGGGAGGCGGAGCTTGCAGTGAGCCGAGATCGCACCAGTGCACTCCAGCCTGGGTGACAGAGCCAGACTCCATCTCAAAAAATAAATAAATAAAAAATAAAAAAATAAATCAGTGATTGTCAACTTTGGCTCCACACAGTAATCACTTTCAGAGCTACAATAAAATGCTCTCAAAGATCTTATTTCACTGGCCTGGACAGCAAGACTTTTGAAGACTACCAAGATGACACTAATGTAAAGCCAGAGTTGACAATCACTGCTATAGATTATTCTATGCAAATTTTAAAATCTCAATGTAATGGATGACTTTTCAAAAAACAAATTTTCTGGGGAGAGGGGTAATTAAGTTAAAATGTGATACATCATCTGAATAAACCACCAGTCAGAATAACCTAAGAATGTGTCATATAGCCTCTCAAAACATGATGGAGTCCTCTGGCTCCAGTGCACATTCTTTCTGGAAGGAACATACCCTTATCCTGGGACTCAAAAAATTTTTAAAGAGAAAGTTTTTATTATGAGCAGTTTATATTTTAAAATTACTAATCAAGTAAACAAAGTAATGTAAGTAAAAGCCAGAGGCAGTAGAACCAGGACTGTAAAATATATAGCCACCAGAATCAACAGCTACAGAGTAATAAGAAAATGCTTGCTGAGTTAAAGAAGTCAGGCAAATATGAAAATATGAATAAAGAACAAGCAAATTTAAAAACAAAGAACTCATTAAAATAAGTAATAATTTAAATAAAACTTAACAAACATATTACATAGCAGATTAAACATTGGTGAAGATTAAACAGTGTAAGATGAATTTTTAAAAATCTAGAATTAAGTAAGAAACAGATGATAATATGAAAGACAGGTTAAGAGTCAAAGAGAGGATTGAGTGAGGAAGGCTAGCCAGAGTTCTAGAAAGAAAAAAAGAGAAAGAACGGATTAGAGCAATATTTGAAGAGGTATTGGTTGAGAATTTCCAACAGTTGATGAAAGGCTCTGATCAAGATTTTCATGAAGCCCAGAAATGCCTCAGCAGGATAATAAAAATAAATCTACATCTAGACTACTCTTAGTGAAGCTGTGGAACACTGAAGACAAACAGAAGGTCTCAAAAGCAGCTAGAGAAAAAAGATTTGCTTCTAAGGAGTAACAACCAGACAGATACTTGATTGTCAGCAACAGAGCAACAATACCTTACATGTGCTGACAGGTATTTTAGTGTAAAATTTGTAGGCTTTAGTGATGGATTGGGTATGAGATCATGAAGGAGGCATGTTAAGAATATCTGTCAAGTTCTAGAATACAAAAGATGCCTTCATTGAAATACAAATACTGAAAGAGATCCAGGCTTGAGGGAGAAGTTTATGAATTTGCTTTTGGACAAGTTGAATTTGAGGTGCTTTTCAGACATCCAAAAGAAGAAGAGGTTCCTTTTCCATGCCATCATCTATCCCACAGTTTCTAGCTTGTCTAAAAGCATATTACAAGAAACTTGGTCAAATGTCTTGCTGAAATGGACTCAGTACTCTATAACAATCCCTTGTCCTGTTAGAAATGAAGTTTGGTGTAAATTGATTTTGAGTTGTAACTCAGCCACTTATTGTGTAACTTTAAACATAATATACTCAATGTTGAAGCACCTCAATTTTTTCATCTGTATCATGGTAATAAAATTATATATTAATCACTTATTGAGGTATCATGAGGACTAAAAAAAGTCTGAGAAACATTTGCTACATAAAATGCCACACAAGGCCGGGCGCTGTGGCTCACACTTGTAATCCCAGCACTTTGGGAGGCCAAGGTGGGCGGATCACGAGGTCAGGAGATCGAGACCACGGTAAAACCCCGTCTCTACTAAAAATACAAAAAATTAGCTGGGCGTGGTGGCGGGCGCCTGTAGTCTCAGCTACTCGGAGAGGCTGAGGCAGGAGAATGGCGTGAACCCGGGAGGCGGAGATTGCAGTGAGCCGAGATCGTGCCACTGCACTCCAGCCTGGGCGACAGAGCAAGACTCCGTCTGAAAGAAAAAAAAAAAAATGCCACACAAATCATTATCTGTCAGTGATTTCTAACTTCTCAGAATCTTTTTCCCTCCAAGTGCTCATTCATCACCTGTTTCATAAACTGTCTTTCCAGAATGTTATTGGCATTGATTTTAAGCAGAATCCACTTCCTTTTCACTTTTGAAATGTGGAATGACATTGATCTGACTTTGAGCTCTTAAGACCTATCTTCAGATGGTTTGCTATCATATTTGCAAGTAATTTCTGGGCCCTGGATATGATTTGGCTCAACTGGCAACTTGAAGTCAGTACAAAGCACCTGTGTGCTCTGTTTTAATTTTATCTATCTCCTGTCTTGGGTTCCAGTTTCTTATTTTAACTGGAAAATAGTCTCTTCCTTAGAGAAGGTGGAAGAAAAAAGATGTTAAAGAGGTCTGATTTTTCCGCTAGCATCTGTTATCTAGCATTATACCATCTGCCCCAAGCAATTTTGTTGTTCCTTATTTATATTACCCTGGAACATAATTTCAGACAGCATTTAGTTTGAATGTCTTATATAATTATGAGCTTTTCTATATATGTTCTTAATAGATCTCTGCCATTTAATTTTTATGTTCTTTTGTCTTTAGGGTATGCTTTTCAAAAATATGAATTCTTCCATCTTTAGTTTGTGCTTTTTACACATATAACCTCATTAGAGCACAGTACTTTGCACATGATAGGCATTCCATGTTTGTATGTTTATATGAATGAATGCACAGATGAATGAAATAGAATTTTCCATGTAGCCAAATTTGTGGGTTAAGATGTCTTTCCTTTTCCCTTTTATCAAGGTCATTCACAATTATATTATCATTTGCTTTCCTTTATACATTCTATTCCTTTTGAAGTTGTATTCCATCATGAATTTGACCTTTTGATAATGCATACATTTTTTCATGTTTTAGAAACATATGCTTTCCTGAAATCCTTTGCTGCATCTGATTATGCCCAGCTTTTCATTCCTTCAGTTTTATTAATTCTGAGGTGATTGCTTTCTCTAAAGGTTTCTGTCACTTCAGTGTCAAAGTAACTTTTTTATTTTTGGTGTCTGATCTCAGCTGGGACAGCTAGGATGACTGGGTCTCTCTTTCCATTTGTTCTTTTATCCTGAGCTTCTTCACAGCATGATGGCCTCCGGATTCCAAGAAGAACATGAGTAGAAGCTGCTGTTGAGGTCAAGGCTCAAGGTTAGGCTGAGAGACTCCAGCTTGATAAGGGATGCTACAAAGAGCTGGTGGCCACATTTAATCTATATTATATGCTATTTGTCATTCATTTTCCCTTACTTTTTAAATAGTTGTTGATTGTACTGGGCTACCTGATCTAGAAACCTAAAATAAGTGAGAGCAGTGGAATCATCAAAATCTTGGCACTCTTTTATTTTCTGTTATACCTTTTTGTATTCAAGTTTAGTGGTCTTTGCAGAAATCCTCCTTCTGGCAGTGGTTTATCACAGAGAAACTGGTTATTAGTGATAAACTCAGTTAATATATTTTGGAAACACTGACTGAGAAACAGTGGCCATATGGGTCCCTTCTCTTCAGGAGACAGAACAAGTAGTTTTGTCACAGATAAGCTAATTACATCTGCCAGTGGTTTAGATAACTGGTCTAAATTTGTTTTACTTACTAATTTTCAAACTTTGATGCGATGTCAGTGTATTAAAATAAAACTCAACCCCCCCGGCTTTAACTCCATGGATGATCTAGAACAGGGATCCCTAATCCTGGCTGGACACTGAAACCACCTAGAGAGCTTTAAAAAACTACACTGTCCCAAGATTGTCATGTAGTTAGGTGGGTGAAGGGGAAGGAGGTTGGCGGAATTCAGTTGGGAGTATTTTTTTCAAGCTTCCAAGTAAATCTAAAGTGCATTCAGAATAGAGAAGCACTACTTTAAACAGGGGTTTGAACATTTTTTCTGTAAAGGGCCAGATAGTAAATACCATAGACATTGCAGATCATAAGCTCTCTGTTGGAAGTACTCAACTTTGTAGTACAAAAGCAGCCATAGGTCTTAGGTTAAAATAATGAGCATGGCTATCTTTCAATAAACTTTATGAACGTTAAATTTGAGTTTTATATATGTAATATTCACATTATGAAATATTCTTTTGGTTTTTTTTCCAACCATTAAAATATGTAAAAACCATTCCCAGCTAATGGACCATACAAAAACAGGTGAGGGCCTGATTTGGCCCACAGGTCATAGTTTGCTGACCCCTATTCTAGAGGACTCTGACAAAAGTTCTCTACTTTTACTAAAATGCTTCTCTCATAGACAGGGAAGAGGTTTTCATCATCTTTAAAAACTGTCACTTTTCAGTTGCTATGATGTTTTTCTTTTTAAACTCACTTTCTGATGGTATAATGTACATGCCATAGATTTAACCTATTTTAACTGTACGATTTAAGGATTTCTAGTAAATTTATAGACTTATGCAATCTTCACCACAATCAGATTTAGAATATTTTTACTATCCTCAAAAGTTCCCATTGGACCATTTGCATTCAGCCTCTTCCCACTCTGGCCCCAGGTATCCACTACTCTACTTATTTTCTCTGTAGATTTGCCTTATCTGGACATTTCATATGTATAGGATATAATACATCATCTTTTGCACATGGCTTCTTTCATTTAGCATACTATTTTTTAGTTTCTCCATGTTGTAGCGTGCATGAGTCATTTATTACCTTTCATTGCCACATAGTAGTCTATCACATGGGCATGCCTCATTTTGCTTATCCATTCACTCAATGGATTGTTTTCACTCCTTAGCCATTATTTAATGATGCTGCTGTGAAGAAATTCCTTTCCATCCCATTTGTTGAGAGTTTTTATCATGAAGGCATGTAGGATTTTGTGATGTACTTTTTCTGTATCTATTAAAATGATGATGTGGTTTTTGCCCTTTTTTCACTAATATGGTATATTACATTAATTGGTTTTCAAATGTTACAAATCCCACTTAATCGTGGTGTATAATTTGTACGTATTTCTGGATGTGTTTTGTAATCTTTTTAGATATTTTGTGTCTATATTCCTGATGGTCTCTAATTTTCTTTAATTGTGACATCTTTGTTTAGCTTTATATCAGGCTAACATTGCCTCATAGAATGAAATATGAAGTTTTTTTTCCTAAACTCTGTTTCCTCAATGAGGTTGTGAAGGATTGGTAGTAATGAATTTTCCCCCTCTTTATTTATCTAGGAATGCCTTTGTTTTGCCCTCATTTTTGAAAGATAATTTTGCTAGAGGGTAAATTATTCATTGACAGGAAAGTAGGAATAGCTAGGGACTTTGCAGTTGCCACTGAGTATGTGTGCAGCCTCCCACATATGTACAGCCTCCCAGACCACCAGGGATATATATATGGGAGCTTATCAGGGTTCACTACAGCTATCTCATTGCCCAAATCTCCTTGTTAAATTTCTGGCTTGTCTTCATGTTGGTTGTCCCAAATAGGATCATAGCTTCATTGTCTTCCCCCATTCTTTTGCCTCTGGAATTGCTGCTGTTTCTGACAATGACCCGGGGCATGAGGTTTTACTGTTCTCTGTTCCAAATCAATCTGGTTTCTTTCTGCAGCAAAAACTGCAGGTTTTCATGGCTTGTCTCATCCTGGTAGAACTACCAGCTGGCAGGTATTGGGGATGTGTTGGAGGTAATAAGGTAATGGTAGCAGTCCCAAGCTAAAATTCCACAGACTCCCACTGAGGTTCAATAGTTTTACTTGAATAAACGCTTCTCAACTTGTTATGTGCCCTCAGTCTGTTTCCAGGGTCTTGAAATAGTTATTTTTGGCAATTTTTTCTAGTTTTAAAAATCATTCACTTTTGGAGAGAATTTGCTGAGTTTTTTGGTCTGTCATTTCAGATATCCTGCCTTACAGTGTTTTTAATTCATTGATTAATGCTTTCATTGTTAGGCAATTATGGAAAACCAATTTTTCTTCCATTGCTATTAACAAAATCTGTAACAGGTCTATCAGCTTAAGAAAATTCACTGAATCTTGGAGGGTGATTCCAAGATGGCCAAATAGGAACAGCTCCAGTCTACAGCTTCCAGTGTGAGTGACACAGAAGATGGGTGATTTCTGCATTTCCAACTGAGGTACCAGGTCATCTCACTGGGGCTTGTTGGACAGTGGGTGCAGCCCACGGAATGTGAGCCGAAGCAGGGTTGGGCATCGCCTTACCCAGGAAGCGCAAGGGGTTGGGGAATTTCCTTTCCTAGCCAAGGGAAGCCGTGACAGACGTTACCTGGAAAATCAGGACACTCCCACCCTAATACTGCACTTTTCCAAACGGCATACCAGGAGATTATATCCCACGCCTGACTCAGAGGGTCCCACACCCATGGAGCCTCGCTCACTGCTAGCACAGCAGTCTGAGATTGAACTGCAAGGTGACAGGGAGGCTGGGAGAGGGGTATCCACCATTACTGAGGCTTGAGTAGGTAAACAAAGCAGCTGGGAAGATTGAACTGGGTGGGAGCCCACCGCAGCTCAAGGAGGCCTATCTGCCTCTGTAGACTCCACCTCTGGGGGCAGGGCATAGCTAAACAAAAGGCAGCAGAAACTTCTGCAGACTTAAACTCCCTGTCTGACAGCTTTGAAGAGAGTAGTGGTTCTCCCAGCATGGAGTTTGAGATCTGAGAACGGATAGCCTGCCTCCTCAAGTGGGTCCCTGACCCCCGAGTAGCCTGACTGGGAGACACCTCCCAGTAGGGGCCGACTGACACCTCATACAGCCAGGTGCCCCTCTGAGATGAAGCTTCCAGAGGAAGGATCAGGCAGCAACATTTGCCATTCTGCAATATGTGCTGTTCTGTAGCCTCCACTGGGGTGATACCCAGACAAACATAGTCTGGAGTGGACCTCCAGCAAACTCCAATAGACCTGCAGCTGAGGGTCCTGACTGTTAGTAGGAAAACTAACAAATGGAAAGGACATCCACACCAAAACCCCATCTGTACGTCACCATCATCGAAGACCAAAGGTAGATACAGCCACAAAGATGGGGAGAAACCAGAGAAGAAAAGCTGAAAATTCTAAAAATCGGAGCACCTCTTCTCCTCCAAAGGAAGAACGCAGCCTCTTGCCAGCAAGGGAGGAAAGCTGGATGGAGAATGCCTCTGACAAGTTGACAGAAGTAGGCCTCAGACAATCAGTAATAACAAACTTCTCCAAGCTGAAGGAGGATGTTCAAACCCATCTCAAAGAAGCTAAAAACCTTGAAAAAAGATTAGACAAATGGCTAACTAGAATACACAGCGTGGAGAAAACCTTAAATGACCTGATGGAGCTGAAACCCATGGCATGAGAACTATATGACAAATGCACAAGCTTCAGTAGCCGATTTGATCAAGTGGAAGAAAGGGTATCAGTGATGGAAGATCAAATTAATAAAGCAAGATGAGAAGTTTCGAAAAAAAAAAAAAGAGAGAAAAGAAACGAACAAATCCTCCAAGAAATATGGGACTATGTGAAAGGACCAAACCTACATCTGATTGGCGTACCTGAAAGTGACGGGGAAAATGGAACCAAGGTGGGAAACACTCTGCAGGATATTATCCAGGAGAACTTCCCCAAACTAGCAAGACAGGCCAACATTCAAATTCAGGTAATACAGAGAATGCCACAAAGATACTCCTTGAGAAGAGCAGCTCCATAACACATAATTGTCAGATTCACCAAAGTTGAAATTAAGGAAAAAATGTTAGGGGCAGCCAGAGAGAAAGGTCAGGTTCCCCACAAAGGGAAGCCCATCAGACTAACAGTGGACCTCTCTGCAGAAACTGTACAAGCCAGAAGAGAGTGGGGGCCAATATTCAACATTCCTAAAGAAAAGAATTTTCAACCCAGTATTTCATATCCAGCCAAATTAAGCTTCTTAAATGAAAGAGAAATAAAATCCTTTACAGACAAGCAAATGCTGAGAGATTTTGTCACCACGAGGCCTGCCCTAAAAGAGCTCCTGAAGGAAGCACTAAACATGGAAAGGAAAAACCGGTACCAGCCACTGCAAAAACATGCCAAATTATAAAGACCATTGATGCTAGGAAGAAACTGCATCAACTAACAAGCAAAATAACCAGCTAACATCATAATGACAGGATCAAATTCACACATAACAATATTAGCCTTAAATGTAAATGGGTGAAATGCTCCAATTAAAAGACACAGACTGGCAAATTGGATAAAGAGTCAAGACCCATCAGTGTGCTGTATTCAGGAAACCCATCTCACGTGCAGAGACACACATAGGCTCAAAATAAAGGGATGGAGGAAGATCTACCAAGCAAATGGAAAAGAAAAAAAAAAGCAAGAGTTGCAATCCTAGTCTCTGATAAAACAGACTTTAAACCAACAAAGATCAAAAGAGACAAACAAGGCCATTATATAATGGTAAAGAGATCAATTCAACAAGAAGAGCTAACTATCTTAAATATATATGCACCCAATACAGGAGCACCCAGATTCATAAAGCAAGTCCATAGAAACCTACAAAAAGACTTAGACTCCCACACAATAATAATGGGAGACTTTTACACCCCACTGTCAACATTAGACAGATCGACGAGACAGAAACTTAACAAGGATATCCATGAATTGAACTCAGCTCTGCACCAAGCAGACCTAATAGACATCTGTGGAACTCTCCACTCCAAATCAACAGAATATACATTCTTCTCAGCACCACATTGCACTTATTCCAAAATCAACCACATAGTTGGAAGTAAAGCACTCCTCAGCAAATGTAAAAGAACAGAAATGATAACAAACTGTCTCTCAGACCACAGTACAATCAAACTAGAACTCAGGATTAAGAAACTCACTCAAAACTGCCCAACTACGTGGAAACTGAACAACCTGCTCCTGAATGACTACTGGGTACATAACAAAATGAAGGCAGAAATAAAGAAGTTCTTTGAAACCAACGAGAACAAAGACACAACATACCAGAATCTCTGGGACACATTGAAAGCAGTATGTAGAGGGAAATTTATAGCACTAAATGCCCATAAGAGAAAGCAGGAAAGATCTAAAATTGACACCCTAACATCGCAATTGAAAGAACTAGAGAAGCAAGAGCAAACACATTCAAAAGTTAGCAGAAGGCAAGAAATAACTAAGATCGGAGCAGAAGTGAAGGAGCTAGAGACACAAAAAACCCTTCAAAAAATCAATGAATCCAGGAGCTGGTTTTTTGAAAAGATCAACAAAATTGATAGACCACTAGCAAGACTAACAAAGAAGAAAACAGAGAAGAATCAAATAGAATAAAAAATGATAAAGGGGATATCACCACCGATCCTACAGAAATACAAACTACCTTCAGAGAATACTATAAACACCCCTACACAAATAAACTAGAAAATCTAGAAGAAATGGATAAATTCCTGGACACATATACCCTCCCAAGACTAAACCAGGAAGAAGTTGAATCCCTGAATAGACCAATAACAGACTCTGTAATTGAGGCAATAATTAATAGCCTACCAACCAAAAAAAGTCCAGGACCAGATAGATTCACAGCCAAATTCTACCAGAGGTACAAAGAGAAGCTGGTACCATTCCTTCTGAAACTATTCCAATCAATAGAAAAAGAGGGAATCCTCCCTACTCATTTTATGAGGCCAGCATCATCCTGATCCAAAGCCTGGCAGAGACACAACAAAAAAAGAGAATTTTAGACCAATATCCCTGATGGACATTGATGCAAAAATCCCCAATAAAATACTGGCAAACCGAATCCAGCAGCACATCAAAAAAACTTACCTACCATGATCAACTGGGCTTCATCCAGGGGATACAAGGCTGGTTCAAAATACGCAAATCAATAAACATAATCCATCTTATAAACAGAACCAAAGACAAAAACCACATGATTATCTCAATAGATGCAGAAAAGGCCTTCGACAAAATTCAACAACACTTCATGCTAAAAACTCTCAATAAACTCAGTATTGATGGGATGTATCTCAAAATAATAAGAGCTATTTATGACAGAACCACAGCCAATATCATACTGAATGGGCAAAAACTACAAGCATTCCCTTTGAAAACGGGCACAAGACAGGGATGCCCTCTCTCACCACTCCTATTCAACATAGTGTTGGAAGTTCTGGCCAGGGCAATCAGGCAGGAGAAATAAATAAAGGGTATTCAATTAGGAAAAGAGGAAGTCAAATTGTCCCTGTTTGCAGATGACATGATTGTATATTTAGAAAACCCCATCCTCTCAGCCTAAAATCTCCTTAAGCTGATAAGCAACTTCGGCAAAGTCTCAGGATACAAAATCATTGTGCAAAAATCACAAGCATTCCTATACACCAATAATAGATAAACACAGAGCCAAATCATGAGTGAACTCCCATTCACAATTACTTCAAAGAGAATAAAATACCTAGGAATCCAACATACAAGGGATGTGAAGGACCTCCTCAAGGAGAACTACAAACCACCGCTCAATGAAATAAAAAAGGACACAAACAAATGGAAGAACATTCCATGCTCATGGATAAGAAGAATCACTATCGTGAAAATTGCCATACTGCCCAAGGTAATTTATAGATTCAATGCCATCCCCATCAAGCTACCAATGACTTTCTTCACAGAATTGGAAAAAATTACTTTAGAGTTCATACGGAACCAAAAAAGAGCCCGCATTACCAAGACAATCCTAAGCCAAAAGAACAAAGCTGGAGGCATCACGCTACCTGACTTCAAACTATACTACAAGGCTACAGTAACCAAAAGAGCAGGGTACGGGTACCAAAACAGAGATATAGACCAATGGAACAGAACACAGCACTCAGAAATAATGCTGCGTATGTACAACTATCTGATCTTTGACAAACCTGACAAAAACAAGCAATGGGGAAAGGATTCCCTATTTAATAAATGGTGTTGGGAAAACTGGCTAGCCATATGTAGAAAGCTGAAACTGGATCCCTTCTTTATACCTTATACAAAAATGAATTCAAGATGGATTAAACACTTAAATGTTAGACCTAAAACCATAAAAACCCTAGAAGAAAACCTAGACAATACCATTCAGGACATAGGCATGGGCAAGGACTTCATGTCTAAAACACCAAAAGCAATAGCAACAAAAGCCAAAATTGACAAATGGGATCTAATTAAACTAAAGAGCTTCTGCACAGCAAAAGAAACTACCATCAGAGTGAACAGGCAACCTACAGAATCGGAGAAAATTTTTACAATCTACCCATCTGACAAAGAGCTAATATCCAGAATCTACAAAGAACTTAACCAAATTTACAAGAAAAAAATCAACCCCATCAAAAAGTGGGCAAAGGATATGAACAAGACACCTCTCAAAAGAAGACATTTATGCAGCCAAAAGACACATGAAAAAATGCTCATCATCACTGGCCATCAGAGAAATGCAAATCAAAACCACAATGAGATACCATCTCACACCAGTTAGAATGGCAATCATTAAAAAGTCAGGAAACAACAGGTGCTGGAGAGGATGTGGAGAAATAGGAACACTTTTACACTGTTAGTGGGACTGTAAACTAGCTCAACCATTGTGGAAGACAGTGTGGCGATTCCTCAGGGATCTAGAACTAGAAATACCATTTGACCCAGCCATTCCATTACTGGGTATATAAAGGATTATAAATCATGCTGCTATAAAGACACATGCACACGTATGTTTATTGCAACACTATTCACAATAGCAAAGACTTGGAACCAACCCAAAAGTCCATCAATGATAGACTGGATTAAGAAAATGTGGCACATATACACCATGGAATACTATGCAGCCATAAAAATTGATGAGTTCATGTCCTTTGTAGGGACATGGATGAAGCTGGAAACCAGCATTCTGAGCAAACTATCACAAGGACAGAAAACCAAACACCACATATTCTCACTCATAGGTGGGAATTGAACAATGAGAACACTTGGACACAGGGTGGGGAACATCACACATTGGGGCCTGTCATGGGTTAGGGGGAGTGGGGAGGGATAGCATTAGGAGATATACCTAATGTAAATGACGAGTTAATGGGTGCAGCACACCAGCATGGCACATGTATACATATGTAACAAACCTGCACATTGTGCACATGTACCCTAGAACTTAAAGTATAATTAAAAAAAAAAGAAAACTTACTGAATCTTAGTTTATAATTAAAAGCAACAGTAAAACAAGTGGATTGTATAGAAGAATGAATGTTTTAAGTATTCAATATAATTAAATATTGTATAACATATGTTGAATAACCAAGAGCAGAGTTCAACAGATTTGTATCTGAAATCATTTTTCTTCTGAATGGCAGTGCTCCTGTCTAGCACCATTGTGTTCATGATTCCTTATCAACTTAGTGCCCCCCATGTGAGCAGGCTGAATTGAGCACTTGTGATACCAGGTACAAAACAGGTAGGAAAAAAGACTTTGTTGTGTATAGCAAAGAAGGAACTGGCATCAGCTTCCTAAGCCTCCATGCATCTCCCATTCCCAATCTTAAGGAAGGCCTTTCTCTTGGTTCTGGCATTATCCCTGGAAATGACTGGGATCAGCAGTGGATGTGACAGTGACTTGTTCCTCCAGTCCCCATCACTGGCTTAGGGAACATCGTAAGAGCCACTGAGTTTGGCTCTTAGAAACACGTGAGCAGTGAAACCCACTAGTCCCACCTCTTGCACCTAGTTCAGTCTGTTTATAGTGTCACTCCCTCTCCCCCATTCTTTCCTGCACCTCCCCAAAGCCCATCATATCCAAAGTAGGAATCAATTCTCACTGAACATTTATTCCTGAGACTTTCTTGTAAAAAACGCATGACTCCTATTAATAAAACAATTGTTTAATTTTACTTAGGCAAAGTTTAATAATAGCATGCAGTAAACTTTTTGCTAATGATTGTTCTTTTTCCTTCTTTTCCCTAATCATGGGGGAAAATGTAGTTCATTAGCAAGTTGACCTGCTCTCTTGTTTTTATTCACCAAACAGAACTCTAAAGAATTGATTCAGCTTTGCAGAGGAACAATATTATATTAAGACAGCACTATTTCTACAGTTAAACTAGCATGACTAGCTTATAAATCAAAGCAACACTATTGGCACCACATGTATGTGTTGCGTATTTCTTTTGGCAAAGTTACAACTTTAAAGAATTGACATTTTGGATCACCATGTGGTAGTTTAGCCATAACAGGTTGCTAATGAGGGAATCAAGACAGAGGCAGATGTTTCCTTAAATGTGAGCTTACATAAGCCACTTTAGTCGGTTCTGGTTTTAAACAATTGCATTTCTTGGGGAGCAAGTTGTACACTGGATCTTCCTTCTGAAAATCAATACCTCCCCCTCATGAGTGTTGTGCTGTGCAGACAGGAATCTCATGGTGAGGAAAAGTGTAACTTTGATTGTTGCTGCTCTTTTAATGTCATGCTAAATGGAATGGCACTTCGCAATCTCTCAACCACAGCAGTTTCCTCTTCTCATTCAAATCTAAGATACAAGCATTTCCCTAACTACTGTTTGAATCCAAAATGTTTATTTGGCAGACTGGTGCAAGTTGAATTCTGGAAGGAAATCTAGTTTTAAAAAATGTCTTAGAACATTATGTTCAGGGTTAAAGTCAAGGACCGTATTTCCCACACATGTTGTTTTTCAGGCAATTTTCCTTGAGTTTTTTGCAGAAGAAGCCAGAATGGTGCTTACAGGTGGAAGGGAAATGGTAGCAGCAGACCCAGAGAGCAAAGAGATCCACACGCATTTCCCTGATAATTATTTTATTCATTTATACTTCTGTCTTACTTCAGAAAGGATTTGAAGTGGCTTACTGATGTAACCACAGTTCTGCTAGAAGAGATAAGGCCAAAGGAAATAAAAGTGGAGAAACAAGAAGAGATCAACTCATGTTACTCTAAACTAAATCACTTGCAGTTCCCACGATTTGCGAGTCCCATTTTCCTTTCATGTTCTGGGAGTTCAGCCAGGAAAGGAACAGTTGAGTCTGGATTGTTGAGGCCCGAGAGTAAGGCACTGGGTTTGAAGGACAAAATCCACCACACTGGCCTTACTTCCTGACCTTGCTCTCTGGAAGACCCCAGATTTGGATTTTGAAATAACCCGTTACTAGTCGAGATATCTAATGTCAGAAGACCACAAAACTGCATCTTTTAGTCCTGTTACATTATTTCTACTCTTGAAATTAGCTCCCTCAACAAGATACATTTTCCTATTTTGTTTTGAGATATTGGCTTCTCATTATAGCATCAGCCAGCCACATGTCTTGCATTAGGACCTTTAAGTCAACAAGTAGGAGATTAAAGGGAATTAAATGCAAGCATTTCAGGTAGGCCCAGGGAATAAGGGCATTAGGTGGCAGGTTACCTGGATGGTGCAGCAGGGTTAAAATTATCCCTATATGATCCTGTTTCATGAACAGAAGATGAATGGACTCTCTTAAAAGACTTTACAAGGCCAGTTAAGAGCAGGATAGTATAGCATGGTAATCGACACTCTTGATGTCTAATTAATTCTTCTGGATTCAAACTGGAGATTAGCCATTTTTTAGCTGTATGACCTTGAACAAGTGGCTTAACTTCTCAGAGCCTGTTTGCCCATCTATAGGATGGTTATAATAATACCACCTATTTCCAGATTGTTATGAAGGTCAAGTAAAATTATGCACATAAAAATTTAGGCATCAACTGACACGTGGTAATCCCTCAGTGTCAGTGGTTATTGTGTCTAAACCCCTGACCTGTTGTTATTGTAACTCTGCATCTTCATTGTTTAAGGAACTGAGTGACTATTAGGAGGAATTAAATTCCCTGTCAGTCTGCTGGGAAATAATTTGGAGATGGATAAGGACCCCAAAGCACTAATGGCTACATGGTTTCTGGGCTAGTTTTTTTTTTTTTTATTTGTTCAATGAAGGGATGGGAATTGAGGACCTATAAAGTTCATTCTCATGTGAAAATTATCTCTGGGTGAAAGGGTGCTTCTTTGCTTGTCCAGAGATACATGTTTCCTCTGAGAAGGGCCTAAATTGCATTGCAAAATGAAGAGATTCAAGGGCTGTAGTGCAGTTACTTCTTCACAAAACATTAGCCCAGAGTGTCCTCCCACCCATGGCTTTTCAATCCTTGGATGAGGGTGTAAAGGCATCCCTAGGTCTTAGAGAATCAGGGCCTCATGTTTTAGAGCCCTAAGTTACTGAGTGTGGGCTGTGACTTAGAATCACTGTGTAGGAAGGTGAAAGAAAATCTGCCAGCCCATTCTTGGCCAAGATGGTGGATTTGGAAGCCAAGATTCACTTGACTTGCAAACAGTTTCTGTTTTACAGAGTGGTAGAATTATAGATGATTGATTTTTTCAATTTAGTTTTATATTTTCAAGTTCTCATACATCGGTATTATGAGAGAACATACACATAAGACAAAGCAACAGTAAATAAAATTATGTGCAAATAATAAGCTCATGTATGAGAAGGGGCTCATATCATCTAGATGTTATAGAAACGTAAACAGAAAAGGCACACACTGTGGATTACAAAGTGTCTGGATTTGGATCTGGTATCAGCACTTTCCGGGTGACCCAATACCGGGGTATATGGTCTTGTTTTCTGTAAAATGGGTCATGCTTACCTGATTTGGCAGCTGTGCAGATTAAATGAGATGATGTGAGTGAACAGCCGGCAAAGTCAGTTGCTGTTTCTTCTCCCTGTTGGGGGAATATTTGATGGTGTGAGAAATGAGCTGTGAACAGTTCATCAAGACTGATATTTAAGTGAGGATAACTCACTTTGTTGTCAGTTAAGCCTACCTAATCTCTTTTTTCTCATCCATCCATCCATCATCTTATTTATTCATGCATACATGCATGCATTCATTCACTTATTACTTCATCCCTGTTATATTGCGTGTCCTACAGTGTGCAAGATGCTATTGATGCAGAGATGAATGAAATAGGTGACTTTGTTTGGAACTTGTGAATTCATACGCAAATGCAGGGATGACCCCCTGCTTCTTAAGCACTATCTTGTGTGTTGCTATTTAAACATAATACTATGATCACAGTAAAAACATAAAGCTTAGTACTTGAGTTAAAGATGCCGCAAGGTTGATATTCTACATGTCCAAAGTTGAATATTTATGTACATGTGAACATGTGTATATTTATATTTCTAATAATCATATATCTGTCTTAAAAGTAAAATCAGTATTTTTCATGTGATTTCTCTCATTTGCTCATTGTTTGCAGCTTATTTTACTAATATAGTGACATATTCATATTATATGTTAGAAATCTACATTTGCAAAGATCAGCTAAGTTTACGTTTAAGATTGAGAATAGTCCAGAAGGATTGTGTCTAGCCAATTACATTTTTATTCTTAATTTTAAAACTCAGTATTAAAATAGTTCACTGTCTTCTATTTTCTGTATACTATCTGGGGCAGTATGTGGTGCTGAGTGACTTAATATTTTAGATTTCTTTTTCAGCTGTACATTTAAATTCCTTTCTTATTTTAGTGCCTGACACTTCACCCAAGAATGTCACCTTATGCATTTAAAATGGGAAAATATTTATTTTCATCTTCTTTATCTTTCTTTTCTTTAATTTTTAGCCCTTAATTACCATTATGAGCAACTTGGATTCTATTTTGTTTCAATTCAGAAAAAAAACTTTGCTTTCTACTACTTCCAAAGTATTTTAAGCACTATGAAGAGTTTCAAATGGTATACATGATAATATAGCAGGTAAGAAGTTGCTGGCATGAGTTTCAAACCAAGAAACAATAAGATGTTGTGCAGTGGACCATTGATAAAGAGGTGGCAGCATGGGGCTCCTCACAATTGTTTGTTATTAGAGCCTGAACGTGAGAAGAAATCACTTCTCTGCTCTCTAAGAGCCTTCTCTATTAGTTATTAGGTTACTATAGATAAATTCTTAACACCTATCCAAGATCTTAATTCTTCCCTTTCAAAACTGGGTAAAGGTCGATTTCTGTCCATGGCAAAGTCTTGTTTCGATGTTAAACTCATTGCAGAATCACTCTGAGGCCTGGCTGCAGTGCTGTTTATAAAATCCTTGCTTCAGGGTCAGGCTGCAAGTAAAACATCATTTAGAAGAGCTTTTGGCCTTTCACAAAATTGTCATGAACCTTTGAAGAAGAACTTGGAATTATATACTGCTTTGAAGCATACTGCAGTAGAATTTCATAGTCGTTTTTATGGGCCATGACAATTTTTGAAGATGCTTAAAACTTTTCTTATAATATTCATTTAATATATGTATTCATCTGATCATTATAACTGCCTGGAGAATCATTGGAAGTATAAATATATTGGGTCATTTTGATACAGACATTTTCTAGTTTTGAAAGGAAACTAGAAATCCACTGGAAGACCCCAGATTTGGAGTTTGAAATAACCCGTTACCTGGATGGTGCAATGGTTAAAATTATCCATATACAGGCATTAAGTAATAGTTTGATAAAGTATTTAATGTACAAGTATAGAGCAGTAATAATTCTTTATAATTTTTTCTCCATGCCTTTCCATAAATTTTCACAAATGCATACAGTGCATTTGTGAACATGTTACATATTAAACTGATTAATATTGTGACCCAATTGGATTTTACCTTCTTTATGTACATATCTGTAGATCCCCAAAGCCTCCAAGTGTACTGATCCCCAAAGCCTCCAAGTGTACATCCAAGTGGATGATTTTATATACATTCCTTAAGACCATTTGCTGGTAGCCATGTAACTCTGAATTGCATTAAAAGAAAAAATAAAGCATTTTATAGAACTTAAGTGTGATTTTTCTCAATTTAAACTCTACATTCTCCCTATTTGGAGCTACTTAATGATTTGCTGTGTCATTTCCACTCCTGAGTCAGTACAGCTTTATTTTTTTACTTAATTATAGCAATTAAGAATATATTTAAAATCTCAACTCTTTGATCTTCCTAGTAGATATTTTTACTGGTCAGGGTCAGATAGAGAACCTATGGGAGATATATATTAGGAGATTTATTGCAAGGAATTGGCTTATGTAATTTGGGGGACTGACTGGGCTTGACCATAATCCATGAGGCAGGTCATCAGGAAGGGCAGGCTGGAACTCTCAGGCATGGACTTCCACTGACTTAATCAGGCTTGTTCGGATTATCTAGGATGAGTCCTCTTACTTAAAATCAACTGATTATGGGTTTTAATCACACGCACAAAATACCTTCACAACTACACCAAGATTAACGAATACCTGGGGACTGTAGCCTAGCGAGGTTCACACATAAAATTGACAAAATTTAAATGAAAAATATTTCAAATTTAGCAAAATAATATACATTTCTGCATAATTGTATATGTTTGATATCAGTTGAAACTAGTTGTTCCTTTTGTGGTTGCAATGAAATACACGTTGTGAAAGTGAATGTTTAAGTCCCTATAATCTTGGGCCAGGAAAGGCCATTAGCAACATGATGTGGGTGGCTGCCCCTGAGCTTCTGTCCCTATAGCTAAGGCAGACAGGTGGCTACTCCAAGATCTCAAGGTAAGTACACCCCAGCCTGTTCTGTCTTCTCTCTTGCTTCTCAGAAATAGGCTTTCTGAAGGGCTCTGTCCAATAAATGGAGAGGGATTTCCTTGGCTGTTTAGAGTGTATCTATTGCCAAATAATTATCAAAAACAGCCAGGCTTAAGCCCAGAAGCTTTGGAACCAAGGGAGGGCACCCTGAGTTTTACCAAGAACACTGAAGATATTAAAGGAGAGGTTCTCCAACGGTTACCAGAAAACAGGTTACATAGAATATGCATTTGAAAACTCTGAATGACCACTATATTTTCTTGCTTCTGCTCGAACTTCAAGAATAATAGTTTCTTAAAGGCACAGATTATATATCCTCAGAGCATGTCATAGTGAATAGCATAGATATTAGTGTTCCAGGTGAGGAGGGGTAAACCAAAAGTTTTGTTTAAAAAGGTGTGGGCCAGCTCTAGAGAAACCTGAAATGATAGTGTAGTATCCTATAGCCATTATTATCCTCAGTCGGGGCCAGGGGGTGGGTAGGGAACAGAGAGATTACTGAAAGCATAAAGAGAATGCCTAGGACTGAGAGTTGCCCTCATAGGTGCTGTGGCCTTTGCTGAAGCAATATAATTAGTCCTCTGGAGAGGGAACCAAGGGAGAAGTATGGTACCCTGATTCTGAAAATCCACCACACTGTCTCCCTCTAATCACCTGCCAGGGTTTCCAAATGGCTGAACCCACCAAATATCAGAGGGCCAAGGGCCTACCAATGTGATCCCTCGAAATCAGCCACCTGAGGGCACAATGGAGAGTGGACCCAGAAGGGCACACAGGAGATAGAACACCCTTCACTCACATTATACAGCAGCTCCAAGCATGTGAACCTGAACAAGCTATGTCATGTCTCTGAGCCTCAGTTTTCTCACCTTAAAATAATGTAATCATAGTTATCTGGCAGGGTTATTTAGGGGAAGATAGTATATGTAAATGTAAATTACTCTTTTTTAAAACTTTTATTTTAGGTTTGGCATATATGTGAAAGTTTGTCATGGGGGTTTGTTGTAGAGATTATATCATCATGCAGGTATTAAGCCCAGTACCCAATAGTTATCTTTCTGCTCTTCTTCCTCTTCTCATCCTCCCTGCTCAAGTAGACCCCAGTGTCTGTTGTTTCCTTCTTTGTATTCATAAGTTCTTATCACTTAGCACCCATTCATAAGTCAGAACATGTGGTATTTGGTTTTCTGTTCTTGGATTAGTTTGCTAAAGATAATGGCCTCCAGCTCCATCCATGCAAAAGAAAAGATCTTAGTCATTTTTAGGGCTGCATAGTATTTCATGGTACATATGTGCCATATTTTCTTTATCCAGTCTGTCACTGATGGGCATTTAGGTTAATTGAAGTCTTTGCTATTGTGAATAATGCTGCAATAAACATTTGCATGTATGTCTTTATGATAGAATGATTTATATTCCTCTGAGTATATACCCAGTAATGAGATTGCTGGGTTGAATGGTAGTTCTGCTTTTAGCTCTTTGAGGTATTAACATACTGCTTTCCACAATGGTTGAACTAATTTACACTCCCACTAACGGTGTATAAGTGTTCCCATTTCCCTGCAACCTTGCCAGCATCTGTTATTTTTTGACTTTTAAATAATAACCATTCTGATTGGCACGAGATGGTATCTCATTGTGGTTTTTATTTGCATTTCTCTAATGATCAGTGATAGTGAGCTTTTTATCATATGCTTGTTGGCCACATGTATGTCTTCTTTTGAAAGGTGTCTTTTCATGTCCTCTGCCCACTTTTTAATGGGGTTGTTTTTCTCTTATAAATTTGTTTAAGTTTTTTATGTATTCTGGATATTAGACCTCTGTCAGATGCAGAGGACTTGCTTTATGAATCTGGGTGCTCCTGTGTTGGGTGCATATATATTTAGGATAGTTAGCTCTTCTTGTTGAATTTTTCCCATTCTGTAGGTTGTCTACTCTGCTGATAGTTGCTTTTGCTGTGCAGAAGCTCTTAAGTTTAATTAGATCACACTTGGTTTTACTTCTGCTGCAATTTCTTTTGTTGTCTTTGCCATGAAATCTTTGCCCATTCCTGTGTCCAGGATGGTATTGCCTAGGTTGTCTTTCAGGGTTTTTATAGTTTTGGGTTTCACATTTAATTTTTTTTTTTTTTTTTTTAGATATAGTGGCACAATCTCGGCTCACTGCAACCTCCACCTCCTGGGCATGCCTCAGCCTCCCAAGTAGCTGGGACTACAGGCATGTGCCACCACACCAGACTAATTTTTAAGAGATGGGGTTTTGCTGTGTTGGCCAGGCTGGTCTTGAACTCCTGACCTCAAGTGATCTGCCTGCCTTGGCCTCCCAAAGTGCTGGGAATAAAAGTGTGAACCACCACGTCTGGCCACATTTAAGTCTTTAATCCATCTTGAGTTGATTTTTGTGTATGGTATAAGGAGGGGGTCCAGCTTCAATCTTCTGCATGTGGCTAGCCAGTTATCCCAGCACCATTTATTGAATAGAGAGTCTTTTCCCCATTGCTTATTTTTGTCAGTTTTCTTGAAGATCAGATGGTCATAGGTGTACAGACTTATTTCTGGGCTCCCTGTTGTTTCATTGTTTTATGTACCTGTTTTTGTACCAGTACCATGCTGTTTTGGTTACCGAAGCCTTGTAGTATAGTTTGAAGTCAAGTAACATGACACCTCCAGCTTTGTTCATTTTGCTTAGGATTGCCCTGGCTATTCAGGCTCTTTTTTTGGTTCCATATGAATTTTAAAATAGTTGTTTTCTAGTTCTACGAAGAATGTCATTGGTAGTTTGATAGGAGTAGCGTTGAATCTGTAAATTGCTTTGGGCAGTATGACCATATCAATGATATTGATTTTTCCTATCCATGAGCATGGAATGTTTTTCCATTTGTTTCCATCTTCTCTGACTTCTTTGAGCAGTGTTTTATAATTCTCATTGTAAAGATCTTTCACCTCCCTGGTTAGCTGTGTTCCTAGGTATTTTATTCTTTGTGTGGCAATTGTGAATGGGGCTTGCCTTTTTGATTTGGCACTCAATTTGGCTATTGTTGGTGTATAGGAATGCTAGTGATTTTTGTACATTGATTTTGTATCCTGCAACTTTGCTGAAGTTGTTTATTGGCTGGAGGAGTTTTGGGGCCAAGACTGGGATTTTCTAGATATAGAATCACGTTGTCTGCAAACATATAGTTTGACCTCCTCTTTTCCTATTTGGATCCCCTTTATTTCTTTCTATTGCTTGACTTGCCTGACTAGGACTTCCAATACTGTTTTGAATACGAGTGGTGAGAGAGGGCATCCTTGTCATGTGCTAGTTTTCAAGAGAAATGTTTCTAGCTTTTGCCCATTCAGTATAATGTTGGCTGTGGGTTTGTCATAGATGGTTCTTATTATTTTGAGGTATGTTTCCTTCAATAAGTAGTTTATTGAGAGTTTTTAATATGAAGGGGTATTGAATTTTATTGAAAGCCTTTTCTGTGTCTATTGAGATAATCATGTGGTTTTTGTCCTTAGTTCTGTTTATGTGATGAATCACATGTATTGATGTGCATATGTTCAATCAACCTTGCAGCTTGGGGATGAAGCCTACTTGATCATCGTGGATTAGCTTTTTGTTGTGCTGCTGGATTCTGTTTGCAAGTATTTTGTTGAGGATTTTTGCATCGATATTCAACAAAGATACTGGCCTGAAGTTTTCCTTTTTTGTTGTGTCTCTGTCAGGCCTTGGTATCAAGATGATGCTGGCCTAATAGAATGAGTTTGGGAAGAGTCCCTCCTCAATTTTTTGGAATGGTTTCTGTAGGAATGGTACCAACTCTTCTTTGTATATCTGGTAGAATTTGGCTGAGAATCTATTAGGTCCCAGGCTTTTTTTGGTTGGTAGGCTGTTTATTACTGATCCAATTTTGGAGCTTGTTGTTAGTCTGTTCAGGGAATCAGTTTCTTCCTGGCTCAGTCTTGGGAGAGTGTGTCCAGTAATTCATCTGTCTCTTCTGGGTTTTCTAGTTTGTGTGTGTTCATTACTCTTAACAATAGATGGAGCTTCACACAGTGGCAATTGTTGTAGTCAATGACGTTTATCTGAAGCACAATTATTGCTCATTGAAAACTTTTTCCAGTACCCTGCTGTGATGACTTGAAATATAGTTGGCATTGGCAGTTTTTGATAGTCTCCACAGAGACTAAATTAAAAAAATACAATAGATAGCATTCAATATAATAACTGCTACTGTTATTATAATTGTCACAACTGCTGTTACCTCAACTAATTCATAAAATAGATACGAAGTTCGTTTCATAACGGGGAAATAGATAAGAGATTGAAGAAGCATTTTGAACTGTGTTAGAATAACTGTAGCATCTTACGTGTGTGTGTGTGTGTGTGTGTGTGTGAACCTAAACTCTGATAAGACAAAGCCCCCCATCTCCTTTCAATGCTCTTAGTGATCATACATTTCTACTTTTCCCTACTTATTTGCCAGAGATAAAAACAAAATTAGTAAACTACCCCAGTTTGAATTCCATTTCCCTCCAACCTACCTGATGGTGGAGAATTTAATGACAGAAAATGGCCAAAATATTTGAGATCAGTGGGGAGAAATTGTGACTAATGCACATTGTTTGACTTCATAATTACTACAATGTGATGTCATAAAAACTGTATTAGGTGGATAATAACATTGTGAGTAGTAATTGTGTCTACATGTGTAATTTCTTTTCTCTGTAGTATTTAGGATTATAAGGGAGGATTTATAGATATGTAGGGAAAAAAGTAATTTTTTGCTCAACGCTCATATGTTCTTAGTTGAAACAGACACTTGTAACAACAGCAACAGCAACAAAAAAGCAGATTAACAAGGGAAAAACAGAAGTTTTGTTAACATGTATATTTCATACATACGTGGGAGATACCTAGAGAAGGAGTAATTATCAAAGAGGTGACTCTGAATTGCACTTTATATAACATCTTCAAAAAGAACAGTAAATTTTTAGAGAAGTGACAAAACAAAGGAAATGGACTTTGAGTCTCCAGCGGCAGCAACTTGTGGGAAGGCAAATAAAGGCTAGTTAGTAAAGCTTGTTGATGTAGATTCCTCTGGTGCCATCTCCAGGTCTATAAGGGTCTAAAGTTGTTTTCATTGGTTAGATTTTGTTCTTCTTGGTAGAAAAGGGAGATGGGATATATTATGTTTTTGTAAACTTATGTCCTGATTTTAGGCAAATAGAGGGAGGGCAGAGAGCTCTCGGGTATCTGCTGCTTTCTTGCCTTCAGCTCAACAATCCTCCTGTCAAAAAGGTGTATTGGGGTGGCATATTATGGCCTCTCACAGTTACAATAGTATAGATAATAGTGTATATATTGATAGTCTAGATTACTGTGCTTTACTTAAAAGTACAATTTAGATCATAAATCAAATAGAAAACCAGATGGAAGCATTTTAAAAATTCATCTTGGAGAAGGATCAAAAGGTATCTGTTGTCCTTGCACAAAAGAAATCTGTACCTTCAAGGTCCCGGGAACACTAGCAATAGCACACTGATTTGGCATAAGCTGACCATGTGCTAATTGGGAACAGGACTTCTTAGAGATCACCAAGAAATCACCTCATTCTTCAGTCTTGGTCACATAATTAAATTTGCATCTAATGCTCTAATCTTTAGATGATTTTGAATTAAATTCTTATTTATTCCTTATGACAAGCACTCTGTTCTGTCTTCATGGATGAGACTCCCAGCTGTGAATAAAATCAGGTTGGAGGTTTTGCTACAGCTTATCGTATTATACCTATGAATGATTCATGTGCCATCTGTTGACCATAAATCCAATTAAGGAATTCTAATAAATGTATGATTTCTACTTCCTAGAGTAAAGCAAAATCGGCATTTACAACCTTCCGGAGCAATAAAATGCCAGTAAAAATATAATTGACACTTATGGTTCTTTGCTATTCCTAAGCATTAATCACCTTAAAACACAGGATCAGGTATCTGTATTTCCATGACTGTCAGCTACAAAATGTTGGCAACATGTTAAACTTCAATTACTTTTTATAATATCTTATATTCACATGAGCAAGATTTAATGACTCACAAAGACAATTTGTAATAAATACAGATATTCACCCTGGAATTTTCTCTTTCAATGGGAATAATTACTAACAACACTGGTTTCTTCTCTGAGGTAGTAATTTTTGGTAGTTTAGTTCTTATTCAGAGTGCACTGACAATGTGATTATTATTAGTACCTCTGTCTTTCCCAGCATGCAATTATTTGCATATTAACTTAACTTTGTTATTGGGTGAAAATAGCACCATATCAGCAGAGGGATATGATTTTAAAGTATCAGTGACATGAAATAATTTTAAGGTGGAACTAAACTTTGTTATGATTCTAAATTTACTTTTAAAAATAACAAATATTTCTTTTTATGACTACAGATTATGCTGCACAAAATAAGGAAATAAATTTAGTCCAAAAAGTATCAAACCCCAATCCTATTTCTGTTATTTTGACTTTTTTTTTTTTTACATTCCAATACATAGTTTTATTTTATTTATTTATTTATTTTTGAGACGGAGCCTTGCTCTGTCACCAGGCTGGAGTGCAGTGACGCGATCTCGGCTCACTGTAACCTCTGCTTCCAGAGTTCAAGCAATTCCCCTGCCTCAGCCTCCCAGGTGGCTGGGATTACAGGCACATGCCACCATGCCCAGCTAATTTTTTGTATTTTAGTAGAGGTGGGGTTTCACCATGTTGGCCAGGATGGTCTCGATCTCCTGACCTTGTGATTCACCTGCCTTGGTCTCCCAAAGTGCTAGGATTACAGGCGTGAGCCACCGCACCCGGCCCCAGTACATAGTTTTTTGTTGTTGTTTTTTTATTATACTTTGGGTTTTAGGGTACATGTGCACAATGTGCAGGTTTGTTACATATGTATCCATGTGCCATGTTGTTTTGCTGCACCCATTAACTCGTCATTTAGCATTAGGTGTATCTCCTAATGCTGTCCCTCCCCCCTCCGCCAACCCCACAACAGTCCCTGGAGTGTGATGTTCCCCTTCCTGTGTCCATGAGTTCTCATTGTTCAATTCCCGCCTATGAGTGAGAATATGCGGTGTTTGGTTTTTTGTCCTTGCGATAGTTTACTGAGAATGATGTTTTCCAGTTTCATCCATGTCCCTACAAAGGACATGAGCTCATCATTTTTTAGGGCTGCATAGTATTCCATGGTGTATATGTGCCACATTTTCTTAATCCAGTCTATCGTTGTTGGACATTTGGGTTGGTTCCAAGTCTTTGCTATTGTGAATAGTGCCGCAATAAACATACGTGTGCATGTGTCTTTATAGCAGCATGATTTATAGTCCTTTGGGTATATACCCAGTAATGGGATGGCTGGGTCAAATGGTATTTCTAGTTCTAGATCCCTGAGGAATTGCCACACTGACTTCCACAATGGTTGAACTAGTTTACAGTCCCACCAACAGTATAAAAGTGTTCCTATTTCTCCACATCCTCTCCAGCATCTGTTGTTTCCCGACTTTTTAATGATTGCCATTCTAACTGGTGTGAGATGGTATCTCACTGTGGTTTTGATTTGCATTTCTCTGATGGCCAGTGATGATGAGTATTTTTTCATGTGTTTTTTGGCTGCATAAATGTCTTCTTTTGAGAAGTGTATTTTGACATTTTTTATTTGAATATTCACTCAGTATTTTTTGACATAGCGACGTGTTCTGATTATGCTTCGGCAGATTAAAATGGTAACACATGGGAAGCTCACACAGATGGACTGGGAAATAGAAACAGGTGTTGCACTCACCTGCCATTTGTTTCTTTTTCCCCCTTTCAATTTTTTTCTTCTAAAATGAGAGAATGGGTCCTTCTTTCCATAGTGGCAGTGAAGCTAGAGTACATTGACGGGCTTCTTCTTTGGACCAAAAAATAGTCCTTGCCTTGCAAGTCTTGATTTTATCTCTCGGTGCAACTGATGAGTAATGTGACTCTTTATCATACTGTCTTTGTGTTTTGGAAGTAGAAATAATAAAATGCACGTGTAGTAATACTAATTCTGTAAATAGAGAATGTACATATATGTGTTCATATTGGTTTTTAAAAGATCTGGAGGGAATATTCATAAATATTAAAAATAATTGGGCTAAATACTCCAATTAAAAGACACAGAGCGGCAAATTGGATAAAGAGTCAAGACCCATCAGTGTGCTGTATTCAGGAAACCCATCTCACATGCGGAGACACACATAGGCTCAAAATAAAGGGATGGAGGAAGATCTACCAAGCAAATGGAAAACAAAAAAAGGCAGGGGTTGCAATCCTAGTCTCTGATAAAACAGACTTTAAACCAACAAGGATCAAAAGAGACAAGGCCATTACATAAAGGTAAAGGGATCAATTCAACAAGAAGAGCTAACTATCCTAAATGTATATGCACCCAGTACAGGAACACCCAGATTCATAAAGCAAGTCCTTAGAGACCAACAAAGAGACTTAGACTCCCACACAATAATAATGGGAGACTTTAACACCCCACTGTCAACATTAGACAGATCAACGAGACAGAAAGTTAACAAGGATATCCAGGAACTGAACTCATCTCTGCACCAAGCAGACCTAATAGACATCTGCAGAACTCTCCACCCCCCAAAAAACAGAATATACATTCTTCTCAGCACCACACTGCACTTATTCCAAAATTGACCACATAGTTGGAAGTAAAGCACTCCTTAGCAAAAGTAAAATAGAAATTATAACAAACTGTCTCTCAGACCACAGTGCAATCAAGCTAGAACTCACGATTAAGAAACTCACTCAAAACCGCCCAACTACATGGAAACTGAACAACCTGCTCCTAAATGACTACTGGGTACATAACGAAATGAAGGCAGAAATAAAGATGTTCTTTGAAACCAACGAGAACAAAGAAACAACATACCAGAATCTCTGGGACACATTCATAGCAGTGTGTAGAGGGAAATTTATAGCACTAAATGCCCACAAGAGAAAGCAGGAAAGATCTACAATTGACACCCTAACATCACAATTTAAAGAACTAGAGAAGCAAGAGCAAACACATTCAAAAGCTAGCAGAAGGCAAGAAATAACTAAGATCAGAGCAGAACTGAAGGAAATAGAGACACAAAAACCCTTCAAAAAATCAATGAATCCAGGAGCTGGTTTTTTGAAAAGATCAACAAAATTGATAGACCACTAGCAAGACTAACAAAGAAGAAAAAAGAGAAGAATCAAATAGACTGAAGAAAAAATAATAAAGGGGATATCACCACCAATTCCACAGAAATACAAACTACCATCAGAGAATACTATAAACATCTCTACACAAATAAACTAGAAAATCTAGAAGAAATGGATAAATTCCTCCACACCTACACCCTTCCAAGACTAAACCAGGAAGAAGTTGAATCCCTGAATAGACCAATAACGGGCTCTGAAATTGAGGCAATAGTTAGTAGCTTACCAACCAAAAAAAGTCCAGAACCAGACGGATTCACAGCCAAATTCTACCAGAGGTACAAGGAGGAACTGGTACCATTCCTTCTGAAACTATTCCAATCAATAGAAAAAGAGGGAATCTTCCCTACCTCATTTTATGAGGCCAGCATCATCCTGATACCAAAGCCTGGCAGAGACACAACCAAAAAAGAATTTTAGTCCAATATCCCTGATGAACATTGATGCAGAAATCCTCAATAAAATACTGGCAAACCGAATCCAGCAGCACATCGAGAAGCTTATCCACCATGATCAAGTGGGCTTCATCCCAGGGATGCAAGGCTGGTTCAACATATGCAAATCAATAAACATAATCCAGCATATAAACAGAACCAATGACAATAAACCATATGAGTATCTCAATAGATGCAGAAAAGGCCTTTGACAAAATTCAACAACCTTCATGCTAAAAACTCTCAATTAATTAAGTATTGATGGGATGTATCTCAAAATAATAAGAGCTATCTATGAAAAACCCACAGCCAACATCATACTGAATGGGCCAAAACTGCAAGCATTCCCTTTGAAAACGGGCACAAGACAGGGATGCCCTCTCTCACCACTCCCATTCAACATAGTGTTGGAGGTTCTGGCCAGGGCAATCAGGCAGGAGAAGGAAATAAAGGGTATTCAATTAGGAAAAGAGGAAGTCAAATTGTACTTGTTTGCAGATGACATGATTGTATATCTAGAAAGCCCCATTGTCTCAGCCCAAAATCTCCTTAAGCTGATAAGCAACTTCAGCAAAGTCTCAGGATACAAAATCAATGTGCAAAAATCACAAGCATTCTTATACACCAATAACAGACAAACAGAGAGCCAAATCATGAGTGAACTCCCATTCACAATTGCTTCAAAGAGAATAAAATAGCTAGGAATCCAACTTACAAGGGACGTGAAGGACCTCTTCAAGGAGAACTACAAACCACTGCTCAATGAAATAAAAGAGGATTCAAACAAATGGAAGAACATTCCATGCTCATGGGTAGGAAGAATCAGTCGTGAAAATGGCCATACTGCCCAAGGTAATTTATAGATTCAATGCTATCCCCATCAAGCTACCAATGACTTTCTTCACAGAATTGGAAAAAACCACTTTAAAGGTCATATGGACCAAAAAAGAGCCCGCATTGCCAAGTCAATCCTAAGCCAAAAGAACAAAGCTGGAGGCATCATGCTACCTGACTTCAAACTATACTACAAGGCTACAGTAACCAAAACACCATGGTACTGGTACCAAAACAGAGATATAGACCAATGGCACAGAACAGAGCCCTCAGAAATAATGCCGCCTATCTACAACTATCTGATCTTTGACAAACCTGACAAAAACAAGCAATGGGGAAATGATTCCCTATTTAATAAATGGTGCTGGGAAAACTGGCTAGCCATATGTAGAAAGCTGAAACTGGATCCCTTCCTTACACCTTATACAAAAATTAATTCAAGGTGGATTATAGACTTAAATGTTAGACCTGAAACCATAAAAACCCTAGAAGAAAACCTAGACAATACCATTCAGGACATAGGCATGGGCAAGGACTTCATGTCTAAAACACCAAAAGCATTGGCAACAAAAGCCAAAATTGACAAATGGGATCTAATTAAACTAAAGAGCTTCTGCACAGCAAAAGAAACTACCATCAGAGGGAACAGGCAACCTACAGAATGGGAGAAAATTTTTGCAATCTACTCATCTGACAGAGGGCTAATATCCAGAATCTACAATGAACTCAAACAAATTTACAAGAAAAAAACAACCCCATCAACAAGTGGGTGAAGGATGTGAACAAGACACTTCTCAAAAGAAGACATTTATGCAGCCAAAGGACATATGAAAAAATGCTCATCATCACTGGCCATCAGGGAAATGCAAATCGAAACCACAGTGAGATAGAATCTCACACCAGTTAGAATGGCAATCATTAAAAAGTCAGGAAACAGCAGGTGCTGGAGAGGCTATGGAGAAATAGGAACACTTTTACACTGTTGGTGGGACTGTAAACTAGTTCCACCATTGTGGAAGTCAGTGTGGCAATTCCTCAGGGATCTAGAACTAGAAATACCATTTGACCCAGCCATCCCATTACTGGGTATATACCCAAAGGATTATAAATCATGCTGCTATAAAGACACATGCACACGTATGTTTACTGCGGCACTATTCACAATAGCAAAGACTTGGAACCAACCCAAATGTCCAACAACGATAGACTGGATTAAGAAAATGTGGCACATATACACCATGGAATACTATGCAGCCCTAAAAAATGATGAGTTCATGTCCTTTGTAGGGACATGGATGAAGCTGGAAACCATCATTCTCAGCAAACTATGACAAGGACAAAAAACCAAACACCGCATGTTCTCACTCATAGGTGGGAATTGAACAATGAGAACACATGGACACAGGAAGGGGAACATCACACACCAGGGCCTGTTGTGGGGTGGGGCAGAGGGGAGGGATAGCATTAGCAGATATACCTAATGTTAAATGACGAGTTAATGGGTGCAGCACACCAACATGGCACATGTATACATATGTAACTAACCTGCACGTTGTGCACATGTACCCTAAAACTTAAAGTATTAAAAAAAAGTATTCTGTGTGTTTTTGTTTTCTCTTTTGTACTTTATATTCTAAATTTCCTTTAATCATGAAAGGTTTATTTAAAAAAAAATATGGGGATAATAAGTAAGCAAAACTGCCCACTTCCCTCCTTACGTTATCCACTAAGGAATGCCTCCAAAGAAAACACTATAGGCATGAGAGAGGAAGTGTGCATTAAGGGGAAGTCCATGCTGAGGACTAGGAGGAAATGAGGGGGGCAAGTCTTCAGGTCAGGCTCAGGCTTAGTCAGCACACTCAGAGCAGATCTCTTGGGAGAAAATGGGGAGGATTCACCTGAATCAGCTTCTAGAAACTGACAGGAAATTCACACGCCCCCCAGTTGACGATGGACTTGTTACCACCTTTGGACAAGGATGCTCTTGTTGATATGACCAGTGTATTCTCTGATGCATTCCCAACCTGATGTTTGTTCAGTGCCTGCAGAGCCAGGCAAAACTCACTCCGACTGCCTTTGGCCTCCACCTCCGCAGGACGGATGTACTGTCTCTATTAAAAGTGCTTGGCATGGTAACTTTGGGTTAAACACAATTTGGTGGAAGCTAGTGTTGTGAAATGGAGATCTGCATAAAACTTGAGAGGGTAGAATATAGAGAGTCAAATCAATAAACCTTGAGGCTATTTAATTTCTAGATCTACATTTATTCTTCTATCCTGTGTACCTTCTGCCCTCCTCCTTTGTAATTTCTTCAGACCCAACCTTCCAGGCCCCTCATATAAAAATATTTCTCTCCTTTTCCTGAGATGGTCAGTGCTGGTCACCACCTTGCAATATAAGGGTCAGCTTTCCCCTCCTTTGGGTTTGTACAAGAAATCATTCATTTATCAATGTCTGTGGAGCCCCTATTATATATGTCTGAGGTCCTGGTTAGGGTAAATGTCGTCACATATCCATACAAATAACATCCATTTATTAACAACAACAAAAAAGACTTTGCAACCCTCATCTCAACAGGACATCTGATATACGAATTCACTGTGTAGTTAGAACTGCCATCTTTAGCCCTTCTAATGTGGTTCTAGACCCAGACGTGCTATCACGTTGCTACTGATGAGGGCTAGTCTTAACTGATGCCCTTGAATTGAGACTGGGGTGCCATATAATGCATTCATAGAAATTAGCAATGGCTATCCTAGTCCTCAAGAGAAATTTAGATAAGCTGTATTTTGTGCATTGATATATATCAGACTCCTGTGACACTGGAAGTTTTATTTTGCCTGGATAAGGTTACTGAACAAGTAGCATCTCAGTTTGAGACACTAAGATTGCCAGTGGGTGACGAGCACTGTGGACATGAGCCATCTGTGCTGTGGAGTGTGGCTGGTGTCTCCCATGGCAGTCTCTCTTGTCTGCCTGTCATTAGATGACCTTGAGGCTGTGCAAAGTGAGTTATGCAGCATCTCCCTGATTAAATGCATCCTGTCTCTCTCACATTGTAAAAATAATTGTGGACTTTGTGTTCCACCTAGGATTATAATTCCTCAGTGCCATATGTTTGGGTTGACATAAACAGTCTTCCCAGAAATTTGGCACAGGCCTGACCGTGTGCTGATTGGGAACAAGACTTCTTAGAGATCGCCAAGAAATCAATTCATTCTTCAGCCTTGGTCACATAACTAAATTTGAGTTTAGTGCCCTAATATTTAGATGGGTACCTCCGTGATCTTCCTAAAGACATTTGTTTGCAAGGAAAGTGCTACACAGTTTATCTATGTGTTTCACTGGACTTTGTATTTTTTTTTTAAAAATGTCACCAGACTATATCACTTAGATCTCCAGTCTCCTTTATGTTCTAAGTTGTAGCATGTTTTCACTTTCAACATGATATTTGATGCAAGATTTTCTTATTACCTCCACTTTTGAAAAATGATATAAAATAAGAGGAAATTGCATAGGAGGTGGAGAAGCCCATCTGTAGAAATGCTGGTAGCTTCATTGTACATTAGTGTTGACTCTTGAATGAAAAGGAAAAACTCAGTAGCTCTGGAATGCCTAAGTCCTAAAGTTTTTCATACAGTAGAGCTCTGTGAAGCACCAACCCAGTTTTGTTTGTTTGTTTTTTGTTTTGTTTTTCTGTTTTTTGAGATGGAGTCTTGCTGTCACTCAGGCTGGCTTTGAACTCCTGGACTCAAGCAATCATCCTGCCTCAGCTTCCTGAATAGCTGGGATATACAGACATGTGCCACTATGCTTAGCTTTCAAACTATATTTTTAATGAGTTTGTCCCTCTTAGGATATTCATTGTTTGGTAATTAAAACTAAGCAACTGGCCAGGCACGGTGGCTCATGCCTGTAATCTCAGCACTTTGGAAGGCCAAGGCCGGCGGATCACCTGAGGTCGGGAGTTTGAGACCAGCCTGACCAACATGGAGAAACCCCGTCTCTACTAAAGATACAAAATGAGCTGGGCATGGTGGTGCATGCCTTTAATATCAGCTACTTGGGAGAGTGAGACAGGAGAATCGCTTGAACCTGGGGGGTGGAGGTTGCAGTGAGCCAAGATCGCGCCATTGCACTCCAGCCTGGGCAACAAGAGCGAAACTACATCTCAAAAACAAAGCAAAACAAAACAAAAAAACTAACCAGCTGACTTGGCAGATGTGGTCAAAGGAACCACCTTTTGTCATGCATTCACTGGGAGATGCAGGCAACATTTGATTTCATGGCATTTAATAGATCATTTTAAAATGGCAATTGATTATATGTTCAAATAAACGCAGCCACCACATAAATACTTTGTCACCTTTAAACAGCACCAACATGATGCTTTTGTAATGAAAAATAAAGCCAGTAGGGAAAAGACTTTTACAAGATCTGTTTAAATCATTCAGTGAATGCTAGTCTATATGGTTGATACTGAGGAAGCAAAGGTGAGCACAGGAGCTCACATGCCAATGGGGAGGCAGAAATTAGTCAAAGAATCAGAGAAATCAGTGTAAAATTAACAGCTATAACACAGGTTATGAAGGCAAAAGATCATAATGCTGCCTAGGTTGGGTTCTCCAAAAGCAAAGCCTGAGACAGGGGTTCGGGTACATATGACTTATTATAAAAATGCTCTCAGGGGAAGAGGAGTGTCCGAATCTGAGGCAGGGGAAGGGTGTGGTCTCAGATGAATGGAGCTTCAGCCTGACCCCATGGGAGCTCTGCAGCATTAATTGCACGACAGAGTTGTCCCACCTTAAGGCAAGTGGCTGGCCTTTCATAGCTGTTCCCCCATGCAAATCAGGCATTAACCAGAGTTAACCCAGGATGGGCATGGCCCTTGGGTAGAGGAACTCCCATAAGGCCAAAGGCAGTTTTCCAGAGAAGGGGGACAGCAACAGAGAAAATGAGTGCAAGTTTAAGGAGCTCTGAGTGTGGCACCATCAGCATCCACTACAGATGCTAAGAGAACATATAATACAATGTTCTGCTTTCTTCAAAATCCTCCAGTGGTCTCCTGTATCACTCAGAGTCAGACCCAAATGCCTGAAAATGTCTGCAAAGATCGGGGGATCTGGTGCCTGCTCTGACCTCATATCATAGATGACTTTGAATCAAAATGCTCATTGCTCTATATGATATTCACTGTTGCTTTAGTTACCTTGTCCTGGCTGGATTTTCAGTTACCTTTTCTATTTAAACAGCAATGCATATTTTGGACATATTTCACATTTGATCAGTATATGTTGAGGTGCCTACTTTTATTTTCTTACATTTTTATTCAAAATATCTATAAGTGCCTAGAGTAGTGAAAAATCATAAAGACAGAAAGTAGGATGGTAGTTGCCAGGGGCTGGGAGGAAGCAGGAACTGGGGAGTTATTATTTAATGGGTATAGAGTTTAGTTTTACAAGACGAAGAGAATTATGGAGATGGAGATGGTGGTGATGGTTGCGTAACAATATGAATGTCCTTCATGCCACAGAACTATACATTTAAAAACAGTTACGGTGGTAAATTTTATGTTGTATATATTTACCACAATTAAAATAACATAAGTGTCATGGAATTTTGCATTAGGTTAAAGTTTGATATATGGCATATGACTTTTCTGGCTCCAGAGAAACCTCTTGCCTTTACCAAACATAATCAGAATCAGCATCTGCATTTGAAATTGGCCCAGAGTTGAAGATAAATGAAAAGAGATTCTTTGAGGCCAATTTGGTTTTTTAATTTTACACAAAAACATTGCCAAATATAGTAGACTTCCTTATCTGGGTTGTATTCTTCCCTGTTACATCTGCCTTTCTTTCTGCATTTAGGTCTGTCTCTTAGATCTCTGCTGTCTGAGCTCTTTTTACAATTTTTTAAAATACTAGTACTTCTTTTGTTATTTGATATCTATTGTATTCCTCCTTGCATTCTTCACCTTTTTGAGTTCTATTTTAGCATTTTGGTTTCCATTATACAGCAAATATGGGGAGGTCGTCACAATCTGGCTCTGTCAAAATAATAGCTGCCTTCTGCATTGCCTGGTACTGTGGAAGACCATTACTCCCTTTTCATGTTGTTGGGGTCTTGCTGCAGAGACTCTCAGCTGTGATTCTTCCTTTGAGATGTTTTGAGTCATTTTCACTGTTAGCCTGGCTGCTGGATTGGAAACACTGCCAAGTTCCTGAAGAGACAATTTTATCTGGCAAATTTCTTCCAATTGCAGGAACATATGTTACGTATAAGACATACAGCTAAGAGCCAATTTAACATTGGAGGTTAGCACATATCAGCAGATGTTTATGAAGGGCCCACTATATGTCAGTTTCTGGGGAGGCCTCAGGCACATAGGAGGAACTCAGGAAATATCAATAGGTTAAATAAAAGTGAAGTGATTGGATTGGAGAACAGACACACACACACAAAAACAAATAGTTTTAAAGAACTCAAAGTCCTAAAAGAGGAAGTGGACCTGCAAACACATGACTGTAGTAAACTGTAATATGCCTCAATTTCCTCAACTATAAATTAAGAACAAACCTATCTTATTAGATTTCCAAGATCATTCAATGAAACAATACATCTAAAGTGCTGAACAGAATGGCAGACAGAGCAAAGTTAGAGTGCTACTTAGTATCAAGATACACCAAACAGGAAGAAAGTAATCTGCTCTGTAGAGAGTAGTAGGTGGGTAAGTTTATCCAAGTCAACTTAATATAATTGGTTACAAAGTTGAACAGGGCTTTGTGGATGTAGCCATCCTTTCACAGTCTGTGTCAGCAGAAGCCTCTGTATGTATTGGCAGCACCATATGCATGTATGTACGATGAGAAATTGGACCCCTATTTATAGATTTGATCTTCTGATGTTGCTTGACGTTTTCGTTAATGGAAAATGTCAGTTTTCCAGTTTTCTTGCCAAAGGAAATTACCAAATGAACCACTTACAAGCTACTGTTAAACATTATTTATAAATGCTCGATGACCTTGATTGTGTTAAATAACAATAATTGCTAATCATTATGTTTCAGAAGCCTGAGGCCTGCCAAGCCTCTTGGGAACTACACAAAATATTTTCATAACAAATCTAGTAATTTCAACATCATAAAATATCTAGCAGGAAAAGCTAACCAGTAAATATTGTTATTCCTTAAAAACATTTTCCAGGGGAAGAAATGCCTTTTAAAAATCTCTCTCTGGTCAATTTGTTGTTGTTATTGCTTAAATCATCGTCCTAATTACCATGCCTCATTTCTGCTGAAAACAGAATTTTGAGAACACTTTCTGATTTCTAAGGCAAGACTATATCGTGGTACATTGTCAAAAAATTTCTCCAGGATTATTTACCCGGTAATGTCAAACTCGTAGATAAGAGGATATGTCAACCACATTTTCCATAAATTTCAGTTGTGTAGAATATTACTTTTGACTTATCATAGAAAGAAAAGAATTTATTTTGATAGTAGGTGGGTACAAGATTAGAAATATTTAAAATCTAAAGCAATCATAGAAACTTCTTCAGAAATCTTTTTGAAATTTACTTTTGATGAGGCTTAATCTATAACCAAATACTATGGCCAAATATAAACTTGAAATACAGGTTTCTGATATTTGAAAAGATGGGCCTGGATTACATTTCGGCCTTTCTGCGGCCCAGTTCCTTTATCCCTGCCAGTGCCTGTGCAGTGTATGGAACACTGAGCAAAACCATCAAGTCAGGAAAAGGGGTAATACCACTGCAGTAGAGGAAAACAAATCTAAAACAACACAAAAGGTAATAGTTGTTTACTTGGTCAAGCTGTCTTCTTTGCGTATCATGTATACATTCATATTATTTGCTATATAACATAATTTTTAACCCTAAAACTTGAATAATATGAGTTACTGGTTAGAAGTACTCTCCATAACAAATTAGGTTTTGATTTTTATGCTCGACAATTTTGACCCTGATAATACTGGTTATTGAATCCTCTCTTGGCACACTACATCACCATGATGCTTGATCTATTCTATTTACTTATTTATTCAACAAATAGCCTGCCACTGGATCCCAGGGGAGGGCTGGGGGTGCAGCGGTAAGCCACGTAGACAAAGCCTCTGCCCTTGTGAAATTGACATTCCAGTGGAGGAGACAATTGACAAATGAACAAATGAAGAGATATACAAAGTCACTCATTATAGATTACAAGGGCCAGGAAGGGAATAAATAGAGCTCTAAGAAAAATAATAGTAGGGATGCATTCTTTATAAAATACTTGAGAACATTGACCTTCATGTTACTTGATTCCTCAATATAAACACCACATGATAAATTTAATCTAAAATTAGGTGTCAGGAAATAATACCCCCTGTTATTATTAACTAGTAAGCTTACTTTCTTCTTTTGGAAACTGAAAATTAAATAATTTACCATATTTTCCTTTTTTGCTCTGGCTGCCAGAAAGCTTGGAAAACACTTTGGTGCCCAGTGAAAGCATTAAATTATCTCTTCTTTTAGTATATTGATGCAGCAGATGACTGAAACATCAGCCTGGCCCCTGCTTCCCAATCTGAGGACTGGGTTTGTAAAATGGTGAGTGGTTGTGGGGCAGGCCAGGCCAACTTAGACTAGGGAAAAGACTTTTCAGTCCAGGACAGAGAGGTTGTAAGGAAAGTTTTTAAATAGAAGTTTCTCAGTGTGATGTTCAATATTACTCACACCTTTATTTCTGCACAAATTGATATTACTATTACTTGCTAGTGTTAGGTGGGAATTGGGCTTGAATTTTTGGTGGATATCCAAGCATTAAGGGTGACCTGAAACTCGTCATTAGAGTCAGAGCACATGTCCCCAAAGGGCCAGCCTCATTCTGGTTACACTTGGTTCCTGCTACTTTGATCTCTTTTCCTCATTTCTTCTTTTCCTAGTTTATTGATTTTGTTGTATTTTTACATTTATGTATGAGAACATTATCAAACATTTCTCTCTGTCTCTCTCTCTGTCTCTCCCTCCCCCCTCCCTCTCTGTCTCTTTCTCTCCCTCTCTCTCTTCCTCTCTCTCTCTGTCTTTTTCTCTCAACTTCCCTAAGAGCATAAGGTGTGAAAGGCAAACAGACCTGGGTTTAATGTCTTGCTCTGACACCTACTAGCAGTATCCTTGGAAGGATATTCCACAGTGGATGCTGCTGTGGTACCATGCCCATTCCCCTGTGCCAGTCCAGTGCATCCATATCCCATGGCTCTGAGTGTTGATCCCTGATGGCTCAGAGCTGCTCTTATCTCTGGAGAACTTTCCTTGATAGAGAATATAACCCCCATGGGTAGGGGGTGGAGTGGATTCCTGCAGACATGACTTGCTAATGCAGGGGCACAAAGGCATATCTTCTTTTCTCAAGGTGGGACCAACTCTGCAGGACAAAGCATGTTCCAGAGCTCCCAGGGGGTCAGACCAAAGCAGACTGCAGCTGAGGCCATATCTCTGCTTGTCCCCTTCTCCTCTTGTATCCTGCTTCCCTTGCTCCCCTTCTTTTGAGGCTACTCTTACAATAAATCATGTTAACAAGATTCCCTGTTTCATATTCTGCTCTTTATTATTATTTTTTTTTATTTTACTTGAAGTTCTGGGGTACAGGTGCAGAACGTGTAGCTTTGTTACATAGGTATGTGTGTGCCATGGTGGTTTGCTGCACCTATCAACCCGTCATCTAGGCTTTAAGCCCTGCATGCATTAGTTATTTGTCCTAATGCTCTCCCTCCCTTTTCCCTCTACCCCACGACTGGCCCCAGTATGTGTTATTTCTCCCCATCTGTCCATGTGTTCTCATTATTCAGCTCCCACTTATGAGTGAGAACATGTGGTGTTTGGTTTTATTTTCCTGTGTTAGTTTGCTGAGGATGATGGCATTCAGCTTCATCCATGTCCCTGCAAAGGATGTGATGTCATTCCTTTTTATGGCTGTATAGTATTCCATGGTGTATATGTACCACATTTTCTTTATCCAGTCTATCATTGATGGGCATTTGGGTTGGCTCTATGTCTTTGCTATAGTAAATAGTGCTGCAATAAACATGTTTGCCTGTGTCTTTATAGTAGAATGGTTTGTATTCCCTTGGGTATATACCCAGTAATGAGATTGCTGGGTCAAATGGTATGTCTGGTTCTAGATCCTTGAGGAATTGCCACACTATCTCCGACAATGGTTGAACTAATTTACATTCCCACCAACAGTGTAAAAGCATTCGTATTTATCCACAGCCTTGCCAGCATCTATTGTTTCTTGACTTGTTAATAATTGACATTCTGACTGGCATGGTTTTGATTTGCATTTCTCTGATGATCAGTGATGTTGGACTTTATTTCTCCTTTGCTTATGAAGCTTAGTTTTGCTGGATATGAAATTAAGGGTTGAAAATTTTTTTCTTTAAGAATGTTGAATATTGGCCCCCACTCTCTTCTGGCTTGTGGTGTTTCTGTTGAGAGGTCTGCTGATAGTCTGATGGGCTCCCCTTTGCAGGTGACCTGGTCTTTCTCTCTGGCTACCCTTACCATTTTTTCCTTCATTTTGACCTTGGAGAATCTGATGATTATTTGGGGTTGATCTTCTCATGGAGTATCTTAGTGGTGTTCTCTGTATTTCTTGAATTTGAATGTTGCCCTGTCTTGCTAGGTGGGGGAAGTTCTCCTGGATAATATCCTCAAGTGTGTTTTCCAGCTTGGTTCCATTCTCTCTGTCTCTTTCAGGTACTCCAATCAATTGTAGGTTTGGTCTTTTTGCATAGTCCCATATTTCTCAGAGGTTTTGTTCATTCCTTTTCATTTCTTTTTTGTCTAATCTTGTCTGCATGCCTTATTTCAGCAAGATGGTCTTTAAATGCCGATATCCTTTCTTCTGCTTCGTTGATTTGGCTATTGATACTTGTATATGCATCATGAAGTTCTTGTGCTGTGTTTTTCAGCTCTATCAGGTCATTTATGTTCCTGTCTAAACTGGTTATTCTATTTAGCAGCTCCTGTAGCCTTCTATCAAGGGTTTTAGCTTCTTTGCATTGGGTTAGAACATGCTCGGTTAGCTCAGCGGAGTTTGTTATTTACCCCCCTTCTGAAGCCTATTTCTGTCAATTTGTCCATCTCATCTTCCATCCAGTTCTGCACCCTTGCTGGAGAGGCATTGTGATCATTTGGAGGAGAAGAGGCACTCTGGCCTTTTAGATTTTCTGCATTTTTTTCGTTGATTCTTTCTCATCTTCATGAGTGTGTCTAATATTGATCTTTGTGGCTGCTGACTCTTGGATGGGGATTTGGTGGGGACTTTTTATTGTTGATGCTGTTGTTGTTGTTGTGTTGTTGTTGCTTTCTGTTTGTTTTTCTTGCACTTATCAGGTCCCTCTTCTGTAGGGCTGCTGTGGTTTGCTGGGGGTTCGCTTCAGGCCCTATTCATCTGGTTCATTCCCATGCCTGGAGATGTCACATAAGGAGGCTGGAGAACAGCAAAGATGGGTGCCTACTCCTTCCTCTGGGATCTCTGACCTAACTGATGCCAGTAGGAGAGCTCTTGTGTAGCATGTCTGACAACCCCTGTTGGAAGGTCTCACCTAGTTAGGTGGCAAGGGGAGCATTTAACAAAGCACTTTGTCCCTTGGTGGAGTGGGCATGCTTCACTGGGGGGAAACCCACGCATCTGGGCTGCCTGAATTCTTCAGAACTAGCAGGAGGAAAGAATAAGTCTACTGGTCTGCAGAAACTGCAGCCACCCCTCCCCCTAGGGGCTCAGGCCCAGGGAGATCAGAGTTCTGTCCTTGAGTCCCTGGCTGAAGTTGTTGGAGTTCCTGTAGGGAGGCCCTGCCTTGATGGGTCAAGGTCAGGCCTGAAGAGGCACTCTGTCCACAATCTGCCACAGCCATTGTGTTGGACTGTGGGGGATACCTCTTGGGACCAAGCTGTCCAGCCTCCCCAGCTCCAGCAGGAGAAAAGCCTGGCCTGGAGCTATAGAGATGGCTGCTGCCCTTCCCCTGCCCTGGGAGCTTAGTTTGTTAGTCAGCTATCAGTCCCAGTGTCGGCTGTCACCCCTCCCCCAAGGAGACCAAACAGCTTAGACAGCAGGCAACTGCAGCTGTGGTGCTGTTCACCCTCCCCCAGGAGCTCAGCAGCCTTAAGCAGATTCTAGCTTAGTGCCTGCTGAGAATCTGCATGGCTTCATGGTTGGGACCCTAGACCCCAGTGGCATGGACTCATGAGTGGCATCTTCCAATCCATGAGTTGCACAGTTCCATGGAAAAAGGACATTTTCCAGGCTGGGTAGTACGCTCACTCACTGCCTCCCTTGGCTGGGGGGAATGGACTCCTCTGCCCTGTGTAGCCACCACACCACACTACTCTTCCTTCTTCTCTGTGGATCACAGCAGCCACCTAGTCATTTCCAATGATGGAATCTGGATACCTCAGTTGCTGGTGCAGGATTTGCATGCTGTTATGGTTCTTTTCAAGGGGAGCCTCTGATTGCCACTGCTTCTAGTCGGCCATCTTGACCCCACCCCTGTTCTGCTCTTTGAGTCTCTGTTTTCTTATCTGAACAATAAAGCTAGCTCACTGCTCATAGAATTATTTTGAGGCTTGAGTGAAATAATGTCTATTAGGTATCTGGAAAGGTTTAAAAATCAGACATTCAAGGGCTGATACTAATTGTTGTTATATTAGGCCACAGCCCATGACTAAAGAAGTGTTGAAACACTGAAATCCTACTGAAAGCTTTTCACAGTGTCTTGTTATTCATTCTGATTGTTCTGGTCATCGTGGCCCAATACAGGATACATTCTCTTTACCAAGTAAACATTTTTCAGTTTCTAAGTGCAGGGCTGCCCTCTAGTGGACTCTGAATGCATGTTCATTGACGATAATAGGTAGTTTTTGCAGCCACATGGCAAACTGTATGAAAACATGTCCTTTGCAGGGACATGGATGAAGCTGGAAACCATCATTCTCAGCAAACTGTCACAAGATCAGAAAACCAAACACCGCATGTTCTTACTCATAAGTGGGAGCTGAACAAAGAACACACGGACACGGGGAGGGGAATATCACACACTGGGGCCTGTCGGGGAGTGTGGGGCTGGGGGAGGGATAACATTAGGAGAAATACCTAATGTAAGTGACAGGTTGATGGGTGCAGCAAACCACCAGGGCACATGTATACCTATGTAACAAAACTGCACATTCTGCACATGTAACCCAGAACTTAAAGTATAATAAATAAATAAAATACTCGTTGAGTCAAAAAAAGAAAATTGGTCTAAGCCTCTGCCTCGATAGCTTCTAGTGTCCTCCAGAGACAAAACACTGCAACCTGTTGTCCTCAGAGCATATGTTCCTATTCCCTTGAGGCTTGAGGCTTAAAACCAGATGGAAATGTAGAGAGATCTCTACTCCAACTTCTCATTTCCAGAGAAAAATTCAGAATTCATAGAGGTAAAATGGGAACTGAATTCTAATCCTGCCTTGGCTGTGACTTCCAACTCAGAAGTGTTTTTGTGTGATGTGCTGATGTCCATTTGGACATAGATTATTTCTGTAGGAATAGTTGCCATTTACTTAATTACAATCATTTCTAATTATTTTACTACCTTCCTACTACTTTTCCCTTTGCTCATTTTGCTGTAGCCACCCTGTCCTCTTATTGTTTATCTAACACAACAGGCAAGCTTCTCACTCCATAACCTTTGCACAGGTGTTCCCTCTTCCTGCCATACTCTTTCCTGTACCACCTTCAAGTATTTGCTCAAATGTCACCTTCTCACTCTGACCACCCTATTCAATATTTCAGCTCCCCAACATACCAGCAGTCCAGGTATCCCCTTATCCTGCCCTATAGCTTCTTTTTTCTGTAGCCCTTATCACTTTCTATTGTGCTATATAACTTTATTCATTATGTGGTGTAATGAATGTAAGTGCCCTGGGAGCAAGGATCTTTGTCTCATTTCTTCACTGATATAGTCTGTGTTCCTAGAATAGTGCATGGCGCACACTAAGGGCTCTATAAGTGCATATTAGATTAAATAACCTTCCAAAATAAGCTTGTCACTCAGTGGAAAAACCACTTCCTCCAGTGTAGAAGTGCAACTCTCTGAAGGCTGAGGAGAGATTGAACAAATTTTCTCTGCTCCATGAAAGACCAGAGCACTGCTGCCTTAACACTGCATACCACCAAGTATTGACATCACAATTAACCCAAGAAATTGGTCTCAAGTAGGAGTTTGTCATTAGAACTCCTAATCTGCTATCCCCTACAGTGCCTCCAGGACCCATTTATCAAGCCTCTCATCTCCATAAAGCCAAGTCTCTTTCATCCCCGGACTCTTTCCCCATGCAATGTAGTTTAGCTTCTATTCTGCTGACTCTGCTTCCACCAACTTGAGCCCCCAAACTCTGCCCTCTGGAGCTCACTGTCATCATCAGCAGGTGCTTCCTGTCTTCAGCTCTTCTCTGAAAATGGCCATCATTGTTTTGCTCTGAAGTCTGCCTCTCCCGCAAGGGCACAGCTACCTTGCAGCTTTTTCAAATAGTGGCTCTTTATTCTCTTTCCAATTTAACTCTGGACTTATTCCAGACCAGAACTCCAGGTCCTTTAAAGTGCTTGCCATCTGAATGTACTACCAACCATGATCCTTGTTCTAGCCATCTTTCAGCCTTGTAGCCAGTCCCTCTCATTCACAGAACACTTTATTACCTAGACTGCTGATGTGGTTTTGCCCACTAGTCCTGTGAATTTCCACTTTGATGACATAGCATCCCTTCAGTGACCTATCCAACATCCTAGTCTCTCAACTTTCTGCCTCCTACAAATCTTCTTGTTTATGGTCCTTTTCTAGTCTTTGTCATCCTTAATAATGCCCAGCCTCCAAATTCTTGACCTTAGGCACTCCAGTCTCTGACCTCCACTTCTCATCTTCTTGTGGCTCCATTCCAATAATCCTTCATCCCTGTAATCTAGAAACTTTCACTTTTTCATTGTCAGGGACCGCTTCTTGTTCTGTTTTCTTTCTTACTTATCTTGGACTCTATGGTCCATCAGGATATTTATTTCTTTGTGTCTCAGGCCATTTTGTGCTGATATAACAGAATACCACAGACTGGATAATTTATAATGAACAGATATTTATTGGCTCATGATTCTGGAGTATGGCCAGTCCAAGATTGAGGGGTCAGCATCTGGTAAGGGCATTCTTGCTGTGTCATCCCATGACAGAAAGGCAAAAGGAGGGCAAGAAAGAGAGGCAAAAGGGAGCTGAACCTGTCCTTTTATAAGGAACTCCCTCCTACAATAAGGAGCCCACTCCTGAGATCACAGCATTAATCTATCCTCATGGCCTAATCACCTCTTAGAGGTCTCACTCTTAATACAGTTACAATGATGATTGAGTTTCCAGCACTTACTTTTTGGGGAATATATCAAACCATAGCAATTTGCATTCATCTTTACTCCTTTCGTCCTTTCTGCTCCTTCAGCCATACTCACCTGACAAACCCCACCCCTGGTTAACCTCTGGTCACCATCAGTGCCTTCCTTGCACCTAAGCATCTGAGTATGTATGGAGGAAAAAGTACCACCATGTTGGGTGATTCTACTTTAAATTTTTGGCTACAAGAGTCAGTGGGCCCTGAACCCTGCCTGGCAATCCTAAATCATGCCTTCTCTCTCCTCAATCATCTCCTTGTCACCTCCTCACTCTCAGATAATTATACCTTTTCTTAATTCACTGAGAAAAGCATTCAGAAACAAACTGCTTTATCTTTGCCCTACTGAACCTGCTTCTCTGTCTTCCCCCTTTGAGGCAGATAACTAGATGTTACAATGGGTAGTGATGACCACTCTGTGAGTAGATGCAGTAATTCTCTGTATTTCAGGGTCTGAGAGGGAGGAATAAGACTTTCACTGTGACCTATTCCTTCTTAACCTTCAAAGACTGTCAACCTTCTCATTACTCTCGTTACCATGATTTCAGTTAAACAATGACATCATTTTCGATCATGTTTCCACTGCTTTTAATTTGCCTGCTAAATGGATGATAATGCAAAGTATGAACACGTCTTTTCAAACAAAATGGGGTCCCAGAGGCACAGAACTTATAAATGTAAAAAGAACTTTTAGAGGTGGAGCCAAGATGGCTGAATAGGAACAGCTCCAGTCTACAGCTTCCAGCATGAGCGACGCAGAAGATGGGTGATTTCTGCATTTCTAACTGAGGTACCGGGTTCATCTCACTGGGGAGTATTGGACAGTGGGTGCAGTACAGTGGGTGCAGCGCATTGAGCATTAGCCGAAGCAGGGCGAGGCATCGCCTCACCCGGGAAGCACAGGGGGTCAGGGAATTCACTTTCCTAGTCAAAGGGGTGACAGATGGCACCTGGAAAATCAGGTCATTCACACCCTAATACTGTGCTTTTCCAATGATCTTAGCAAATGGCACACCAGGAGATTATATCCCACGCCTGGCTTGGAGGGTCCTGTGCCCAGGGAGCCTCGCTCATTGCTAGCACAGGAGTCTGAGATCAAACTGCAAGGTGGCATCAAGGCTGGGGGAGGGGCGCCCGCCATCACTGAGGCTTGAGTAGGTAAACAAAGCGGCCAGGAAGCTCGAACTGGGTGGAGCCCACCGCAGCTCAAGGAGGCCTGCCTGCCTCTGTAGACTACACCTCTGGGCGCAGGGCATAGCCAAACAAAAGGCACCAGAAACCTTTGCAGACTTAAATGTCCCTGTCTGACAGCTTTGAAGAGAGTAATGGTTCTCCCAGAACGCAGCTGGAGATCTGAGAATGGATAGACTGCCTCTTCAAGTGGGTCCCTGAACCCCGAATAGCCTAATTGGGAGGCACCCCCAGTAGGGGCGGACTGACACCTAACACAGCTGGGTCTCACACTCTGAGACAAAGCTTGCAGAGGCACGATTAGGCAACAACATTTGCTATTCACCAATATCCACTGTTCTGCAGCCTCTGCTGCTGATACCCAGGAAAACAGGGTCTGCAGTGGACCTCTGGCAAACTCCAACAGACCTGAAGCTGAGGGTCCTGACTGTTAGAAGGAAAACTAACAAACAGAAAGGACATCCACACCAAAACCCCATCTGTACGTCACCATCATCAAAGACCAATGGTAGATAAAACCACAAAGATGGGGGAAAAAACAGAGCAGAAAAACTCGAAACTCTAAATATCAGAGCGCCTCTCCTCCTCCAAAGGAATGCAGCTCCTCACCAGCAACGGAATAAAGCTGGACGGAGAATGACTTTGATGAGTTGAGAGAAGAAGGCCTCAGACGATCAAACTACTCCAAGCTAAAGGAGGAAGTTCGAACCCATGGCAAAGAAGTTCAAAACCTTGAAAAAAAATTAGACGAAAGGCCACCTAGAATAACCAATGCAGAGAAGTCCTTAAAGGACCTGATGGAGCTGAAAACCACAGCATGAGAACTATGTGACAAATGCACAAGCCTCAGTAGCTGATTCAGTCAACTGGAAGAAAGGGTATCAGTGATGGAAGATCAAATGAATGAAATGAAGTGAGAAGAGAAGTTTAGAGAAAAAAGAATAAAAGAAACGAACAGAGCCTCCAAGAAATATGGGGCTATGTGAAAAGACCAAATCTACGTCTGATTGGTGTACCTGAAAATGACGGGGAGAATGGAACCAAGTTGGAAAACACTCTGCAGGATATTATCCAGGAGAACTTCCACAATCTAGCAAGGCAGGCCAACATTCAACTGCAGGAAATACAGAGAACACCACAAAGATACTCCTTGAGAAGAGCAACTCCAAGACACATAATAGTCAGATTCATCAAAGTTGAAATTAAGGAAAAAATGTTAGGGGCAGCCAGAGAGAAAGGTCAGGTTACCCACAAAGGGAAGCCCATCAGACTGACAGCTGATCTCTCGGCAGAAACTCTACAAGCCAGAAGAGAGTGGGGGCCAATATTCAACATTCTTAAAGAAAAGAATTTTCAACCCAGAATTTCATATCCAGCCAAACTAAGCTTCATAAGTGAAGGCGAAATAAAATACTTTACAGACAAGCAAATGCTGAGAGATTTTGTCACCACCAGGCCTGCCTTAAAAGAGCTCCTGAAGGAAGCACTAAACATGGAAAGGAACAACCGGTACCAGCCACTGCAAAAACATGGCAAATTGTAAAGACCATCGAGGCTAGGAAGAAACTGCATCAACTAACAAGCAAAATAACCAGCTAACATCATAATGACAGGATCAAATTCACACATAACAATATTAACCTTAAATGTAAATGGGCTAAATGCTCCAATTAAAAGACACAGACTGGCAAATTGGATGAAGAGTCAAGACCCATCAGTGTGCTGTATTCAGGAAACCCATCTCACGTGCAGAGACACACACAGGCTCAAAATAAAGGGACGGAGGAAGATCTACCAAGCAAATGGAAAACAAAAAAAGGCAGGGGTTGCAATCCTAGTCTCTGATAAAACAGACTTTAAACCAACAAAGATCAAAAGAGACAAGGCCATTATATAATGGTAAAGAGATCAATTCAACAAGAAGAGCTAACTATCCTAAATATATATACACTCAATACAGGAGCACCCAGATTCATAAAGCAAGTCCTTAGAGACCTACAAAGAGACTTAGACTCCCACACAATAATAATAGGAGAGTTTAACACTCCACTCTGAACATTAGACAGATCAACGAGACAGAAACTTAACAAGGGTATCAGGGAACTGAACTCAGCTCTGCACCAAGCGGACCTAATAGACATCTACAGAACTCTCCACCCCAAAACAATAGAATATACATCCTTTACAGCAGCACGCCGCACCTATTCCAAAAGTGACCACAGAGTTGGAAGTGAAGCACTCCTCAGCAAATGTAAAAGAACAGAAATTATAACACACTCTCAGACCACAGTGTAATCAAAATAGGACTCGGGATTAAGAAACTCACTCAAACCTGCTCAACTACATGGAAACTGAACAACCTGCTCCTGAATGACTACTGGGTACATAGCAAAATGAAGGCAGAAATAAAGATGTTCTTTGAAACCAATGAGAACAAAGACACAACATACCAGAATCTCTGGGACACGTTCAAAGCAGTGTGTAGAGGGAAATTTATAGCACTAAATGCCCACAAGAGAAAGCAGGAAAGATCTACAATTGACACCCTAACATCACAATTAAAAGCACTAGAGAAGCAAGAGCAAACACATTCAAAAGCTAGCAGAAGGCAAGAAATAACTAAGATCAGAGCAGAATTGAAGGAAATAGAGACACAAAAAACCCTTCAAAAAATCAATGAATCCAGGAGCTTGTTTTTTGAAGAGATCAACAAAATTGATAGACCACTAGCAAGACTAATAAAGAAGAAAAGAGAGAAGAATCAAATAGATGCAATAAAAATTGATAAAGGGGATATCACCACCGATCCCACAGAAACACAAACCACCATCAGAGAATACTATAAACACCTCTACACAAATAAACTAGAAAATCTAGAAGAAATGGATAAATTCCTCGACACATACACCCTCCCAATACTAAACCAGGAAGAAGTTGAATCTCTGAATAGACCAATAACGGGCTCTGAAATTGAGGCAATAGTTAATAGCTTACCAACCAAAAAAAGTCCAGGACCAGATGGATTCACAGCCGAATTCTACCAGAGGTACAAGGAGGAGCTGGTACCATTCCTTCTGAAACTATTCCAGTCAATAGACAAAGAGGGAATCCTCCCTAACTCATTTTATGAGGCTAGCATCATCCTGATACCATAGCCTGACAGAGACACAACCAAAAAAGATAATTTTAGACCAGTATCCCTGATGAACATCCATGCAAAAATCCCAATAAAATACTGGCAAACCAAACCCAGCAGCACATCAAAAAGCTTATCCACCATGATCAAGTGGGCTTCATCCCTGAGATGCAAGCCTGGTTCAACATACGCAAATCAGTAAACATAATCCAGCATATAAACAGGACCAATGACAAAAACTACATGATTATCTCAATAGATGCAGAAAAGGCCTTTGACAAAATTCAACAGCCCTTCATGCTAAAAACTCTCAATAAATTAGGTATTGATGGGATGTATCTCAAAATAATAAGAGCTATCTATGACAAACCCACAGCCAATATCATACTGAATGGGCAAAAACTGCAAGCATTTCCTTTGAAAACGGGCACAAGACAGGGATGCCCTCTCTCACCACTCCCATTCAACATAGTGTTGGAAGTTCTGGCCAGGGCAATCAGGCAGGAGAAGGAAACAAAAGGTATTCAATTAGAAAAGGAGGAAGTCAAATTGTCCCTGTTTGCAGATGACATGATTGTATATCTAGAAAACCCCGTTGTCTCAGCCCAAAATCTCCTTAAGCTGATAAGCAACTTCGGCAAAGTCTCAGGAGACAAAATCGTTGTGCAAAAATCACAAGCATTTTTATATGCCAATAACAGACAAACAGCCAAATCATGAGTGAACTCCCATTCACAATTGCTTCAAAGAGAATAAAATACCTAGGAATCCAACTTACAAGGGATGTGAAGGACCTCTTCAAGGAGAACTACAAACCACTGCTCAGTGAAATAAAAGAGGATTCAAACAAATGGAAGAACATTCCATGCTCATGCATAGGAAGAATCAATTGATATTGTGAAAATGGCCATACTGCCTAAGGTAATTTATAGATTCAATGCCATCCCCATCAAACTACCAATGACTTTCTTCACAGAATTGGAGAAAACTACTTTAAAGTTCATATGGAACCAAAAAAGAGCCTGCATTGCCAAGTCAATCCTAAGCCAAAAGAACAAAGCTGGAGGCATCACGCTACCTGACTTCAAACTATACTACAAGGCTACAGTAAACAAAACAGCATGGTACGGGTACCAAAACAGAGATATAGACCAATGGAACAGAACAGAGCACACAGAAATAATGCCGTGTATCTACAACCATCTGATCTTTGACAAACCTGACAAAAACAAGCAATGGGGAAAGGGTTCCCTATTTAATAAATGGTGCTGGGAAAACTGGCTAGCCATATGTAGAAAGCTGAAACTGGATCCCTTCCTTACACCTTATACAAAAATTAATTCAAGATAGATTAAAGACTTAAATGTTAGACCTGAAACCATAAAAACCCTAGAAGAAAACCTAGGCAATACCATTCAGGACATAGGCATGGGCAAGGACTTCATGTCTAAAACACCAAAAGCAATGGCAACAAAAGCCAAAATTGACAAATGGGATCTAATTAAACTAAAGAGCTTCTGCACAGCAAAAGAAACTACCATCAGAGTGAACAGGCAACCTATAGAATGGGAGAAAATTTTTGCAATCTACTCATCTGACAAAGGGCTAATATCCAGAATCTATAATGAACTCAAACAAATTTACAAGAAAAAAACAACCCCATCAACAAGTGCGTGAAGGATATGAACAGACACTTCTCAAAAGAAGACATTTATGCAGCCAAAAGACACATGAAAAAATGCTAATCATCACTGGCCATCAGAGAACTGCAAATCAAAACCACAATGAGATACCATCTCACACCAGTTAGAATGGCCATCATTAAAAAGTCAGGAAGCAACAGGTGCTGGAGAGGATGTGGAGAAATAGGAACACTTTTACACTGTTGGTGGGACTGTAAACTAGTTCAACCATTGTGGAAGTCAGTGTGGCAATTCCTCAGGGATCTAGAACTAGAAATACCATTTGACCCAGTCATCCCATTACTGGGTATATACCCAAAGGATTATAAAACATGCTGCTATAAAGACACATGCACACGTATGTTTATTGCAGCACTATTCACAATAGCAAAGACTTGGAACCAACCCAAATGTCCAACAACGATAGACTGGATTAAGAAAATGTGGCACATATACACCATGGAATACTATGCAGTCATAAAAGTGGATGCATTCCTGTCCTTCGTAGGGACATGGATGAAGCTGGAAACCATCATTCTCAGTAAACTATTGCAAGGACAAAAAACCAAACACTGCATGTTCTCACTCATAGGTGGGAACTGAACAATGAGAACACATGGACACAGGAAGGGGAACATCACACACTGGGGCCTGTTGTGGGGGGAGGGGAGTGGGGAAGGATAGCATTAGGAGATGTACCTAATGTTAAATGACAAAGTTAATGGGTGCAGCACACCAGCATGGCACATGTATACATATGTAACAAACCTGCACGTTGTGCACATGTACCCTAAAACTTAAAGTATAATAAAAAAAAAGAATTACAATAAATTATTGTTAACTGTAAAAAAAAGAACTTTTTAATGTAGATTAATAAATGTTATAAATAAATGTATATAACTTGATTATGGCAGTTTGAGCTATTGTCACAATATCATGAACATGAAGACAATTCTGAGTGACTCCAAGCAAACTCCTGTCAGCATTTCCCTCCAGCAGCACCATTAGGAAGAGTGTAGTGGTCATGCTGCAAACAGCATCTATTCTCCCCAGGAAAGGTTCCTTCCCATGTCATGGCTGATTTGTGTCTTAAGTTCTAAAGTCAGAGTGTCATGCCAAAAACCCATACAGAATGGCTTTGAGAATCCTTCAATTACTCATAAATAACTGTACATCTCTTAAAATGTCCAGAGCTAGCCCTGGCCTTGTCACGGGAAGACATGCCCTATATCTTTACACAGCTGTGCCTGGGAGGTACTTGAGGGACTTGATGATTTGTGACTTGCTTTCTTCCTTAATTTTTTGTGAGTCTTAATTTTATGAGATGAAAGCAGACTACAAGCCAAGAAAACTGATGAGACTGACATAAAGCTTCCCCTGTAACCCCTCCCCATTTGCTGGTCATTCTGACAGATGGCCCTGGGAAGCCCACAGCCACCAAGACTCTAGTATTCTGTGAGGTTTAATAGATAGAAGTTATACACACGTGTTCATTTTTCCTAACAATGTTCTTAGATTAGAAACATGCTAGGTTACCTTCTCCTTTCTCCTACCCTGGATTTGAATACCTGGGAAAACATGTTTTCTTCTTCATTTCAATGATAACTCTCATGAATTCTTTGTATTAGTGTTTCCCAAAGTGTGACAGTGGACTGCTGCTGGTAGACCAGATGAATGTGGGTGGTGCACAGCTGAACGTTTTTTGATATTGATAGTTATATTTTTGTTTTAATGTATATTAGAAAAAATTTAACAAACATACCTATCCTAATACTTCATGGATATAAATGCTTAGAATTAGTCAAAATGATGATATTCAAGATATTTAGGTGCAATGAAGAGATTTAGTAATAAAGTTGATATATACATTTGGCAAAAATGGTGAAAGTGGTTGCCTGCAGACTTGCAAATGGGAAAGTGTGTGCTCAATGAACAGAGCCATGAGACACAGAGTTTCTTAAATGGCAAAGGATGTGGAAACTTTTGGAGACAGTTCTATAAAACAAGAGACAGCTCAGCATGCTCCATACGGAAAGATTTTCTTCTCAGGCCCTCGAGTTTCCCTCACTGGTAAGTACAGCTGCTGGTGATACTGAGACATGGTAGGGATTATTTTATTGTTATCGTGCAGTTCTGTCTCATAAAGAAATGGTAGGAATCATTCAAGTCTTTCGCCTTTCGAGTTAGAGAAGCACATAATAATAACTGAATTCCATCAGTCAGTCAGTCAACAATCACTTCAAAGCACCTCTGAGTGTTAGGCACTGGGCCAGGTGCTGGGATTAGAGGGGTGAGAAGGCCATACATTGCAAGGGTGTAAGCCTGGAAGTGACTTATATTAGCATCCCTGAAAGATCATTCTGAATGTCCCTATGACTGGACAGGCAGCAAAACTGAAATGGACCAGGGAAGAGCTGATTGCAATAAGAGATGATGGCAGCTTGAACCGGGATAGTGATAGTGGCAATGGGGAGGAACAGGCAGATTCAAAAGGTATTTCAGGATAGATCCAATAGGCTCTGGTGACTGGTTGGACATCATGGGTGAGAGAAAGAGAGGAATCACCAGAATGCTAGATTTCTGGTTTCAGAAGCCCCATGGAAGGTGATACCAGGTCCTCAGAATTCGCACAACATATTGCTGGGGATCACAGCCTTGCACTCTAGAAGTATTGCAGTTTGTGGCTGGCATGTCAGTCCCTCCTCAAGGGTGCAAGTTGTGCCTTATCCTTTTGGTGTGAGGTCAAGCATGCAAAAGGCCTTTGATCAATGTTGACCGAAAGACTAGTCGAGAATTTAAGGTGTATGAACACATGGGAAATTAACTCATGATGTAGAGCAGTCCCTCTGCCTTATTTTAAATTTTATTTTAAAACAGTCATATTGAGGCTGAGTGTGGTGGCTCACACCTGTAAACCTAGCACTTTGGGAAGCTGAGGTGGGTGGATCACCTGAGGTCAGGAGTTCGAGACCAACATGGCCAATGTGGTGAAACCCCCATCTCTACTAAAAATACAAAAATTAGCTGGGCATAGTGGCATGGTGTGCCTGTAATCCCAGCTACTTGGGAGGCGGAGGCAGGAGAATCGCTTGAACCCAGGAGGCGGAGGTTGTAGTGAGCTGAGATCGCACCATTGCACTCCAGCCTGGGCAACAAGAGCAAGACGCTGTCTGAAAAAAAAAAAAAAAAAAAGAAAGAAAATATTGAGACCAGACTCCTATAACTCTGCCACTCCCAAGATCTGCTCATAAACACAGCATAGCCCTACCTTTCTGCCTCAGAGACATAAGGAAAGGCAGAGCTGAGATCAGATGAGCAGCTCGAGGTACATTTAAGGATGGTAGAGGGAGACTAAAGCCAGTAATCACACACAGACACACACATGCTATTAAAAGAAATATGATACACATATATGTATGTATAGGTATAGATATAAATAGATATGTAGGTATTGCTATATCTATAGTTTTAGTATATATACACACAATCTTTATACAAATATATATGTGTATATATATCTCTAAAGCTTTAGATAGACACATACAAGTATGCATATATAGATATATATAGATGCCTATAGCTATAAGTGTGTATCTAAAGCTATATCTATATATATCTAGACATCTATAGGTATAAATACACATATAGATATCTATATATCTATAGATATAGAGACAGATATAAATACATAAATAGATATCTATACATATTTACATTTATAGATATCTATGTATTTATGTCTGTATTTATATCTGTATATCTATATATATCTAGACATCTATAGCTATAAATACAGATAGATATAAATACATATCTGCATGCATACAAAGACATCTATAGATATAAATACAGATAGATATAAATACATATATAGATATCTATAAATGTGGATATGTAGATACAGAGAGCCAGCACTTTCGGCTGGCTCTGTGTGGAAATCGGTGGCCTCTCTCTGAGTGGCCCCCTATGAGGTGTCTTCAAGGGACTTTTAGGGAGTGGACAAGCTCAGGTGAGAGTGGAGCTCTAGAAAGAAAACAGATTTGTGAAGAAGACCCCCTTTGGGGATTCCCAGAAATGAAGGGACACTGAAGATCTACTTGTATGTGGGTTGAGTCTTGTGAAATAGGATTTCACTGGTTCAGAACAACATTAGAGCTGAAGACCAGAGCTGGGAAATTGGCCAGCTCCAGGTATTAGAAATCCAATAGGCTGGAAAGGGCATACCTATAATGACAGCTCTGGATGAAGTGTTGTAGGGTGAGAAGAAAAAAAATGATCAGCTTCCCTTAATGCACCTTTTTTCCATTACAATTTTTAGAGATTCTACACTTCTGTGGCTAGCTGTATATATATTCTTTCTCCTCAAGTCTTTCAGCACTCTGAATATGAATGAAGATGCTTCACCAACCAGTTCAGATCCATATTCATTTAATATTGGGATGTTTGTATTCTTGCTTTTGTTTCTGAAAAGCTCATACTATCACCTCTGGCCACATAGTATAACTCATACTGTTTTCCCAACACCCAACTAAGACTCTAAGGGGTTTATACCTGAATAATTTGCTCAGGGCCAGGTAAGTGCTACACAGCAGATTCAGCCTGAGCCTATCTGACTGTCAAGTTTATTAATTTCCTGCTATGCCCACCTGCCATCTGTCTTTTCTGACTTTTTTACTATGAAAAAACTTCTGGACAAGTTCAGAGAGTTGATAGCTCTCCTGGGCCCCTGCCCCTTGAAACCTCTAGGTGTCTATGAATATGTTTCAATCTAGTGGATTTCAGCACAGGCATGTCTGACTGAGTTCCTGAACCTTCCACTGAATACCTTGATGTCTTCTCTTCCAAACAACTCTTAAAGCATTACATTTTTTACCTTTACCTGAGGGGCTTACACTAGTCCAAGGAACCAGAGAAATATTAAAGAGTGTGCATTTGATAGAACTTAGAGTCGTAAGGCAGAAACCTTGCCAGAAACAAATCTGTGATGCCCAGGGAGGGTTTCCACCCTCTGCTGTGATGCTGAGACAGGACAAAAGTGGGGCTGTGCTAGGGGGACAGCGATCAGGTGTGGGCCATTGAGCCCAAGCCATACCATGTCAGGCCCACTCAGGTAGTCCATATCCTGCTCCTTCCTAATTTCCACTTTGTATTTTTAATTTAATTTTTATTTTTTATTTCCATAGGTTTTTAGGGAACAGGTGATGTTTGGTTACATGAATTAGGTTTTTAGTGGTGATTTCTGAGATTTTGGTGCACCTGTCACCCGAGCAGTATACACTGTACCCCATGTGTAGTCTTTTATCCCTCGCCCCACCTCCCACCTTCCCTTCTGAGTCCCCAAAGTCCACTGTATTATTCTTATGCCTTTGCATCCTCATAGCTTAGCTCCCACTTATAAGTCAGAAGATGTGATGTTTGGTTTTTCATTCCTGAGTTACTTCACTTAGAATAATGGTCTCCAATTCCATCCAGGTTGCTGTGAATGCCATTTCCAAGAGATACATGTGCAGGTGTGTTACAAGGGTATATTGTGTGATGCTGAGGTTTGGGTTTCTATTGATCCCATCACCCAATTAGTAAACATGGTACCTGATGAGAAGTTTTTCAACCCTTGCCCCCCTCCCTCCTATCCCCCTTTTGGAGTCCCCAGTGTCCCATCTTCATGTCCATACTTAATGTTTAGCTCCCACTTACTAGTGACAGCATGCCATATTTGGTTTTCTGTTTCTGCCTTAATTTGCTTAGAATAATGGCCTCCAGCTGTATCCAGGTTGCTGCAAAGGAAGTGATTTAATTTCTTTTTTATGGCTGAATAGCATTCTGTGGTGTTTATGTACCACATTTACTTTATCCAATCCACCACTGATGGGCACCTAGATTGATTGCTATTCTTTGCTATTGTCTAATTTCCACATTTTGTGTGTCTTGTGTTCACCTGCTCCTGCATATCATAGGCTCCTGTCTTACTAACTCACTCCTGTAACTCATAGTACCTGGCAGAGTGCTGTGAGAAAGTCAGTTCTAAGTCAGTATTTGTTAAATGTATGAAATAACCCATGTATATGTCTCAGGCATAGGTATGGCATCGGGCATTATTTCTACAATTAATTAGGTCCATTCTCTGGCTTTATTGGCCATTATACTTGTGTCACTTGCCCCAAGGTAAAAGTGTATGCACAAAATTAATAAGCCAAAACAATCATGGTTTTCAAAATAGTACAGATGAAAGTATTGAAACATAGAAAATAGATTTCGTAGGCAGATGATTTGAAACAATGCAGTTTGATTTCATTGGCACCAAATGGAAATATTTAATAATAGAAGTATTAGCTATGTTGCTTCTCATGGATAACAGTCTTCCTTTTAGCATGCCAGTTGTATTGGAACCATGTCATGCCCATCTTTTGAGTATCTTGTCTATAATGTATTTTGCAATACCATATATACAATATCATGTAATACTTTGCAAATCTCCTTTGTAACTGGGTCTATAATGTGGAAAATACATTAAATAAAATATGCAAGATATATAATGCATGCACACATATATATAATTAGAAATTGCAAAAAGTCTATTAAGGAGAAAATTAAGGTGCTTTGAGAGTCACAGGCGGATTTAATTTAACCTGCTAGACAAGGGAAGGCCTTTCATGGAGTAATGGAGGTGGCTGAATGGAATTTAGCTGAGTTAATATTGGTACAAGGAGCTTCCATGAGGAGGTATCATGAGGGAAAGTCTCAAAGAAGAGAAGAATTTGGCATTTTCAAAGAAAAGAAAGAAGGTGCATATGGTTAAAGGATCCAATGAACTTGGAGGCATCCAGGCCATGTGAGTTCCTATCACACCCAGAGAAAAACTAGGATCTGTGAAAGCATGTTAAGCAGGTGGGTGACCCCATCAAATTTCATTCATGAAAGGTCCTTCTTGCTGTAGTTTAGAGAAGGAAAATTGAAGGAGGGAAGTTTAGTACCCAGCTTAGAAGGGGGCTGTTGTGGCGGAGCTTGCAGTGAGCTGAGACTGCGCCACTGTACTCCAGCCTAGGTGACAGAGTGAGACTCCGTCTCAAAAAAAAAGGCTGCTGTGGTGGTCCCCAGGGCAGTAAGGTAGTGTTGAATTATAGGAGTGACAGCAATGATGGATTCCAGATATGTTATATTTAGGGGCTAGAATATGTAGACCTGGATGGACTGTGGCAAGTAAGGGGCATAATCAAGAAAACGTCCTGTTTCTGGCTTGAGCAGATGAGTGGTGGAGGGACCATTAACCGAGCCTCAGATGCCTATATTCTCACTTCAGGAATCTGTGATTGAGCACCTTCTTTTCCTGGAAGTTTTCATGTTAAATGTTGATCATGCTGTCCTGTAATTATAAAGACTAATACTTACTCCAGAAAATTCTGTATTTGCAATATTCATCTTCTAACATTTGCCCTTACTTTGACCATTGTTAAGACACAAAGTTGTTGAGGCGAATGGAAAACTGCTGTGGATGTGTTCCATTAAGCAGCTAAATTAAATGGGACATGTTGTTGTGAGGGCTTATTTTTTTTAAGAGTCTGGGTCTTGCTTTGTTGCCCTAGCTTGGGTGCAGTGGCACAATCATGGGACCATAGTCTCGAGCTGCTGGGCTCAGCAATCCTCCCACCTCAGCCTCCAGAGCAGTTATGACTACAGGTGTTCACTACCATGCCCAGCTAAGTGATCGCTGCATGTGTGTGATGTCCTCAGCAAATGCTGGGGGGAAATGTCTTTACTTGGAGAAATAACTGATATTGGTTTAGTCTTTGGAGAAGTAGCTCATATTGGTTTAGTCATCAGTGTCACTTGAAGACAGAGGCAGCCTCTTTTTTGTCAGAATTCTGTACAGGCTAATGCATCCAGCCATGGAGAAAGCCGTTTCAAAATTCTGATCAGTTGTCAGAGGACCATTCATGTCCTAGGACTTGGCCATCATCATTCTCCTATGATCTACAGAGCAGGCTGTCCTCTGACTTTGCATTTGTTTAAATATATGTTAAAAAAAAACCACATGGAGGATCCTTTCTAAAACAGTCAATCCAATGAGGAAGTTATGGGAGGAAAAGGAATAGAAACGCCAACATACGTGAATGCTTCTGGCCTTAGCTCAGGTGTCCTCTCCTGGTCAGTGTGCACAGTCTGGATTCAAACTCCCTCCATTCCTCACAGACATTGTGATGAGACAAGATTGACTTAACCTCCATGAACCTCAGTTTCTTCTTTTGCATATGCTGGCATTGTGTGCCGAGTATCTAACGGGGCTGCTGGCCCAGAGCAGACTACAGCGGGTTCTCCAGAGAAACAAAACCACTAGGATGTGTGTATGTGTGTGCAAGATTGACTGATTTTGAGGAGTTGACTTAGATTATTATGAAAACTGGCAATCAAAATCTGCCGAATGGTCACAAGGCTTGAGAGGTAGGGAAGAGTTGCACTTCAGTCCAGAGGTGTTCTGCTGGCAGAATTCCCTCTTCTTCAGGGAGGTCAGTCTTTTTCTTAAGTCCTTTGATTGGATGAGGCTCATCCACATTATGCAGGGTGATCTGCCTTAATCAAAGTCTATAGGTTTAAATGTTAATCTTGTCTAAAAAACACCTTGACAAGAACACTCAGACCTTTCTACCCACATATCTGGGTACTGTGGCCTAGCCAAATTAACATGCAAAATTAACCATCACACAGATTATCTAAAAATGCCTTTGCAGACATGCCTGGCTGTCTTTTGCTGAGTTCAGTGGCCCTTCCAGGTCCTCTGGGGAAGACTCTGGGGTAGAGACTTCATGCTCCATAGCACTTGACTCCCATGGTTTTGTCTTTTCTTGGCTCTGAACTTCTCTGCACTTAGAATATTATATGGTACAAGGTAGCATTTCCACATATGTTTATTTAATAAAGGACCACATAAATTATGTAGGATCCATTTAAACAAGCAAAAGACAGAAATTTCAACAAGCTATGTATTTATTTATTCAGTATGAATTTAAAGCAATGGATAAATTTAGATATAAGCTTCAGGAAAGACTTTTAACATATTTTAAAATGAAGCCCGTTAAACTAATGCTATCCGTTGTTTTCCAAAATGGTATTTTCTGTATTAAACTTTAGGGTATTTCTCTGGCTTAGCCAGGCTGTAAGTCCCTGCTTTGTCCCAGTTTCCTCTCCAGGGAAACAGGACAGTGTGGTAGAAGGAAGAGAGTATATTGCAGTCACTCTGTGATTCCAGAATCAAGAGCCGGCTTAGACACAGGGGTACACGAACTGGAAGACACAGCCGAGGGAGAACAGCACTTCAGCGATATTGGTAATTACAGCAAGACCCTGCAGGACTCCTTACATCACAGTCTCCACATGGCCACTCGACCTCAGGAAGCCTGATGGTTCCCAAACCAGAAAATATGCTTATTCCAATCAGCCCCCAAGAGTGATATTGCTAAAAGAACAAGAAGTCGAAAGAATTTCAGGTTCTCTGCAGATTTGCCTCTTGTCTTCTCATTTCCTTGTGCTCCGACAGGACCTAGGTAGCCTTAGGGATGCAGACACTGCGTGATATTTCCAGCAGGTGCACCCCTGAGTCCGTCTGCTCCCTGTGTGCTTCCTATTTCCTTGTTCAAAGCTTCTCCTGCCTGCCCTTGCTTCAGGCCTAAGGTTGAGGTGACAGGGCTTACTGTCACAGAAGCCAAGACAAATGGATGGGCAGGGGAGGAAGAGAAATAGCAACACAGGGTGTTCCCTGCTGGATGAGACTTCCAGCAAGGTTGGGGTTATGACAGCAGCAGGGAGAACAGAACTGTATGGGCCAAATGTGGAGACTGCCAGACCCTGCCATTGCTGGCGCCCTCTCCTAGGCATGGTCACCACAGTGGAGGGATGACAAACTGCTACTTTTTTTTTTTTTTTTTTTTTGAGACGGAGTCTCGCTCTGTTGCCCAGGCTGGAGTGCAGTGGCGTGATCTCGGCTCCCCGCAAGCTCCGCCTCCCGGGTTCAAGTGATTCTCCTACCTCAGCCTCCCGATTAGCTGGGACTCCAGGCACCTGCCACCACACCTGGCTAATTATTTGTATTTTTAGTGGAGACGGGGTTTCACCGTGTTAGCCAGCATGGTCTTCATCTCCTGACCTCATGATCCGCCCGCCTCAGCCTCCCAAAGTGCTGGCATTACAGGTATGAGCCACCATGCCTGGCACCAACTGCTACTTTTTAATGTGGAGGCTCAGGACTTCCTGAGCAGCTCTGCTGAAAAGCAATCTGAGATGGGCTTCAAGGGCATACATGTCTTCTGGATAAACAGGGCTGCCTCCTGGAATCAGAAACCCCTCACCTTACTGGGGATGCTATGTGTTAGAGAGAGGCTTCATTTCCCAGTTGTTCCATTAAATGGTCACTCTGATGCTATTACTAATGCAATGATAAAACAGTGATTTTATCCCGTGCCTGTGATGTATAAGTACTGTGAATGCATACTTTATTTCCACTGCCTCCAGCAATTCTACAAAATAGGCATTATTGGCCTCATATTGCAGACATGGCAACTGAGGCCAGCGAGTTGAAATAACCTGCCAGGTCTTTCTGTTGCCAAAGTCTGTGCTCTCCATGCAACATTTTCTCAATAAAAATGATTTTCCTTTCTCTTTTAAGGAATGATGAGCCTAGGGAGAAAATGCTGTCCTGGAAACTCAGAAGAAAGGACAGTGAATGAGAGGGTCCTAGGCAGATGGCCAGCCATTCAAGGGCAAGCCAAGGTGGGAGCTGTATATGCAGGCAGAATATCCAGGGTGCCTGAGGGAATGGAGCCAGAAAGAATGCAGCCAGAGGGAATGGAACAGCACTACTTGTTCTGAAGCCCAAAGCCAGCAGATTTCTGGGAATTTGCTAGACAGCAAGGCCAAGGAGAAAGCATTGCCAAGACTTGAGGAGTTAGGGTCACCAGGAACTCATGGAAAGCTGGCCTCTGAGAGTGGCAGCTGAGGGAACAGCAGAGCTTCCTGTTCCTCCCAGTGCCTGGAAGGGAGGAGAAAGAGCAGAGGAGCCCTGGCCACCCCAGATATTCTAGTAGGAGACAGCCATAGAGGTGTCGGGTAGCAGTAACCATTTCTAAACCCTACAGGCCTATGAAATGAGAGTTCTTTATAGACCTACTTGCTTCCACTTGATTCCAAGGGCAGAACAGGACAGCCCATCATGAACCAGTGAGGCTTGGTGGCTTCAGAAGTCCATGTAAAGAAAGATGCTTTAAAACAGGGTTGTTTTTAGTCGCACCTCATGGCCCACCTCATTCCAGGTGCATTTAGAATGTTTCTACATGCTCTACTAGGCTTTGCGTTGGTTCTCCAGCCAGTATGGTTGCTCTAAGCTGCCACACCTCCCCTGCCCCTACTACACATTTAAGGGACCTAAGGGATGTCAGAAATCTCTTAGGATGCCTGGTCCTGGTTCTGGTTCTGGACTTCTTGTGCCATCCTGCTTTCCTTTCACTGTCATCTTGCTCTGAATCTTGCCTCTCTGTGTCTCCTGATGCCAACTTTATCTCATTCTTGCTGTACTTGACCTTGACCCTGCTCTTCTGTCTCAGAGTTAGTTTTATCTGCATGTATGTGAATAACCCATTTCTCTTTTACGTAAAAAAAATCAGCGGTGGGTTTAGGAATAGTGGGGTGGCTCCCCCATGTCATTGAGAACCCAAGTTCCTGTATTTCTGATCTACACAGCCTCTCAAAGACAAATCATAGATCAAGATGGAACTAGAGCTCGAACCAGCATGGACAGAGAGCAAGATGGGAGAGAAAAGGAAGAATGACAAAATGGTGGCCCTCCTTGCTGAATGAGCTCCCTCTAAGCATCCTGTGCCCCACACATCACAGCCACTTTTATCTCATAGGCCAGGACCTAGTCACATGGCCACACCTAGCTGCAAGTGGTGCTGGGGAGCACAGTCTTCATTCTGGGAAGCAATACCTAGAAATCAAGATTCTGCCATTAAAGAAGAAGGGAGGAAGGGTACTTCTCTTCCCTCTTTCTGTTCCTTCTTCAGTGACCTAGGCTCACCGTTAATCATGGTTTGGGCGTTTCTTCTGGGTTCAGTATCTCACACTGCCAAGTATGGATGAAAACTAACACACATCTAACCTTAACTTAGTACCAACATCATAGCCATTCTTTGAGCTTCTCTGTCTTCTTCTGCACACTGTTACTCACCACTGTTTGCCCAAGCCCATTGCATTGATCTAGACACCTGCCTTGTTGTGATTAAGCTCACGCAAAGCACTACAGCAGCTGAAGGCAAACACAGTTTCTGTCCTGAATCCTTTCTGTCTTTTTTTGGCTTAATGAACCAATTTGACAGATAGATTTAGAATAGGAAAGTAGAGTTCCTGGGGCATATAAAAAGTAAACAATCTTTACTTCAACTTTAGAAATTCTTTCAGGCAATAAAATAATCAGTAAATACACAAAATGAAAGAGCTCAAAAGCTACAGCCTCAAGGTACCCTAGTTTAGTGATTTGCAATCTAAGTAGAGGAATCCATTTAAAAAAATCTCAGGCTGATTTCCAATACGTAAAAGATATACAATGGTGTTTTAGTTCCATAAATTTACTTATACATCATAATATATACTTATTTATACACACTACCAATTAAATAAAATGAAGCTATATTAATAAGTTTAACTATTTGAAACCCGGATTTACAGATGTAGTCTTACAACAATGTTAATACCCAGTTTATTTCTGTGTGCATTTTTTTGTTTGATTTCATAATATCATGGATATCTGGATATAGACAGATAAGTAGTTCTTTTTTTTATTATACTTTAGGTTTTAGGGTACATGTGCACAATGTGCAGGTTTGTTACATATGTATCCATGTGCCGTGTTGGTTTGCTGCACCCATTAACTCAACATTTAGCATTAGGTATATCTCCTAATGCTGTCCCTCCCCGCTCCCCCCATCCCACAACAGTCACCAGAGTATGATGTTCCCCTTCCTGTATCCATGAGTTCTCATTGTTCAATTCCCACCTATGAGTGAGAACATGTGGTGTTTGGTTTTTTGTCCTTGCGATAGTTTACTGAGAATGATGTTTTCCAGTTTCATCCATGTCCCTACAAAGGACATGAACTCATCATTTTTTAGGGCTGCATAGTATTCCATGGTGTATATGTGCCACATTTTCTTAATCCAGTCTATCGTTGTTGGACATTTGGGTTGGTTCCAAGTCTTTGCTATTGTGAATAGTGCCACAACAAACATACGTGTGCATGTGTCTTTATATCAGCATGATTTATAATCCTTTGGGTATATACCCAGTAATGGGATGGTTGGGTCAAATGGTATTTCTAGTTCGAGATCCCTGAGGAACTGCCACACTGACTTCCACAATGGTTGAACTAGTTTACAGTCCCACCAATAGTGTAAAAGTGTTCCTATTTCTCCACATCCTCTCCAGCACCTGTTGTTTCCTGACTTTTTAATGATGGCCATTCTAACTGGTGTGAGATGGTATCTCATTGTGGTTTTGATTTGCATTTTTCTGATGGCGAGTGATGATGAGCGTTTTTTCATGTGTTTTTTGGCTGCATAAATGTCTTCTTTTGAGAAGTGTCTGTTAATATCCTTTGCCCACTTTTTGATGGGGTTGTTTGTTTTTCTCTTGTAAATTTGTTTGAGTTCATTGTAGATTCTGGATATTAGCCCTTTGTCAGATGAGTAGGTTGCAAAAATTTTCTCCCATTCTGTAGGTTGCCTGTTCACTCTGATGATAGTTTCTTTTGCTGTGCAGAAGCTCTTTAGTTTAATTAGATCCCATTTGTCAATTTTGGCTTTTGTTGCCATTGCTTTTGGTGTTTTAGACATGAAGTCCTTGCCCACGCCTGTGTCCTGAATGGTATTGCCTAGGCTTTCTTCTAGGGTTTTTATGGTTTTAGGTCTAACATGTAAGTCTTTAATCCATCTTGAATTAATTTTTGTATAAGGTATAAGGAAGGGATCCAGTTTCAGCTTTCTACATATGGCTAGCCAGTTTTCCCAGCACCATTTATTAAATAGGGAATCCTTTCCCCATTGCTTGTTTTTGTCAGGTTTGTCAAAGATCAGATAGTTGTAGATAGGCGGCGTTATTTCTGAGGGCTCTGTTCTGTTCCATTGATCTGCGTCTCTGTTGTGGTACCAGTATCATGCTGTTTTGGTTACCGTAGTCTTGTAGTATAGTTTGAAGTCAGGTAGCTTGATGCCTCCAGCTTTGTTCTTTTGGCTTAGAATTGACTTGACAATGCAGGCTCTTTTTTGGTTCCATATGAACTTTAAAGTAGTTTTTTCCAATTCTGTGCAGAAAGTCATTGGTAGTTTGATGGGGATGGCATTGAATCTATAAATTACCTTGGGCAGTATGGCCATTTTCACGATATTGATTCTTCCAACCCATGATCATGGAATGTTCTTCCATTTGTTTGTATCCTCTTTTATTTCATTGAGCAGTGGTTTGTAGTTCTCCTTGAAGAGTTCCTTCACATCCCTTGTAAGTTGGATTCCTAGGTATTTTATTCTCTTTGAAGCAATTGTGAATGGGAATTCACTCATAATTTGGCTCTCTCTTTGTCTGTGATTGGTGTACAAGAATTCTTGTGATTTTTGTACATTGATTTTGTATCCTGAGACTTTGCTGAAGTTGCTAATCAGCTTAAGGAGATTTTGGGCTGAGACAATGGGGTTTTCTAGATATACAGTCGTGTCATCTGCAAACAGGGACAATTTGACTTCCTCTTTTCCTAATTGAATACCCTTTATTTCCTTCTCCTGCCTGATTGCCCTGGCCAGAACTTCCAGCACTATGTTGAATAGGAGTGATGAGAGAGGGCATCCCTGTCTTGTGCCAGTTTCCAAAGAGAATGCTTCCAGTTTTTGCCCATTCAGTATGACATTGGCTGTGGGTTTGTCATAGATAGCTCTTATTATTTTGAGATACATCCCATCAGTACCTAATTTCTTGAGAGTTTTTAGCATGAAGGGTTGTTGAATTTTGTCAAAGGCCTTTTCTGCATCTGTGGAGATAATCATGTGGCTTTTGTCTTTGGTTCTGTTTATATGCTGGATTACATTTATTGATTTGTGTATGTTGAACCAGCCTTGCATCCCAGGGATGAAGCCCACTTGATCATGGTGTATAAGCTTTTTGATGTGCTGCTGGATTCGGTTTGCCAGTATTTTATTGAGGATTTTTGCATCAATGTTCATCAAGGATATTGGTCTGAAATTCTCTTTGTTGGTTGTGTCTCTGCCAGGCTTTGGTATCAGGACGATGCTGGCCTCATAAAATGTGTTAGGGAGGATTCCCTCTTTTTCTATCGATTGGAATAGTTTCAGAAGGAATGGTACCAGTTCCTTCTTGTACCTCTGGTAGAATTCGGCTGTGAATCCATCAGGTCCTGGACTCTTTTTGGTTGGTAAGCTATTGATTATTGCCTCAATTTCAGAGCCTGTTATTGGTCTATTCAGAGATTCAACTTCTTTCTGGTTTAGTCTTGGGAGGGTGTATTTGTTGAGGAATTTATCCATTTCTTCTAGATTTTCTAGTTTATTTGTGTAGAGGTGTTTGTAGTATTCTCTGATGGTAGATTGTATTTCTGTGGGATTGGTGGTGATAACTCCTTTTTCATTTTTTATTGCATCTATTTGATTCTTCTGTCTTTTCTTCTTTATTAGTCTTGCTAGTGGTCTATCAATTTTGTTGATCTTTTCAAAAAGCCAGCTCCTGGATTCATTAATTTTTTGAAGGGTTTTTTGTGTCTCTATTTCCTTCAGTTCTGCTCGGATTTTAGTTATTTCTTGCCTTCTGCTAGCTTTTGAATGTTTTTGCTCTTGCTTTTCTAGTTCTTTTAATTGTGATGTTAGGGTGTCAATTTTGGATCTTTCCTGCTTTCTCTTGTGGGCATTTAGTGCTATAAATTTCCCTCTACACACTGCTTTGAATGTGTCCCAGAGATTCTGGTATGTTGTGTCTTTGTTCTCATTGGTTTCAAAGAACATCTTTATTTCTGCCTTCATTTGATTATTTATCCAGTAGTCATTGAGGAGCAGGTTGTTCAGTTTCCATGTAGTTGAGCAGTTTTGAGTAATCCTGAGTTCTAGTTTGATTGCACTGTGGTCTGAGAGACAGTTTGTTATAATTTCTGTTCTTTTACATTTGCTGAGGAGAGCTTTACTTCCAGCTATGTGGTCAATTTTGGAATAGGTGTGGTGTGGTGCTGAAAAAAATGTATATTCTGTTTATTTGGGGTGGAGAGTTCTGTAGATGTCTATTAGGTCCACTTCGTGCAGAGCTGAGTTCAATTCCTGGATATCCTTGTTAACTTTCTGTCTTCTTGATCTGTCTAATGTTGACAGTGGGGTGTTAAAATCTCCCATTATTATTGTGTGGGAATTTAAGTCCCTTTGTAGGTCACTCAGGACTTGCTTTATGAATCTGGGTGCTCCTGTGTTGGGTGCATATATATTTAGGATAGTTAGCTCTTCTTGTTAATTGATCCCTTTACCATTATGTAATGGCCTTCTTTGTCTCTTTTGATCTTTGTTGGTTTAAAGTCTATTTTATCAGAGACTAGGATTGCAACCCCTGCCTTTTTTTGTTTTCCATTTGCTTGATAGATCTTCCTCCATCCCTTTATTTTGAGTCTATGTGTGTCTCTGCATGTGAGATGGGTTTCCTGAATACAGCACACTGATGGGTCTTGACTCCTTATCCAGTTTGCCAGTCTGTGTCTTTTAATTGGAGCATTTAGCCCATGTACATTTAAAGTTAATATTGTTATGCGTGAATTTGATCCTGTCATTATGATGTTAATTGGTTATTTTGCTCGTTAGTTGATGCAGTTTCTTCCTAGCCTCGATGGTCTTTACAATTTGGCATGCTTTTGCAGTGGCTGGTACTGGTTGTTCCTTTCCATGTTTAGTGCTTCCTTCAGCCATCGCTGCTGACACTCAGCCAAACAGGGTCTAGAGTGGACCTCTAGCAAACTCCAACAGACCTGCAGCTGAGGGTCCTGTCTGGTAGAAGGAAAACTAACAAACAGAAAGGACATCCACACCAAAAACCCATCTGTACATCACCATCATCAAAGACCAAAAGTAGATAAAACCACAAAGATGGGGAAAAAACAGAGCAGAAAAACTTGAAACTCTAAAAAGCAGAGCACCTCTCCTCCTCCAAAGGAACGCAGTTCCTCACCAGCAATGGAACAAAGCTGGATGGAGAATGACTTTGACGAATTGAGAGAAGAAGGCTTCAGACGATCAAACTACTCTGAGCTATGAGAGGAAATTCAAAACAATAGCAAAGAAGTTAAAAACTTTGAAAAAAAATTAGACGAATGGATAACTAGAGTAACCAATCGAGAGAAGGGCTTAAAGGAGCTGATGGAGCTGAAGGCCAAGTTTCGAGAACTACGCGAAGATTGCAGAAGCCTCGGGAGCCGATGCGATCAACTGGAAGAAAGGGTATAGTGATGGAAGATGAAATGAATGAAATGAAGTGAGAAGGGAAGTTTAGAGAAAAAAGAATAAAAAGAAACGAACAAAGCCTCCAAGAAATTTGGGACTATGTGAAAAGACCAAATCTACGTCTGATTGGTGTACCTGAAAATGATGGGGAGAATGGAACCAAGTTGGAAAACACTCTGCAAGATATTATCCAGGAGAACTTCCCCAATCTAGCAAGGCAGGCCAACATTCAGATTCAGGAAATACAGAGAACGCCACAAAGATACTCCTCGAGAAGAGCAACTCCAAGACACATAATAGTCAGATTCACCAAAGTTGAAATGAAGGAAAAAATGTTAAGGGCGGCCAGAGAGAAAGGTCAGGTTACCCACAAAGGGAAGCCCATCAGACTAACAGTTGATCTCTCAGCAGAAACTCTACAAGCCAGAAGAGAGTGGGGGCCGATATTCAACATTCTTAAAGAAAAGAATTTTCAACCCAGAATTTCATATCCAGCCAAACTAAGCTTCATAAGTGAAGGAGAAATAAAATCCTTTACAGACAAGCAAATGCTGAGTGATTTTGTCACCACCAGGCCTGCCCTAAAAGATAAGTAGTTCTTTTTATGGTTTATCTCACAGCTTCAGTCATGTTCTTCAATCTAGTGTAGATGACAAGGGCAGCTTTCTTCTGAATCCACCTAGTACAGAGTGGTAAATGACCCTGGCAGCTCCCGATAACTGACTAGTGGCTTCAAAATATTAAAATTCAATACATGATGTGTTTAAATGTGCACGTTGTTTTTTATTTCAACATTATAAATAAATATATTAAAATGGAATTAAACCCAATAGGCACAGAACCCCTGGAATACTGAAGTCCATGGAGACATCTCCAAGTGTAATATCTTAGGTTTTTGTCTCACCAAAGTTGCCTGTGGTCGTTAATTTTATGTGAACTTGACCAGGCCCCAGGGTGCCCAAGTTAAACATGATTTCTGAATGTGCCTGTGAGGGAGTTCCTGAGTCAGATTACCATTTGAATAGGTGGACTTAGTGAAGCAGATGATTCTCCCCACTTGTGGATTGACATCATCCAATCCATTGAGGGCCTGGATAGAGCAAGAAGTAGAGGAAGGAAGAATTGGCCACCTTTTACCCTGCCTCATAGAGTAAGCTAGAACATCTCGTCTCATCTTTTCCTGCCCTTGGATTGGGATTTATGCCATTGGCTTCCCTGGTTCTCAGGCCTTAGGACTGGAACTGAATTACCCCACTGACTTCCCTGGGGTTCCAGCTTGCAGACAGCAGATCATGGGAGTTCTCGGCCCCCATAATTGCATGCGTCTACGTATACACACACACATTCTCTCTCTCCCCTATTGGTTCAGTTTCTCTGGAAAACCACATCATACCTGCATCCCACTCCTCTTCCTTCACTGCCCTGCCAGCTCCCCTCAAGGAGTGTCTGGTCCGCACTTACTGAGGGAGGAATTACACTCCCTTCTTGCATTTCCTGCCGACACTGTTGCTATTTGCTGCAAGCTGCCTTTCTATTTTTCAGCCTATACAGCTTCTCTCTGGTTACCCCATGTCCCCCTCCTCACACCTTTCTCTATTGTGTCTTTAGTGAGGGAGGTCTGGGTGAGACAAGCAGGACATGGGGTTAACAGAGCGAATCACGTTTTTGCACTTCCGTTATTACTCTCGTGTCAATCCTGGAGAAGTAAGAACCTTAACAGTACCTTGCTTCTGTGATGTGCAGGAGAAGCAAGTGTGCAGAGTGGTCTCTGCTGGAAGAAGGAAACCTTCTATTCCTGTGGAAGGAAAGAGATCATGGAAGTGTCTTACAAAGTGCAGCACCCAGATTTTAGGAGCCCAAGCTGTGCATATGCTGTGCTGGTTCAGAAGAGAAGGAGTCTTATTCCTGTCTGAAACTTTCCCCCAATATCAGAACATGTGTCTTCATCCAGCAGCAACATACTGGAAAGAGGGAACCTCTGTTGTTTTCTGTGGCATCTCACCAACTATGGGAAGTGGTCTGCTGTGGAAAAGAGAACCTGGGACTTCAGGATGGGGCTTGGATTCCAGCCCAGGCTTCACCACTCATTAGCTTTGTGAGCCTGAGTTAGTTTCATAACCTCTCTGTGCCTTGGTTTCCTGATATGTAAAATGGAGGGACGATGGCTGCCTGCCTCTACCACACATCATCACTGTGCAACTAAATGGAATCAGCATCTGCAAAAGTTCTTTGTGCCTGTGGAGGTTGCACATTGTCATTTTAGGCAGCTCAGGCATATCTGAGAGCCAGTGAGCAGCTTATTAATTTAAAACATAAAGGATGCTTAATTTCTCACTTCTGTTCTCATCCTGTCTGGTTCATATTCTAAACACAGCTCCTGTTGTATTTGGTCCCAGCACCAGCGGCACTAAAATCTATTGATGTACCATAAGCATTAAATTTATTCATAAGCATAACTCCATTTTCATAAGGAGGAGGAAACATAGATCTCTCTTAGGGCATTTTGTATACTTGATGTTTAGGAGGATATTTTTAAGGACGCAGTTTTTTGGGTTTGCTTTCCTGTGAAACTGTGATGATTTAAGATTCTTATTTAATTAAATGTGTATTTTGCCATTTCTACCCATATAAGCAAAATTATGAGTGATTTGTAAACATTTCCAGAATTCCCAAGATCAAAATCTTAAAAGGCTCCTTTGGTATAATTTATTTGAATTTTTTCCCTGTGCTAAATAAATCTTAAGAAATAAGCAAAATTTTTAATGTGAAACAGTTTACACAATTTACAAAATAATGGTTTTAAGTTTCTTTGACTCCCGTCTTTCATATTATTTTCCTGCAGACATCCAGACATTCAGCAGAACATCTCCTGGGATCTTGGGATGAGAACAATTATCCCCATTAGCATTCTGAGGATGTCATGGAGCAGTGGGAAGAACCTGGGCCCTGTACATGGGACACTTGGACCCACACCAGAGTCCACTGCTCCCTGGACAGTCATCCCTCCACTGTGCCTCAGTTTCCTCACATGTACAATGAGGACACCAAGCCTTACACTCTTCCTGTACTTCCTATTCCTGCCACCATTGTGGTCTATGGTAGTTTCTATCTCTCTGGAAAGGTCTCACATGTCGAGTCATTTTATAATGAGGCTCAAAGGCTGGTGACCTGGGAAACTTGTCCCAGTTACATACATTTGTACGTGTTTTGAATCAGGAAAGTTTACATAAAAATTTAATTGGGATCTTTTATTGAGAAACTAGAGGATTTGCAATGCTGGCCTTACATTACAGTTCTTGTCTGGGCTTGAGTTACCTCTGGCACTTCATTGGGTCAGAAGGTCTGAGCTCTCCTGCTCCCCAACATACCCTGGTCTTTCGCACTCATCTCACCTGTCCGGACCATGTGCCCAGGGGAGTTTGGTGATATTTTAGCAGAGTCCATTCTATTTGCTTTTCCTAGTGGGGCAAGGCAGTTAGTGGAGATGTCTCTAAGAATGAGAGATGACCTCAACTTTTAGTGGATCTGTTTAATTAAGCACAAGTTAAGAAGATGCCTACCTTCCAAAGTTGCATTTTGTTCTTGCTGGTTCCTCATAGAACAGTGCTGTGAGGAATCTCAGAGTTCTAATTGGCTTATGTGATTACATCTGGAAGTAATTAGGTTGGGTCTAAAAAATATGGCTGCAAGGTGAGTGAGAGTTAAGTTATGAATTTGTTCAGGTTTGTTGCAGGCCCCTGTCCTCCACCTGAGAGCTCCAGGGAGCAAGGGCCAAGTGGAGAGCCAGTCAGAATACTGCAAAGACAAGTGAGAGAAGCTTTGATCAGGGTTGAGACATGACCCTGAGTTACACTTCAGGCTCACCTTTCACAGAGGCGACAGTAACATTCCAAGAACATCTCCCTCACAGGCATGGATTCTGGGACCAGCAGGGTCATGGCAGGGCCATGCCAGAGGAGGGGAGCTCTAGGGGGCCCTGCATTACCCTCTGCAAGGGAGCCAGATCCTGCACAAGGGCTGGGTGCCACAGGCTAGCCCAGTGGCATGGCCTGGTAAGCCCCTTAGCCAGGACAGCCAGGCAGGTTGTCATCATCTACTGTTCCTCCCTCAGCCCTCAGTGTGTATCTGCAGCAGGGACTTCTGTGCATGCTTGCGTTGGCAATTGATTTTATTTTGTACTCTGTGTCTTTTAAAGACATTATTATGATAATACTGTTGATAAAACTGAACAACACCTATAACCTAACATCATATCTATTTTGAAATTCAGTAAATAAGAAAGTTTATATCACAAACCACTCCTAACTGCAGTCCAGTTTCTATAACACTCCCCACTTCACTGAAATCACTCTTCCTAGTGGTTTTAGTAACTCTAGTGAACACATTTTGGTCCTCATATTGCTTGACCTCTTTTGGCATTGGGCAAAGGTGGCCATGCCCTCCTTGAAGAATTCTTGCCACATCCCCCACGCCCTCCTGATTTCCTCCTACTCTGTCTACTGGCCTCACAGGTAAGCAGGTGGCTTGGTCCTAGACTCCCTTCTTCCTTCTGTCCTCCTCTCCTTGGATAATTGTATCCACTCCCATCTCTATGCTGGTGACTACTGCATTTTTATCTTCTGCCAAGCTTTCTCCTCTGAGCCTCCGACCTGTGTTTCCTCTTGGCTATTCCACATTTCTGCTTTGATATTTTAGTAATGGCTGTTGGTGCCTCATCCAGAACCCCTTCACTGCCAGGTATGCCTATCACCCAGTTCTGTGAGTGTGGGGCAGCTGTGAGCCCTTAGCAGCCCTTTCAACCAGTCTTCCTCCACCAAACAGGATCTACCTCCTTCAAGCCTCTACCCAATTTAGAGGCAAGATCTCTGCCAATGACCAGCTGATGTAGGATACAAAAAGCCCAGCCCTCTTACTTCAGGTGGGATAACTCTGTGCTGTAATCCATGCTCCAGAGCACCCCATGGGGTCAGACTGAAGCCGACTGCAGACCAGACCACGGCCAAGACTGCAGCCTTGCTCAGCGGGTTCTCCTCCTGTTTTTCTCACTGCTCCCCACCTGAGGGAATTACTTTCAACACAATCTCCATCTCAGGCTCTGCTTATTGAATCTGATCTAAGTCAGAGGTCATTGTCACAGCTTGAAATTACTGTATCTCAAACGTAATGTCTCCCAACCCCTCACAGTGTCTTACTAATGTACACAAAGCATACATGCAGTCAGTTAAAGTTTGTGTGGATTACAAGTTACAGATTGCCATGTATCTTGGCTGAGTTAGGTTTCTTGTAAAGAGCTGGCCAGAGTTGCTGGGCAGGGCCAGGGGTTACCTTCTTCTCCAGGTGAGAAAACTGAAATTCTGAGAGGATACATACAAAGATCACACTCTAATGGGTTCTTGAACTCCATATGCAATTCCCCTCATTGACATAATTACAGAGATCTAATTTCTGTCTTTTGGATTTCTGGGATTTCTGATCTCTGTCTTTTTGAATTTACTATTTAAAGCCACTTAAAAAATATTGGATACTTACGCATAGAATGTAACATTTTAAAATTTGAAGAGAACTTTGCATTAAGCAAAGCCAAATGCAAGTCTCCTTCACTCCCACTTCCTTGCACATCCAGGAATGAAGCAAACATTACTAATCAAACAAGGCATCTTTCCCAGTGCATCTAGACGTGCCCTCAGAATTCTTCTTAATACAGTTCTCTAAATGACCACTACAAAACGATGAGTGTATGGTTAGATACATCACTGGATAGAGATAGAAACTGGAACTCTACATAACCCTTGATCAGGTTCAATCCCTTTACTGAACACATGAGCAGACTGAGTTCTCATTAGGTAAGGGCTTGCTCAGGATAAGGCAGCCTGTTATTAGACAAGTCAATTCTCAAACCCAGCCCAGCTGACCACTGATTCTGTATTCTTTTGAACATCTAATTACTCATATTTGTATCTCGGTTTGTTTTGCTTGAATACCTAGCACCAACAGAAGTTTTTCTGAAAAAGATACATAAGGGAACTTTGAACAATTTCCTAAATTCATTTAATCAGGTAGATTTCCTGGAAAAGAGCTGAGAGTCTAAAAGAAATAAAGAAATAATTTACTTCTTTTTTTTTTTTTTTTTTTTTTTGTCTGAAGGTGAGCAGTATTAGACAGGGAACTGACTTACTCCGGAAATTCCAGTTGTACCTAAGATGCCTAATAAGGCCAGACTGTGAGTTTTTTGGAGAAAGAATCAATTTGGTTTTCAGTTTAACAGGTTAAATGTATATTTTTAATGTGGAGCCTTTCCCTCTTTTCACTATTTAGCCTAATGAGTAATCAGCATGTTGAAAGTTTTATTCGTTTGTCTTTTGGTAATTTGTGACTGGGTGTTACTGTGCATTTTCATTGTGAACAGGCAGAAATGAACTAATTTCTCATGCAAAATGAGAGAATTGAGACTTCTATGAACTTTAAACTAGAAGTTTTCTCTTTGCCTTATGAAATGTATCAATCATAGTCCAGCAAGATGTACATGAATTAGTGTTGCCTGTCCCTCTTTTGGAGGCACCTCCTTCTTTGGCTGCCATATTACTGCATTATCTCGGTCTCTGTCTCAACACACTTGACAGATTTCTTGGTTTCATCAGTGCTTTTGTATTCTTTTGCTCCCTAACTATTGGTAATTGTCACTGCTTATCTTCAATACCTTCTCTTTGCTCTTTTACCGTCAGAAATTGACTCACAGTTTCAGCTTCCACTTTTAAAGGATGATGCCATGACATAAATTGAGTGCTTGTCTCTCTCTCCAGAGCTCCATCCAGTCTGCTTTCCTGTCTCCCACTAAACATGTTCACTTTGCTTTCAGTGAGTGAGACTAAATGCATGATTTGCTACCCTAGTCTTCATTCTGACTTTCTTCTTCCTCTCCACAGTGTGTTCCCCTTATCATATGGGTTATGCAGACCAAAGACATGAGTGGTCTTTGGGTCCCTCATTTCCTGTATTCTGCCATCCCAGGCTTCACATCCTCTCAAATGTTTTGTCACCATGTCACTCATGCCCACATCACCCTTCCTGCTTCCACTGCCACCTCCCTGGTCCAGACTTTGCCAGCATTGGCCCTTGTCCCCTTCCTCTCACAGCTTCTACCTTTCCCATAGGCTCAGTAATTATAGCAATCCAGGGACTCCAAAACGAGGTCACTTCCATAGGCAGTGCTTCTAACATTATGGACAACCAAATCAATAAACTAGTCACAAAAAATAAGCATGAGAAAAATACTGGAAAGAAATGATCCCAAATAATAACACACATCACCTATCTAACAGCCCATACCAGAAATCCCACTTCCATCCCCAGCTTCTCACTACAATGAGCTCCAACATTCTATGCAGCAGACTACTTAAAAACCTCTTATTCATTACTTCCTCTTCATTTCCCTTACCTGGTCTTCCCTGATGCTCTCAGGTTTTGTAACCATCATTGTTACCAAAAGTTTTAACTAACGCCTCTCCTCTGATCCTGCTAGCAACCTTCTAATCCATTCTCTTGTGTCAGAGGTTTCTCTTTTTAAAGTAGATTGATAGTTTCATTGCCCATCATTGCCAATGAATTTGTCTTCTTGTCCCATTTACTTTAAAAAATGTTCATTCTTTGGGGTGACATGCAAGACCCCTTAGGACCAATCACAAACTTAACCTGCTCCCCAGCCTTTCTTCACTATTTCTGACTCCAACTACTGAACCAACCACTCATACCTTCTCAAACACACCACGTTCAGTTATGTATCTGCACCTTTGTACAAGGTGTCTTCTCTCCATACAATATTCTGCTCCATTCTCCTGCTAGTGAACTCCTGCACATCCTTCCTGGCCTAGCACAAGCAGCGATGCTTCTGTAAACTTCACCCACCTCCCTGATTGCCCACCTCTGCTGCCTCCTTACATGCCTATTGACATGCCTGTCTCTTGTACCTCGGACTTTGTTCTGTGGCTATGTTTTTACCATTGTCTACTCCCTTAGGCTATGAACTGTGATTTATTTTATGTCCCCAACACCTGGCAGAGAGCCAGGCATAAAATAGGAGCTCAAAGTCTTGGGTGAATGAATAAATGAAAAAATGAATGAATGTTCCAGGAATAAGGGAACCAATTCAATCCCCCCCCTTTTTTTGTTAGACAACACATAAAATGTGTTCTTTTTTTAAAGTGTGAATTACCATTAGCACAATACCATTACCATTAGCATTGTAAGTCATTCAAATTAATGAGAGATACTGATACTCTACTTTGGAAAGAAAACTTTTTGGGCATTCAAATGGACTTAGTGAACAAAATTAGTATCTCTGCAAGATGATAAGGATATATGTTTTGAATTGACATCTTTTAGGATTGTTTTTAAGTTCCTTCTGTATTTAAATCTACATTTTTAAAAATAATTTCAAATTTTATTTTAGGTTCATGGGATACAAGCACTGGATTGTTACATGGGTATATTGCATGATGCTGAGATTTGTGATACAGATAATCCCCATCACTCAGATAGTGAGCATAGTACCCATAGATAGTTTTTCAGCCCAAAACTCCTCTCTCTTCCATGTCTAGTACTCCACAGTGTCTGTTATTCCTGTCTTTATGCTCATGTGTGCTCAATGTTTACCTCCCACTTACAAGTGACAACATGTGGTATTTGGTTTTCTGTTCTTGCATTAAGAATTAATATGTGTTTAATACAATTTATTCTTACCTATTACTTCTAGATGTGTGACAGAGTCAACAAATAGTTGCAGCTGTTTAAATTACTTGATTGTATTTATTTCTAGAAATAGAATTTGTACATTATTACTTACACCTTTTGAGTTTTGTGGCTTGGTGTTTTCTTTGGTCCAACGCCCTGGCTGTTTGACAAGTCTTACCAGACAGTGCTTAAATTTCGAGTGAAGATGAACATTAAAGACAGGAACAGACAAGTGACCAACCTGTGTGAAGTAGCACATGTTATTTTGGGCCTGCTAAACTGTCTATGGGCTGAGGAGGGCTGTACTAGGAAATCATAAGGTTTTCCTTGAGCTCAAACATATGGGTACAGAATATCAGTTGGTATATGCACCCAGGAAGAACTGTAAGTGTAGCAAATGGCAGGACTTTATATGTAAGGCATATAATCACTTTTCTTGCCCCCCCCCGATTTTTCTAATTTATAATTTTGATATTTGTATCTTGTATTCTTAACACTGTTTGCACGGTGTTCCTCTCCAACACCACTGTAGCCAACACGTTGATATCAAGTGCTAACATGAACAAGCTTCAGTTCTGGAAGCTGTGCAAGTGAAGGGATTCCACCAGGCCCCCAGGTGCTCATCATTCCAGTATGGGGTATATTAATGTATAAGCATACTCTGGAAAGCAAGCAGAGTAAAGTGTGGAAACCCCTCTTCTCTACCTCCAAAGATCTTTTAGGGATTAATTCTGCCAAATGCCTCACACATACTAGCATTCCATAAAGATAATTCCCATTCCTTTTTATAAAAGCATGACTAAGGCAAGGAAGTCTTTACCTCCCTTTGCTCTGGTAAGGGAGATGTCAAAGAAATGTAATATTGTAAGATGCTTTTAAAAAACATTCTGTAGGATTTTTTGATAGTTTTATTTTTGTACACGAATTTAGGAAAGATGGTTCACTATACAGTAATAAGAGAATTTCCAGTTAGGAGGATCAGCTGTAGATAGACATCAGAGGGATAGCTGGCTTAGCAGCTGGAGGGCATCACCAGTGAGACTTGGCATCTCTCCACAAACTGACATTTACCTTTACAAATATTCTCTTCTAGATGGATAAATCAAATATTAATAGAATTAAAGTAGGAGTTCACATACAATGCATGATGCATTAAATGTCAGAAAATGTGTGGTGATCTGAGCTGTAGAGATCCTCCGAGCCTGTGTTCATCCTAGGTGAGTGACAGAATGAAGTCTGGAACATTTCTATCTTGTTTACAACAACCAAGAGCATGATGACAGTTTCATTTCTCTTGGGAGATAGTTTTTTTGCTCAAGGTCAGATCTACATCAGTATGCCCAACAACAGGAAGAAAATTCTCTAGGACAAAAATATCTATTTCTGTGGGCACCATGTGATATAGGTTTTGACCAACTCTGGAGGAGCACTTGTACTCAGCCAAAGGCTTGAACTTTGGAAATTTATTTGTATATGTTATTAGTATGTGCAGGAGGAATGAAACAGCTTTAAATTCTGACATATTGTACTTATCTTTTATTCAGAAATAAGAATCCTATCCCTTAGCGGCACTGAAGATGTGAGAACCACTTGTCATCATATATGTCTGAATATTATTTTAGCTTTCCTATGGTGCTTAGTTTCAGGTAGATTAAAAGCAGACACAAAGCAGAAAGTTTTGCCTTATGCATGATCCAAATTTACAGATGCAAAGGAAGAATTGACCAAATGTTCAGTTGTTTTGCCTACATGTTTTTTACAGTGTTAGAAGCCTAAACAATTGTTAGGAAGTTTTAATTTTCATTTGTCCAGTGCTCATGCTTTATCATAATCTCTTGCCCATTGGTTGAACTTGTATTTGAGAAGAAAGGACATGCACACCCAGCCACATGATTCAGGCCAATCCTCCTGTACTAGGGACAAAGGTGGCCATTCCTGTCCTCCTCTTTAAGGAGTTAATTGTCCTGTCAAAGGCACATAAGGAAAGTATTAAAATTCAGTGTGATATGGGCTATAATCGAATTAAGTACAAAGCAGTAGCTATGCATGGCAGAACTAGAGACTTGGTAGAGAAGATGACATTTGAAATATGAGTCTTGGAGGAAAAAGAGAAATTTGTCAGTAAGGCAGGGAGGGAATGGCACAGCATGTGGAGGAAAGGACACAGGCATGCACAGGGATGGAGCACTCTTCACAGCTCAAGGGATCGGCACACAGGAGTCATCATCAAATGGCTCTGAGTATTCACGGAGGCATTGTTTTTGACATTTGTTTTGAGGCAGATCTCTCTGCTCTGGTCATTGAAGGCAGCTTGGAATAGTCTAGTGTGCAATGCAGGTCAGGGATATGGAGGGTTCAAGCTAAGGCAATGGCAGAGCAGGAGCAGGGAAGGTGCCATTAAGGGTATTTTAATGCAGAATGGGTAGGATTTGGTGCAAGATTAAAGCCCGAAGTAAAAGAGAGGGAAAAGTAGAGAATGACTCTTAGGATTCCAGAGGGATCTTTGGATAGAATTTATGCTCTTTAGGAAAAAATACAGGAGTAGAAATAATACATGTATTATTAGATATTTTGAGTATTTTAGACGTTTTGAGTTTGGTTCCACATAAGATCGTGACCTGGAAAAGAGACTGGCAGTTACAGATCCTAGGCAAAAATTCCAGGCAGTGACAATTCCTATGAGAAAATGTGAGACTGAAGACATGAGAACCACTGGCACATTAACAGTAGTTTATGACAAACATATGGATTACACTCCTCAATGGGGGAATATAGAACAGGAAGCAAGAGGTCTAAGGAAAAAACTCTGGGAAAGAAAGAATGAAACATGAATTAATCTGAAGAGAAAGCCAGGTGGCTCTGAGGGAGTCACTGGTGTCAGGAGAACAGAGTGGTCACAAGTGCAGATGTCAAGGAGGCCATGTGGAATGTGGACTTTAAAAAAATCTGTATTTGACAATACGTGACTTCAGCTCTCTGATGTGTCAGTCAGGGTTCCATCAAGAAAACAGAAACCATCGAAATATTTCATACAGAGAGTTTTTGATTTGGGAAATTGCTTACAAGAGTATTAGAAGAGTTGGAAAAGCAACAGGAAAAACATAATGTTACCCAGAGATCAGTAACCATGCAGGCTGCCCCAGACTTAGGGTTGGAAGAGGAGGAAAGAGTGTTTAAGTAGGATCCCACAAGCCTGCACTCGCTCGATGGCATCACTGCTGCTGCCACTCTTGCTACTGATGGGGCCCCCACTGCAAGAAGGAATCAAGCCACATTCACCCACAGTCTCCTGCCTCTGCTGGAACATAAAGCCGAAAAATGACGTCTCCCTTCCACCTCCAGTCTCACACAAATGCCTTCCATTGGCAGAGCCTAACCAACAATAGCAGGCAGAAGAATCTAGGAAAGGTGGTTTCCAAGCTTCCAGCCCCCTGTGCTACACAGAGGAGACTACGGAAATGGAAGTGGAAGAAAGAGGCTTGGTCCCAACAGTCAATATCTCAGAGAAGGAACTAAGGCAACTGTTTTTATATCGTAGATACTGTTCTTTCTCCTTTTTCAAAATGATAATATGTAGTGTGTGCCCGTTTTCACAGGACAAAACAGGGTGTCATGGGTTTATCAGTGATTCGTGGATTTTGTGACTTTTTTGATGATTAATAAAGATTTAGGGCACAGTTTTCTCTAAGATTAATGTGGCCTATGTGAGACTAAACACAAAGAAGAAATGGGCTACACATAAGAAAGTGGGTGGTGGAGGAAATAGGGTACTCGCTCTTGTCAAGGACATGCGGAACCTCACTTTATGGAAAAGGAAGCTTCCTCTACTTGTATATGAAACATTCTCTGTCAGCCTCCTTTATTCTCGTCCCTCACATCTCCATTTTTCTTGGGCTACTGCTCAAATGAAGTCATTCATAGCTCCTAAATGAAGGATCCTGGCCTCTCATATGCACTGTGGCTGATTTGAGAACATGGGAAATAAGATTGACCTTTCTACTTAACAGAGTTGTGAAGATACTGATTGTCAAATGGTGTTTTGTGGAGGAGCCTGCCCTGAGCTACCATGAGATTAGGGAAGCAGAGATAGCTGGAGATGATTGGGTGGTGGGAGGTGCAGGAAGGGGATGGTGCTGGAGGGCAGGTGCAGAGAGAGATGGGACAGTCAGCAACTTCAGGTAGGGATATCTACTTCATGTGTTTCCACTGGATCTGATGAGCCTACAGACTTGGAATTGTCCCCTCTAGGCTAGATGCTTTTTGTGGGTTTTTTTTTTTTTTACATGTCCCTGGCCAAAGTCTGGGTTTATGATGAAGCACTGGTATGCTGTGGTATAATACGAGTGTACAGTGTGATGATCCCAGCTTTCTCGCAGCTGTTCTCTCATTGCTCTTTTCAAGGAAATACTTGTAATGCTCTTAATATACCCTCACTGGTTATTAGAGAGCTTTCCACCTGCTCAAGGTCAGGAGTGGATGTGCCTGATTTCACTCTCTGGCTATTGGCCAAATATTCCAGATGATCCAATGGAGAGATGGGAGCCTTTTCTGAGCACCTGCTATGGAGCAGAATCTTAGCTGGTTTGAACTGAAATAATTCCAGACATTTATGGGGCTGCTTTTACTTTTTGGTGCCTGCTGCACAACTCTGGTACATTTTCTCATTTACTTCTGCAACAAGCATTTCAGGATGCTGCTGATATCCCTTCTTTGCCAAAAGAAAGAAACCAAGGTTTAGAAGACTGAGCAGCTCATAGCTGTGAAGAACAGAGCTGGAGCCCTCAGTCTCTCCCAACATCTATGCTGACTGAGCTACTCGCTGAACCTGAGGCTGGTGAGGTTCCTGTAGCCTTATCAGACAGTGCTCATGTGGGATGAGTGGGGCATGGCGAGTGCTCCAACTGTCCAGGTTCTGGATTAAAATGGTCCCCTCCCTTTATAGCTGGTAAACACAAAGCGTATTGTTGTGTGTCATTAACATTTGGAGGGAATGTTTAAATTTGATTTTCTTTATTCATAAATCTGTGGTATCAAGGGCTCTGTTAGCCTTGACAGATTTCTTTTTTATAACACCGACAGGGGGCAGCAAAATGATTCTGTCTGAAAGTACCTAGTGGGAGAGTGATATTACCCATGACAAACTAAACGCGAAGTATACTTTTAAATGATCATGAACACTGTTAATATTGTTATACTCTAAGGTGGGTTTGCCCTTTGGAGCCCAGCTCTTAAAAGCACTTATAACATTGCTGTAAGAAGTATTCCATGAGGTATTGGGGGAACCCACCCCTAATATTTCAACGTAGGTTCTATTTTCCCTAAGTGTAGGCTGGTCTGAGAAATAAAGAGAAAGAGTACAAAGAGAGAAATTTTACAGCTGGGCCACGGAGGGTGACATCACATATTGGTAGGTCCATGATGCCTACCTGAGCTGCAAAACCAGCAAGTTTTATTAAGGATTTCAAAAGGGGAGGGGGTGTACGAACAGGGAGTAGGTCACAAAGATCACATGCTTCAAAGGGCAAAAGGGAAAACAAAGATCACATGCTTCTGAGGAAACAGAGCAAGGACAAAGCAAAGATCACAAGGCAAAGAGCAAAGTTAGAATTACTGATGAGGGTCTATGTTTAGCTGTGCACGTATTGTCTTGATAAACATCCTAAACAACAGAAAACAGGATTTGAGAGCAGAGAACCGGTCTGACCTCAAATTTACCAGGGTGTGGTTTTTCCCCACCCTAGTAAACCTGAGGGTACTGCAGGAGACCAGGGCGTATTTCAGTCCTTATCTCAACCGCATAAGGTAGACACTCCCAGAGTGGCCGTTTATAGACCTCTCTCCAGGAACACAATTCTTTTCCTAGGGTCTTAATATTATATTCCTTGCTAGGAAAAGGATTTAGTGATATCTCTCCTACTTGCATGTCTGTTTGTAGGCTCTCTGCAAGAAGAAAAATATGGCTCTATTTTGCCCAACCTTGCAGGCAGTCAGACCTTATGGTTGTCTCCCTTGTTCCCTAAAATCGCTGTTATTCTGTTCTTTTTCAAGGTGCACTGATTTCATATTGTTCAAACACACGTTTTACAATCAGATTTTATGTTGTTCAAACACACATTTTACAATCAATCTGTACAGTTAACGCAATCATCACAGGGTCCTGAGGTGACGTACGTCCTCAGCTTACAAAGATAACAGGATTAAGAGATTAGAGTAAGACAGGTGTAAGAAATTATAAGAGTATTATTAGAGAAGTGATAAATGTCCATGAAATTTTCACAATTTATGTTTGTTCTGCCATGGCTCCAGCCGGTCCCTCCATTCGGGGTCCCTGACTTACTGCAACAATGAGGGATCTGCTTCCTCACTTCATATTCACTGTTCAGTCTGCAACAGTCTGGCTCCTGCCTAGCTTCCACCACTAAAATTGCCTTTCTCAGGGTTACCGCTGACCCCCATGCAGCCAAATCCAGTGGATATATCTCTGTCCTCACAGCAAATAGTCATCCACTCTTCCCTTCTTGAAGCATCCTCCTTGCTCCTCCTCAGTCCTTCTGTCTGGCTTCCCCTCTTCAGCCTTTTTGCCTGAGTTTAAATGTTTGGGGTTTTCTTGGCTTGTTCTTAGGCCCTCTTTTCCCCCTGGCTACCCTGTCCCTCTAGGGTGGCTCATCCATTCCCCTATGTGTGAAGACATTTATGATGATGACTTCCAAGCTCACTTAGCTGGCCCAGCCCTTCCTCTGAGCTGCTAAAACCCGCATCCAGGTGTCCTCTTGGCATTGCTCTTCAGATGCCTCACAGATTTCACTAAAACTTGTTCCTGCCCACCCTAGTCTTCTCTCTTTCCATGAACAGCTTCACTCCCCACCTGGTTACACAAGTCAGCATCTGGTTCGCACTCTCTCCTGGCCCTCAACAGGTGCAACAGGGATCAGCCCACTTCCCTGCACTCTTCAATGACTCCTGCCCAGCCCAAACCTCAGTCACCCTCACCAAGATGACTGCAGTGCTCCCCATGCTTCACACATACAAGGTCCTCTAAAAGTGGGCTTTACCTGACAGTGGCTGATAGTTCCCTGCTCACATCCTCCATAACTTCCCCCTTGCACTTAGAAAAAAATCTTGTGCTCCTCCTGTCTCCCCCGAATACTAAGCTCTTTTTCTTTGCTACTTGTTCTGTCTGGGATGCTGTGTCTTCCATTGGACTAGCTCCTTCTCATCTTCATGTTTTAACTGAAATGCCACTTCCCCAGAGAAGCCCTCTCTTGCCACCAATCTAAAGTAGGTCCTAATGTTATTTTCAGTCTGAGTATCCTACTTATTCTTATGAGAATGCCTCATAATTTATAGTTACTTTGTTTTGTTTAATTATTTATCATCTGAATCCCTACCTTAATGCACATTTTATGAAGAGAGGGGCTATGTCTTTTTTTAAAAAAAATCCTTAGCACCTGTAATAATAGGTGCCTAATAAGCGTGAATTGAGAGAATGATTGACATTCTAAGCAAAGCCCATGGCTATCAAGGGGTGGCAAGATGGGCAGGGTCAAGAGGACACCTGGATGGGGGTTTCTGCAGCTCAGAGGAGGGGCAGGACCAGCTAAGTGAGTTTGGAAGTCAGTTTCACAAACATCTTCACATACGGGAATGGATGAGTCACCCTAGTGGGACAGGACAGGAAGAGGGGAAAAGAGGGCCAAGCTCACAGCTATAGATCAAAATTACCCTCCCTTTGGTAACTGAGTTGAAGGATAGCAAACAAGTGATGTACATGCCATCACTTCCTGCTATGCCCATGGAAGACACTGGTACCTCATCATGACACCCAACTCCATTGAGCCTGTGTGTGTCCTCTCAACACTGAATGCTTCACTCTCTAACAACCTGTCAGAGCTGGCGTGGTGATAGACCAAGAGACCATGAAATGTTAGTAGGCTTTTAAGATGCCTGTTGTAACACCAGGAGGAGACTAGACCAGATGTAAGAAGTTATTGCTAAAGATGAGACTAAGCGTGTTCAACATCTTTAGGGAAATGCAAATAAAAGCCACAGTGAGCTAACACTTCACACCTCTTGTTACCCAATGCTCAAGCAACAAATAAGTCTTGAGCATTATTGCCCAGATGCTATTGCAGAAACTTTCTTGGCATATAGCCAAATATGTTCAAATGTTATAGATACTTGGATCACTGAATTTCTTGCTAATCCAATGGAAAGGCTAGTATTTGCTTTTGTAGCTTCGCACATTTAAAACCTGTAGCAACCCTGTGAAGTAGAAATTATAAGTGCTACTCAGAAAAGCAGAGGCCCCAAAAGGTTGGGGAACTTTTTGGTAAGTGATGAGCCCAGCTATGAACACTAGCTTCTGACGTTAAACCCATCACTCTTTCCCATGTAGCTGACCATTTGAAGTCCTGGTCCTTCCCAAGATATTTCAAAGCAGGTAGCCTGTCTTGCATCATTCTTGGTTGATCTGTAATTAACCATTGTAAGTCATACTATACAATTCTGCCCAATGACTTCTTCCATGAGATACTACAGGGCAATATAATCTAATAAGTGAGAGATGGTCTGAAGAATGGCACCCCATTCCTCCACTGAGCCTGAAAAACACCTCATTTGCTTGGAATAAACTCTAGAGGGCTTGGTACAGTTATTACTAGACACCAGTGAGCTTTAAAATGCCATTGGAATTTGCAGTCCTATGTATCAGTAAACAAAACTCATAAAGCTCAAGATATCTTATGGATAGAGTTCACAGAGCTTTATGACCCCCAAATAATTTTCTTTCTGGATGTTTTATCCCATTTAATTTAGTATCTCTGAAATATCAATATAAGCCAGTCAATTTGAGGCTGTTGTTATACTGTTGAGAGATGTCAGAGCTGTCAATGACTTAGCACATCTTCTGCCTTCAATCTAAGGGACTGAATAACATCTTCCTTCCTTGGAAATATCACCTCTGTTCTGTCTCCCTGTTAACACTTTATTCAGCCAAGTGTATGTATGTATTTTACCCTATAGAATTATTAGCTGCTCTGACATAGTTTTCCCTTACAATTCTGGATTCACCCTCCCTTTATTATACAATAATCAAGCAACAAATAAGTACTGGGCACTTCTGTGCAAAGCAGTGAGCCCTGCTCTTGTGTTAGAAGATATGTAAGCCAGCTAAAGGTGCCCAAGAGCTAAAGCTGCAAAGATTCTGGATTGTCATGAACAGATGTTTATGATATATTATTAAGTAAAAAAAGAAGTTGTAAAAACATCCATAGATTTCCAAATCCAGTAGCAGGGTAAGATGAGCTGGTGAGATGCTTTCTTTTACTAAAACCAAACAAAAATACTAATAAAATGTAGGGTTTAATATAAGAAAGGGAAAATATTTGCAAATTATGTATCTGATAAGGGACTTGTATCTAGAATATATAAAAAACCCTTACAACACAACAGTAAAGGACAAATAATCTAATTTAGAAATGGGCCACCTGGTCCTGGTGGCTCATGCCTGTAATCCCAGTGCTTTGGGAAGCTGAGGTAGGAAGATTACTTGAAGCTAGGAATTTGAGACCAGCCTTGGCAACAAAGCAAGACCCTGTCTCTACAAAAAAATTATTTAAAAAATTAGCCAGGCATGACATGCCTGTAGTTCCAGCTACTTGGGAGGCTGAGGTGGGAGGATCACTTGAGCCCAGGAGTCCAAGGCTGCAGTGAGCTATGATGCCACCACTGCATTCCAGCATGGATGACAGAGCAAAACCCTGTCTCTACAAGAAAGAAAAAAAGGAAAGAAACAGAGAGAAAGAAAGGGAGAGAGGGAGAGGGGAGGGGAGGAAGGGAAGGAAGAGAAAGAAGGGAAAGAAGGGAAAGAAAGGAAAGAAAGAAAGAAGGAAATGGGCCAAAAATTTGAATAAACTTTTCTCCAAGGTGATGTACAAATGGCCAATAAACACATGAAAAGATGTTCAATCTCATCAGTCATTAGGGAAGTGCGAGTCAAAAGCATGAGATACCACCTCACACCCCCTAAGGTGGCTGTAATTTTTTAAAATGCAGACAATTACAAGTATTGGGGAGGATGTGGAGAAATTCGAACCCTCACATCTTGCTGGTGGGAATGTAAAATGGTACAGCCATTTAGAAAACAGTCTAGCAGTTTCTCAAAAAGTTAAAAAAAGTGTTAACTATGTGACCTACCAATTCTACTCCTATAATTGAAAATACATGTCCACACAAAAACTTGTACATTAATGTTTATATCAGCACTCATCATCATAACCAAAAACTAGAAACAATGTAAATGTTTATGGTGGATGAATGGATAAATGAAATATGGTATATCCATAAATTGAATATTACTTAGCAGTAAAAAGGAATGAAATGCTGATGCATGCTACAACATGGATAAACGTTGAACACATTATGCAAAGTGAAAGAAGCCAGACACAGAAGGCCACATATGATATTATTTCATTTATATAAAATGTTCAGAGTAGGCAAACTCATAGAAACAGAAAGTAGATTAGTGGTTGGCAGAGGCTGAGGGCAGGGGAGAATGCTTCATGAATATTGAATTTCTTTTTGATGCGATGAAAATGTTATGAAGTTAGAGAGTAGTGGTGGTTGCACAACTTTTTGAATATACTAAAAACCACTGAATTGTATATACTTAGGAGTGAAGTTACTATGTGAATTATATCTTAATTTTTTCAAAGTCTGGGGAGGGGAGTAAGAAAGGAAAATTCCTAGAGGGTATGTCTTAGTCTATTTGGCCGCTATAACAAAATATCATAGACTGGGTAGCTAATAAAAGAAATGTATTTCTCACAGTTTTGGAGACTGGGAGGTCCAAGATCAAGATGTCAGCTGATTTGGTATCTGTCCACTTCCTGGTTCGTAGATAATGTCTTCTGTGTCCTCACATCGTGGAAGGGCAAGGCGGCTCCCTGGAGTCCCATTCACGAGGATTTTACTCTTATCACCTAATCACCTCCCAATGGCCCCACCTCCTAAAACCATCACACTAGGGGTTAGTTTTCAACACAAGAATTTTCACAATCATTCAGACCACAGCAGGGTAAAAGTGAAAGAAGAAATTTAAAACCAGAGTGGTCTGCCTAATCCAGTGGGAAACAGGGCTCTAGGTTCTGATGGCTAGAGGCTGCAATGCTAATTTCTGCATGGGGCAGGAGATGTGGCCTTGAGCCTTTGCAAGACAAGCAGCTGAAAATGAGATGCCTGCTTACAGTTTGGTCTTGAATGGCTGTACTCTTAGTGAAAGAGACCCCAGAAAAGTTTTGCCTACTGGCTTAGGGTATCTACAAAAAAAGTTTTGTTTTTTTTTTTTTTTTTTTTTTTTGAGACGGAGTCTCGCTCTGTCGCCCAGGCTGGAGTGCAGTGGCGCGATCTCGGCTCACTGCAAGCTCCGCCTCCTGGGTTCACACCATTCTCCTGCCTCAGCCTCTCCAAGTAGCTGGGACTACAGGCGCCCGCCACCACGCCCGGCTAATTTTTTGTATTTTTAGTAGAGACAGGGTTTCACTGTGGTCTCGATCTCCTGACCTCATGATCCGCCCGCCTCGGCCTCCCAAAGTGCTGGGATTACAAGCGTGAGCCACTGCACCCAGCCCAAAAAAAGTTTTTTTACCTGGACCCTTGGATGAGAGAAATGAAGTCTCCCATAAGAAATCAAAACCTCAAAACCCCAAGCCTCCACCACAAGCTATTGAAAACTAAAATTGTATAAGTCATGTAGCAGTGGATTCCCCAAGATGAGAAACAGATGTGAAGCTGTTCCAGAATTGAGGACTTCTTGGTGATGACTCATGAATGATTTGCACAGAGAAGGTGCACTTACATAAAAAGCAGTCTTGACTGCAGATTATCTTAATCAAAATGACAAACCATGAAAGCAAAGGACCTACCTGGATCGAGTTAATAGATGCAACCAATAGATGGATTTGTGCCACCTCTAAGAACTGAATATAAGAATCAGGAAGGGGGTATAAAAGAAGTATATTTAAAATTATTTTTAGAAGAAAGTATAGGAACCAAGGAATGAATGGCACCAAGGAGAAAAGGACAGGCAGGCTTAAACGGAAACAAATCATTAGAACTTCTGGAAATATAAAAATCAGTAAAATTCCAATTAAAATCCAGGAAGAGGTTATAAAAGCAGTATATTTAAAATAATTTTTTTATTATACTTTAGGTTTTAGGGTACATGTACACAATGTGCAGGTTTGTTACATATGTATCCATGTGCCATGTTGGTTTGCTGCACCCATTAACTCGTCATTTAGCATTAGGTATATCTCCTAATGCTGTCCCTCTCCCATCCCCCAACCCCACAACAGTCCCTGGAGTGTGATGTTCCCCTTGCTGTGTCGATGAGTTCTCATTGTTCAATTCCCACCTATGAGTGAGAACATGCGGTGTTTGGTTTTTTGTCCTTGCGATAGTTTACTGAGAATGATGTTTTCCAGTTTCATCCATGTCCCTACAAAGGACACGAACTCATCATTTTTTATGGCTGCATAGTATTCCATGGTGTATATGTGCCACATTTTCTTAATCCAGTCTATGGTTGTTGGACATTTGGGTTGGTTCCAACTCTTTGCTATTGTGAATAGTGCCGCAATAAACATATGTGTGCATGTGTCTTTATAGCAGCATGATTTATAGTCCTTTGGGTATATACCCAGTAATGGGATGGCTGGGTCAAATTAAGGTATAGGAACCAAGAAATGAATGGCACATGAGTGGAACAGGCATATTTAAATGGAAACAAATCATTAGAACTTCTGGAAATATGAAACTCAATACAATTTCAAAAGGATTAAATAGTAGAGAAAATGCAGATGAACAAAGAATTATTAAAATGGAAACTAGAACTGAAGTACTTATCCAGAATGTATCTCAGAAATACAAAGAGATGAAACAAAGAGATTAGGAGACATGGAAGAACAGAAAAGCTTTGAGATATAATTGGAATTCCGGGAGGAGAAAATAGAGCAGGAGACAACATTCAAAAATGTTGTCTAGAGAATTCTTTAGAATTAATGAAGTTTTAAAAAATGACGAAGAGACCCAAGCAAAATGAACGCAAACAAATCCACACTTAGTCACTTCATAGTGAAACTGAAGAACACTAAAGACAAATTTAAAAATTCTTAAAACTAACCAGTGAGAGAAGTTAGAGTCTTCTACAATTACACTGACAGTAGGAATTGAACAATGAGAACACATGGACACAGGAAGGGGAACATCACACTCCGGGGACTGTTGTGGGTTGGGGGGAGGGGGAAGGGATAGTATTAGGAGATACACCTAATGCTAAATGACGAATTAATGGGTGCAGCACACCAACATGGCACATAGATACATATGTAACAAACCTGCACATTGTGCACATGTACCCTAAAACTTAAAGTACGATAATAAAAAATAAATAAATAAAAGAAAAAAAAAAAACAAAAAAATTAAGTTGCCTAAAATAATATTTGTCATTAGGGACAACGTAATGTAAAGATTTGTACTTAATCGAGATATACGTTTATTACATTAAGGCAGGGGAAGATAAAATTGATAAAATCACTGAAATAGTTAATATTATGCTACAGCATGTTACCATTCTTTTAAATTAAAAACAAATGTTTTTATTTCTCCCAAAGAATTCTCAGGGGAGAACTGTACCTATAATAAAAACTGAAACAGCTTTCAGTAGAAGTATCCAAAAAAAAAAAGACACTGACAGACTTCCCATTGCAACAATTGATACCAAAAAAAAAAAATTATTCAAAATGAGCTGTCAACTTGGAATTCTGCAGCCTTCTAAACTGTCATTGAAATGTAAGGGTTAAATAGAGGCTGCTAGAGTTTACCTTGATGAAAGAATTACCAGAAGAACTGAAGCAATAAAGAAAATTAACAGAAGGAAAATCAGATGCAAGAAGCAATAATGGGCAACAAAATTGATAAATGTGTATAAATCTATACAAAAATCAATTTAAAATAGCAAGAGTTCTGCTATTGATGATTGCTGAGTAAGCTTCTATTGGACCAACACTCCTGCAAATAAAAAATACACTTTCTGGAGGAAGTACATATGGCCTTAGAACACCCCATTTGCAACCAGATGCATGAGATGCTGGAGAAGTATTGATACTTACATGAAGGAAATGACACTAGTTGAGTTTCCTATCTTTAGGACTTTCAGTCTCAGGGCAAGCCCTAGTCTTCTTCATGTGGGGTGGCTAAAACCTCAACCAAACAATATTAAGCATAATTTTTGCAATTACAAACCAACATTAAATCAGTAGCCCTGTAGAACACCAGAGGAAATTAAAGTTTGTATTGTTGATGATGAGACATCTGTTAACTTTATACATTAGTCCAAATATGCATGTTAATATGTTAAAGCTAACCACTGAAAGAAATGAAACATAAACTGCCTAATCATAATGAAAAAACACAGAGAGTGAAGAAAACCAATCAATCTGATAGAAAGTAGGAAGAAACAGAAAAGGCATGGTAAATAGAAAATAAAACATAGCATAGTAGAAAAAAGTCCAAATTTATTAGTAATTTCAATATAAATGTATTTATCTTGCTCTCAGTGAATCTGCATTTTTGCATAAGATAAAATAATCATGGAGTACAGAAAGCAGTCAGCTACACATTTGTCTCAGGTGAGCCAAGGGATGATTTTTAATTCTGTCCTTTGTCCCGTGCCTGTGAAGATAAGATGTTAATTTACACTGTCAAGGTAAAATTGAATGGAAGTAAAGGGCCTTCCTTGTGAGCAAATTGCAAGGGAGGTATGTAGCCTTTTATCTTGTAGCTGTCTATTTAGGAATAAAGGGAGGCAGGTTTGCATGGCCTATTTCCCAGCTTGTCTTTTCCCTTTGGTTTAGTGGGTTTGGGGTCCGGGGACTTTATGTTCCTTTTACAACACGTATTGCCCCAGATGGTCTCCCTCACAAATTTCTCACAAGGAAATTCCTTGTGAGCCACTAAATCTTTCAGGATACATATCCCCCTATAAACTAGTCCTAAAACTTAGTTCTGTTGACTCTCATCTGACAATGTCAATTACCAGCATGTTGTCACAGATACGGGACAATGACAAGACCAGAAATCATCCTCCTGCCTACCCTGAGATGGATGCAGAATTGACTTTTCCCTCTGCGCCCTCTTTTCACATGTGAAATGTAGATTTGTGAATGCTAATCAGAGCCTCACCAGAATGTAACCATTTACATCACTGCCTATCCCCACTTCCTGTTTTCTCTCTGGCTCACACTTTCTCCTTTAAATACTGAAGTTCCCAAACCCTCTTTGGAAAAAGCTCCCATGAATTGTGTTTTTCCCCGAAGTGTCCTCAACCTTGGCTAAATAAACCTCTATCCATTGAGACCTGCCTCAGTCACTTTTTGGTTAGCATCTTGTTATCAGTCAGTAGAGAATAAACATTCTTTTCAAACACATATGGGGCTTTACACAAATTGGCTAACTATGAAGCTATAATGAAAGTCTCAATGAATACCAAAGAATTTATTTGAGATGCTCCTATCAAAATGTTAAAGAAAAGTTAGTAACAAAAGCCACATATTTGGAAAATTTTAAACCTGTGAATTATAAAATATGTAAGACTCAATGACAATAAAAATTTTCTTATTTAAAACCTGCAAGGTACAATAAAAATGATGTGTTGAGAGAGTTTTATAGCCTTAAATGCATAGATTAGGAAAGAGTAAATGTTAAAAGTGAGTTTGCTTTAAAAAATTTTACTTGTTAAAAGTTAGAGAAAAGAATAAACTCAAACCAGTAGAAAGAAGAAATAATAAAGATAAGACTGGACTTTATTGCAATGGAGAACTAATAAACCATGTAGACAACCATCAACCTAACTAAAAGCTAGTTATCCTTAAAATTAATGAAATAAGTAGACCTCTGAACTTACTGAACAAGGGACAAATAAACAATATTCTGAAAGAAAAGAGGGACATAATGACAGAGGTAGCAGAGATTTATAATCGTGAGAGAAATTTGTGAACCACTTTATATCAACACACTTGAAAACCTAAACAAAAATAGACCATTTTTTAGGTTTCATAATTAAAACAGTATAAATAATACCATCCTTTTAATTTAAAAATATGGGGACAGGGGAAGGAGAGAGAGGGAACAAGGGGGCAGGGGAGAGAAAGAAAGGTAATTCTCATGGTCTTCGTTCTTGCTTACCTGTGTCCTGATTCATTTACTCCCATGCCTTGTGAGTCAGCCAAGGGTGACTCCTACATATGCAGCCATTTTTTACCAGTTAGGTCACAGCTTTGGATAATTTTCCTCTAACCAGCCATGAAGGGCCCTGGAACAAGAGAAGAGAGGGGACATATGGGAACCTGGATAGACAGAGATGGAACCGCAACATGTCTGTTGACAGGGCCTGTGAAGGAATCCCAAAGGTGGTGGATGAGGGCTTTAACTGCAGCATGCCCACATGAAATGGTTTTCTGTTAGGCCTGGAGCTGGGTTCCTCTTCCATCACCTTCTACTACCCTTAAGCCATTGGTAATAAACGTCCATCACCCACCACACCTTAGAGTCTGCTGCTTCAATGAACTGAAAAGAAGGGATTTGTCCATGCTTGAGGAAAGTTGGGGTGGAGAAAGTCTACCTAGTCACATAGACCATGCCTCAAACAATCTATTCAATAAAAGGTTAACATTAATGTTGAAAATAATCTTCATCAGTGAATAAATATTTTATCATGCCTTAAAAAGTCTTGTCTAACATTTAACAAGTCAGAATAGGAGGAAGAGATAGCTTGCAAAGGAATTGGAAAAGGGCTGAGAAAACAAGAGTAACACGAGGAAGGGAAGAGAATATTTCAAGAATGTAAGAATAATCAGGTAAGACAAGGCCTAGAAAGTCCCTTTGGATCTTGCAACATGAATGTCTGTGGGGGATCTCAAGCAGAGATTTTGTTTTCTTTAAGAAAAAGAACAAAAGGCCCACTGGAGTGGACCCAGGAGTGAGTGGAAATAAAGAACACATATTGACCACCAGGGATGATGCTTTCAGGAATTTTAACTAGAAGAGGTTAGGACTATTAGAGAGTGGTAATTAGATGAGAATATAGTGTTGAGGAAAGTTTGTACTTACTGTTTTCCTTTTTTTTTTTTTTTAAGTAGAAACTATATTAGTTTCCTGAGGCTGCTGTAACAAATTATCACAAATAGGTGGCTTAAAACAATAAGAATGTATTGTCTCCCTCTTCTGGAGGTCAAAAGTCTACAATCAAGGCGTTGGCAGGGCCACACTCCCTCCCAAGTCTCTTGGGGGAGAATCTGCCCATGCCTCTTTCCTAGCTTTTGGTGGCTGCTGGCAAACCTTGGTGTTACTTGGATTGTAGCCACAGCACTCCAATCTCTGCCTTTGTCTTCACATTGCTTTCTCTGTGTGTCTCTTAAAGGACAGTTGTCATTGGATTTAGAGCTCACTCAGATAATGCAGGATAACTACATCTCAAAATTCTTAATTTATAAGACCCCTTTTCTAAATAAGGTAATAGTTACAGATTCCAGTGATTTAGGGCATGGACATATCATTTAAGAGAGCCAACCTTCAACCCACTACAGGGGCTAATTGACTATGTATATAAACTGATAGGGTGGTCTAGGCCTTCTCAAGCAAGACATAAAGCCCAATGTCCATAAAAGAAAAGCCTGACAGATTTAACTACAGAAAAATTAAGCATTTCTAAACAAGAATAACACCATAAACATAAAAAGACAAGGGCAGAACAGGAGAAAATGTTTGCCGCATACATCATAAATATATCCAGTATTAACTGCATAATCACAACTGGGTACAGAAAAATAGTAATAGTAGTAAAGAGTAGTAAATAGTAGTAAAAATAAAAATAGTAGTAAAGATAAAAAGTAAAAAAAAAGTAATAAAGTAAAATAGTAGTAAAACAGTAGTAGTAAATGGTAGCAAAATACTATCAAGTATTATCATAGTAAAATGCTGTAGTAAAATATAGTATAGATGCCCCTTGATTTACAGTGGGATTGCGTCCTAGTAAACCCATCAGAAGTTGAAACTATCATAAGTTGAAAATGCATTTAATACACCTAACCTACTGAACATTACAGCTTAGCCCAGCCAACTTAAACATGCCCAGAACACTTACATTAGCCTGCAGCTGGGCAAAGTCATCTGACAACATAGTAAAACATAGTCCACCATAGAATATCTCCCTCATGACCTCATGGCTGACTGGGAGCTGTGGCTCACTGCTGCTATGCTCAGCATCATGATAGAGTATTGTATCACTTTCTGGTGCTTTCTAATGAATCCATATAGTTTCTGCATCATCAGAAAATTGAAAAATCATAAGTTGAACCATTATAAGTGGGGGACTGTGTTTTACTATTATAATGGTAGTGTGCAACAGTAGGAAAATAGTAAAAGTCTAATATAGGAGTACTAAAATAGTAAAAATTATAGTCTAGCAATCTAGTATAGTAAAATAGTAGTAAAAATAATAATTTTTCTACTGTTCTTTGGGGACCCCCATTTTCATAGCAGGAAAAACAACTCAAACCTGCTGATTCAGAGTAATTTTTTTTTCATTTTTTTCCCCAGGTTACTCAACCTGTTTGCAGTGTATTTTTCTTCTCGCTGAGCACAGAGAGGAGTGTGTGCGCCGTCATGTTTTGCATTAATGTGGCTGGCTGTGTGCCCAGTGACCAGGAGTTTTTTAGAAGAACAGAATTGTTCTTTTATCCAACTATGAATCACCAGTGCCTCAATCTGCCCATCACCCATAGAATCCTTATTGACTCATATAGATTTGAAAGCTTTTAAAAATCCTTGAGTACTTCAGTTTCCAGGGATGTTAAATAAAGCCAGGACTGCATTTATCATATTCCCAGCTGGGCTGTGTGAGGATTAATGTTTTATCATAAGTGATCTCCTGCTCTTTTAAAAAGGCATTAATTAAGTTAAAGGTTTTATTTTTCAAGGATATCCTTATTAGTTTTTTAATAACTTGTATCTCAATGTAGTCTCTGAAATGTAAGTAATGAGATTTTCATGCTTATAGAAAATCTGACATACAGGAGTACACAAAACTAATCCACGATTAATGTTCTTCTCTGGACATAATGTTGAGCAGTTGGTCTTTCTGAGTTCTCTTGTTCTCCAGGAAGGTCCTACATGGTAGCTTGGCCTAAGGGAGGGACAGGGTGCGTGCTTTGGGGAGATACCCCCGACCTGATGTTGTGTTTCTCTCCTCCTCCCGTTTCCCCTACCTTGGTTTCCCAGTGAGCTGAAGCAGAAGCTGGATGAGGAAGGCAGCAAGTGCAGCATCCTCTCGAAGCACCAGCAGTTTGTGGAGCACTGCTGCATGCGCTGCTGCTCACCCTTCACCTTCCTCATCAACACCAAGCGCCGGTGTGGAGATTGCAAGTTCAATGTCTGCAAGAGCTGCTGCTCCTACCAGAAGCACGAAAAGGCCTGGGTCTGCTGCGTCTGCCAGCAAGCAAGGTGAGTGGCTGGTGCATTCCCAGGGTCTACACTGGTGATTTAGAGAGATTCACCTGCCACTTCCTGCAGTCAGGTAGGACCAGCTATGATTGGTAGATCAACACAGAGTATTGACCAAAGTAAATAGCTTGCTGAAGAGAGATGCATGGATAAGGAAACCTGTTGATCTTTATAGGGAGGATGAGAGAGGGCCCCCCGGGAGCACCTGGGTGTGAATAGAAAGGGCTTTCTTGGGATTAAAGATTCAGCTCCTACATATGTTGTTCATCTTTTTGGAATTTCTTATCTGGTCTCATCCTTTCGTTTGTTCATTGCATAAGCATGTGTTGGATTCTTAGGAATTATGCTGGGTGCAGGAAACATGATGGTGAATTAGGCCAGTTATGAGTGACTCAGAGGCATAGCGGATGGTGTGATACATGAGTGCTGGGCCTTCGTATGTGGAGATACATGCCCTGACTAATTTGTCTATTGGCTATGAGGGCACTGAGCAAGGAGAGACTGGCCCTAGGGCTTGGAGAAAGCTTCATAGAGGACAAGAAATAAAAGCAAGATTGTGAAAGACAAAAAAGAGTCAATGCTGTGAAAGGGGAGATGAAGACAACCTTGTGAAGGAAATAACAAGCATGGCATTTCACATTCTCCCTCAGTGACCAGCAGAGCACTGCTTTGATCTGTTGAGTATTTGGAAACTGATGAGTTTGATAAACCCGTGTTTGGTATTTGTCTGTGCTCATCCTAGCAGCTATAGTGTGCATTGTGATTCGTATTTGCTGCATGCTTCCGAAATACCTGTTAATGAGTGAAGCAGAGATGAGCAGGTCCTGGGAGCACACACTCAGAAGCCCCTGCCTCCCACACCTTTTCCCTCTTTCCTCCTTTCTCCTCTCCCTGCCCTGTTTACTCGCTTGCATCCTTCAATGCACCAAGACCTAGAATTTTCCCATAGAGCTAGTTAATGGGGACAGCTGCCAAGTTTCCTTGGGGTCTCCAAGGAATCAGGCTCTGGGCTACAAAATATATATATTCATATTCATTGCAGAGACACGAACTGAAACAAAAAGTGGTATGTTAAGGCTGGGTGCTGCGCAGGTCCTGTGCCTGACTTGGTCAGAGCAAGGAGCCCATCTGGGTCTCCACGTGGCAGCTTGAAAGGAGGAGGAAAAGCCCTGCAACAACAAAGGGAAGGAGGAAACTGGGATTACAGATGAGTGTACATCTGGTAGTGATCAACAGAGAAAGGTTCATCCACATGCCTTCTATTTCTCAGTCAAGGTGGAGTAAGCCAAATTCATCATGTAACACATTTAAGGATTATGTGACTTGAATATTGTGGCACTGAGAACAAGACAGTTGGATGTTGGAAGAAATAAGAGTAGATCTAAATAGGCATTACAGGAGTTTGAGATGCAGACATTTGAGCCAAGTTCCTGTAACTAATTATGAATCTGTTTTCTTTCAATCTTCCCACAGATTGGGAGTTTCGTGGGGCTTGGGACAGGTCAGAGGGTAACTGAGTTAAGGATATTGGATGGTGAAGAATGTAAAGACAGAATCGGGATAGTAAGGAAAAACAGAAAGGGGCTATGGATGGATGGGGAGGAAATGAAGGGGTCAGTCAACCAGAAGTAGTATCTGATAAAGTCAACGAACTGTCACAGTGGGAGTACTTGATAAAGAAAATTGGAAAAAATGAAAATTCTATATAGAGAAAAAGATGAATTTGTGATTTCTAAAGTAGATCAGTTGAGTAGTGACCAAGGGAAGAGGAGACAATGCCTAGAAGAAGAAGTTAAGGGACCAAAATACCAGTGACCATATGACTGGAAAAACCCAGGATAGTGGCCACAGTATGGAGGTGAAGAATGAGCCAGGTGACAAGTTTTTCTTAAATGAGAAGGAACTAGAAGGTCAGGATGTGAGAGACCTAAGGAGTTGGAGAAGATGAATTGACTACATGTTATGATTCTGCACCTACCAAGTTTGGCAAGTCCCGTGTGGCATTTGAGTCAAACATCTGCCATGGCTGCATGCGCTACACTGATGTTTGTTACCAACTGGTGGTAAACACCGCCAGGAGAGGGACACTTTCTTCTTCAACTCCATTTGTAGCACCAGAGCCTGGCACATAGAAAGCACATGAATCTTTGTGACTCAAATAGAGCAGGACAATATTTATAGCAGCCAGATGCATAGTACAGAATGAGGCTTTAGGAATTTTAGAGGAAAGAACTCAGAGAGTGTTAGATGTCCTAAAGAGGTTTCATGGAAAAAGAGGGCATCCTAGATGGAACTCAGTTGGAGAGGAGGAATCAGGAGACACTCTCAGACAAGGTGTGGCATGAGCAAACAAAACAGTCCCCCAAGGTGTGTGGAGGGTCTGAAGCAGACCACTATTGCAGCGGGATGATGGCAAGTGATTGGGTCAGTTTGTGTGAAGAATTGGCGTTTGATCTTTAAGGGATGGCGAAATCATTGGAATGTCAAACCCTAGCCATTATTAAAGTATACTATACTGTGCTTCAGCATATTCCCCCACAAATAAAAGGAAGTATCAGCACCTACATGATTTGATTTCTTTCAATATTTACCTATTCCTCTTCTCCCCCAGTAAGAAAAGTCACCAAATTTACTAAACAGTTAGTAGCAATAGAGTGCAGTCACAGCCTCTCAACCCCACATTCACCATGAGTTGTATGCAGGCATCTATTATTAGTTACAATTAAATGACACATTGCATTAATCAAATACCAGTAGTGCTGAGTAGTTGCTGCACCACCTCAGAATCACATCACCTATAAATGGAAGAACCTTGCCTCGCAAAAGCAAGATCTTCTGATGCCAACCATTTGCTATTTCTCTTATACAATGTTGTCTCAATAATTTGTCAGATATTGGAAAAATAAGTTGTAAAAAGGCAGCAATGGCTGCCAAGACTATATTTTAAATTTTCATTTCATATTTCTAGCAACTTAATGAGGAGGCAGGAGGCTTAGGTAGTCCCATTTCACTTAATCTTGCATCATGTTCATGTTAACATTGCATGACAGCTCCTGAGTCTCAGAAGCTGAGCGTTAGAAAATAAAGAACCATTCATAGAAGGATACCTGGAAAGACATGCAACAGCCAGTGTACCCTTGTTCCATTTTTTTTTTTTAAGAAGGTGGAGGGTTACTGAGGAGTCTTCCACATTCAATGTGTCTAGCTCAAACAGAACACACCCACACTTGTTTAATCAAAGCTGGCAGAAAGGGGATGCTGAGGAGAAATTGGAAATGTTGCTGCTTTAATCTTGTATTATGTCTTGAGATTATTATTGGCTGAAACCCAACGGGATGGAGAAATTTGGTTCATTCCCTATTTTTCTGTATTGCTCAATTCAATCACGGGAACCTGTCTAGGAAAGAAATCCATGAAATATGTGACATGTTTTTGCTTCCTGAAATGTCTCTAAGGCCCTGTTTGACAGAGAAGCATGTCTTTCAAAGTACCACAGATGTATGGCCTGTGAGCGGACAGTCTTTAATGTTATACCCGGATCACGTTCTTGTTTTTTGAAGGATGCCTTAGAAGAGTTAATTTTATTTATATAGCAACAAACTGTAACCCTTCAACATTACACAAGTGCTAGAGCCAAATTCATCATGTAACACATTTAAGGATTACGTGACTTGAATATTGTGGCAGTATGGACACCCACGGCTGCTTGTCCACTTTGTCCAGTAGCTTCTCTGTCCATTCAATCTGAAACTCCCTTCTTGGTTAGAACTGATTTACTTTAGATACAACTCTTTGGAACATTCTTCTAGAATTTTCATCTTCAAGCAAGTGGGTTTTTAAAACATTGTATGTCAGATTCTATGAAGAGCACATTTTGTGTTTGTATATGAAATCGCAATAGTTGATAGTAGATCTGTGAGGTTACACAGATTATCACTTTTGTGAGGCCACTTTCAGACCCATATTCACTCCCCACTGCCCATGAGGTGCATTCCTTTCCTTATTTAAATAAAACCATTTTTGCTACATTGGTTTAATTTCTAGCTATTTATCCAGTGGCTACCATATGCGTATGTTTTTTGAGATACTATGGGCTATGAATAATTATAGTAATAAAAATTCTTGTCCACAAAAAATTAGGAGTAGGAATTAAAGGTAGACATTCATCCTACAATATGAATAGCCTCAGAAGTAATAACTGTATCAAATACCTGGGGCTGTCTATTGTACAGCTCTAAATGAGAGAGTCGGATTAGAAACATGGCATTCATCAGGAGAGGACCCAGACAGTGTCAAGTCTCTAAGAAAAAGGTGGTAACCTATAACTTTAACTTTCTTCTTTTCATCTCAGTGAAAAACAATCCATATTTCCTACCTTTCTGTTTGGTTATTTAGTTCAGTAAAAGCATTTTGAGAATTTTAAAGTTGTAATTCTAATCATTTGGTTCTTTGTTAGTCATTTTGCTTCATATATTTTGCATTAAAATGTATTTCTGTTATCAGTGTTAGTCTAAAATTTTTAGCTTTGGGAGATTAAAAAATTAAATGTATTATAGAATGAATGATGAATTACTTATTTTGGAAGTTATATAGAAAATGGGATACTACTGAATCATCCCTTTGTCATTTTTTCATTTTATATATAGATTTATCTTCTTGATAATTTATTGTATGCATTCATTCAAACATTATGAATAAAGACATACAGTACTTGTATTTAAGGTCTTCTTCAGGAAGCAAAACTTTTCAGAGTGAGCCCAGACCATACATATCAGTCATAATCATTTTGGGCCTAATTGGTTTGGGAACAACATTCCTACTTTCCTTGGAAAGAAATTAGCTTTCTAGCTCTTTGCTTCATTATAAAAATTGTTCACTCTAATTTTTGTCATTTTGTATGTCACAGGCGTATCTCATTTTATTGTACTTTACTGTGCTTCACAGATATTACAGTTTTTACAAATTGAAGGTTTGTGGCAACCCTGCATTAAGCAAGTCTGTCGAGGCCACTTTTTCCGATAGCATAGGCTCACTTCATGTCTCTGTGTCACATTTTGGTGATTCTCACAATACTTCAGACTTTTCCATTATATAGCAAATTTTCTCATTATTATTGTTACGGTTATCTGTAATCAGTGATCTTTGATGTTACTATTATAATTGTTTGGGGGCACAACAAACCACACCCATATAAGACAGCACAAACTTAATCTATCAGTATTGTGTGTGTTCTGACTGCTCTACTGACTGGTGGTTCTCACATCTCTCCCCCTGTCCTCAGGCCTCCTTATTCCCTGAGACACAACAATATTAAATTCAGTCAACTAATGGCCCTATAATGGCCTCTAAGTGTTCAAAAAAAAAAAAAAGGGAAAAGTTACACATCTCTCACTTTAAATCAAAGTTAGAAATGATTAGTGAGGAAGGCATGTTGAGAACCAAGATAGGCCAAAAGCTAGGTATCTTGAGCCAGACAATTAGCCAGGTTGTGAATGCAAAGGAAAAGCTCTCAAAGGAAGTTAAAAGTGCTACTCCAGTGAACACATGAATGATAAAATGGAACAGCCTTATTGCTGATGGGGAGAAAGTTTGTGAGGTCTGGATAGAAGGTCAAACCTGCCACAACATTCCCTTAAGCCAAAGCCATATTCAGAGCAAGGCCCTAACTCTTCTATTCTGTGAAGACAGAGAGAGTTGAGGAAGCTGCAGTGGAAAAGTTTGAAGCTAGTAGAGGTTGGTTCATGAGGTTTAAGGAAAGAAGCCATCTCTATAACATAAAAGTGCAAAGTGAAGCAGCAAGTGCTGATGGAGGAGCTGCAGGTTATCCAGAAGATCTAGCTAAGATCATTGATGAAGGTGGCTACACTAAACAATAGATTTCATCAATGTTGACAAAACAGCCTTTTGCTGGAGGAAGAGGCCATCTGCAACTTTCATAACTAAAAAGAAGTCAATACCTGGCTTCAAAGAACAGGCTGTCTTGTTAGGAGCTGATGTAGCTGGTGACTTCCAGTTGAAGCCAATGCTCATTTTAGCACTCCAAATATCCTAGGTCCCCTAAAAAGTATGCTAAATTTACTCTGCCTGTGCTCTATAAATAAAACAACAAAGCCTGAATGATAGCGTGTATGTTTACAGCATGGTTTACTGAATATTTTAAGCCCACTGTCGAGACCTACTGCTCAGAAAAAAAAAGATTCCTTTCAAAATATTATTGCTCATTGGCAATGCATCTGATCATCCAGGAGCTCTGATGAAAATATACAAGGAGATGAATGTTGTTTTCATGCCTGCTAACATAACATCCACTCTGCAGCCCAGGATCAAGCAGTAATTTTGACTTTTAAGTCTTATTTCAGAAATACATTTCGTAATGCTATAACAGCCACAGATAGTGATTTTTCTGATAGATCTTGGCAAAGTAAATATCATTAAGAGCATTTGTGATTTGTGAAAAGAGGTAAAAATATTAACAGGCATTTGGAAAAAGTTGATTCCAGCCCACACTGATGACTTTGAGGGATTCAGGACTTCAGTGGAGGAAGTAGCTGCAGATGTGATAGAAATAGCAAGAGAACTAGAATTAGAAGTGGAGCCTGACAATGTACTGAATTGCCGCAATCTCATGAGAAAACTTGAACAGGTGAAGAGTTGCTTCTTACGAATGAGCAAAGAAAATGGTTTTTTGAAATGGAATCTACTCCTGGTGAAGATACTATGAACGTTGTTGAAATGACAAAAAAAGATTTAGAATAGTTCATAAACTTAGTTGATAAAGCAGTAGCCAGGGTTTGAGATGATTGACTTCAACTTTGAAAAATTTTTACTGTAAGTAAAATGCTATCAAATAGCATCACATGCTACAGAGAAATCCTTCATGAAAGGAAGATCATTCAACATGGCAGACTTTGTAATTGTCTTATTTTAAGAAACTGCCAAAGCCACCCCAAGCCTCAGCATCCACCACCCTGATCAGTTAGCAACCATCGACATCAAGACCCTCAACCAACAAAAAGATTACAACTTGCTGAAGGCTCAGATTATTTTTAGTGTTTCTTTAGTGATAATGTATTTTTAATTAGCTATGTACATTTTTGAGGCACAATGCTGTTGCACAGTTAAAAGACTACAGAATGTCGTAAACATAAATTTTATGTGCACAACATTTAATAGACTACAGTATAGTCTATCTGACTTTTATATGCACTGGGAAACAAGAAATTTGTGCAACTCACTTTTTTTGTGATGTTCACTTTATTGTGGTGGTCTGGGATTGAACCCACAATATGCCCAAGGTGTGCCTATATTACCTTTAACACAGAACAATTTGGAAAATTGTTTTCAGTGAATGGGAGAAAAATTATTCTTGGAACTGAAATCAAAACACAGCTCATTAAGCTTGTGGCATTTGCTTTGGTTTTTCTAGGAAAACTTAAGGCTTCATTTCTTTTTCCTTGGAATTGAGTATTATTTACTTCTATATAGTCACTTATTACTTGGTATTCACACAGCCCACATACTTCATAAATTGCATCTTGTCCTTTTGGAATAAACTCCACAGTATGTTTTATTTATTTATTTATTTATTTATTTATTTATTTATTTATTTATTTATTTATTTATTTATTTATTTATTTATTTATTTATTTATTTATTTATTTTTATTGATATATCTTAGTTGTATGTATTTTGAGGGTATGTGTGACATTTTGATACTGTATATAATGTGTCGTGATCAAATCAGGGTAACTGGAATATCCATCACCTGAAACATTTATCTTTATGTTGAAAATGTTTACAATTCTTCTCTTCTAGCTATTTTGAAATATACAATAAATTGTTGTTAACTATAATTTCCCTACTATGCTATTGAATACTATAACTTTTTCCTTCCATTTAGCTGTATTTTTGTACTCCTTACCCAACTTCTCTTCATCCCTTCCTCCTCACTTCCTTTCCCAGCCCCTGGTAACCACCAAAATTCTACTCTCTCCCTCCATGAGGTCCACTTTTTTAGTGCCCACATATGAATGAGAACATGTAATATTTGTCTTTCTGTGCCTGGCTTATTTCACTTAATATAATGACCTCCAGTTTCATCCATGTTGCTGCTGGTGACAGGGTTTTATTCCACAGTATGCTTTAGAGATACTCCAATGTATTTGTAATATCCTTTGAAAAATACATTAAACAATTATCACCATGGGCTAAGAATATGCACAAGTTAACAAATATGTGGGGAAATATTGAACCTCATTAGAAATCAAGGGAATACCGGTTTATGCTTCAAGTGATTTTTTAAATTAAATTAGTGGCACTCTTTTCCATTGCTGGGGAAGTATAAATGGGTACAACCTTTTACCATCATGTATCAAGAGCCTTTAGCATATCCAAGCACTCTTTTTCCCAGTAATTTCATGTTTGAAAACCTACAACTGATGATGTAAGAGAATTTTTTAAATGCTGTACAAAATGAGTTATACTGAATTATTTGTAATATAAAGAATATTCATAATCTAAATGCTGAACAATAAAATGGTAGAAGTAAGTTTGGACACATTCAACTTGACACAATAGGATAAAGCCTTTAAAATAATGTACATGTTTTGTTAGTATGGGTAAACTCTTATATTAAAATGTTAGATTGAAAACTGCAATGCAAAATGTACGTATAATCACTATGTAATAAGGAAAACATAGAAAAATAGAAAAGGAAATATACAATCAATGATGCTAGGAGTAATCATTCTTTAGGAGCTAGGCTTATGGATTATTTTCTTCTTACCTCTATTTTCCATTTAGTTTCCAAGTTTTCCACATTTTGCATGCATGCTTTTATAACCAGGAATAAATAAAAGAAGCATAAAGAAATATAGGACTTGCTCCCTTCTCTCTTCCCCATTCCAAAATCCTCTCCTTTATCAGCCCAGTATTGCCCTGCCCCCCGTCCCTGCCCCACTTTAAGCCACAGGGCTGATACCATCTGGCTTCCCAGGGATAATGGAGCCATTGAAGGGGACATGTATTTTGAAGTTCCAATTAATGGGCAGTTTTGGTTAAGATACCACCCTGTCTAAATCAGATCTCTGTAGAGACTGTAACCACAGAGCTCAGTCTGAACCATTCACCCTAAGTGACCATGAGGTGGATAGGAATTCTTTAAAATTTAAATTGCCACCAGTGAAAGCTAAACGTATTTTCCATTCACTAGTTCTTTAATATCAATAGATTAAAGAACAAATAAATGTATCAGGAGGACTTGCTATGGGTATGGGATTGAATTTGTCTTTTCAGATGAGTTGTTTCATTTAATCCTTACAAGAACTCTGTGAAGGGCAGGTGATAAACCACGTGTAGGGCCAGGGAAGTCTGAAACTTGGAATGATTATGTGGTTGTCTCAAAGTCACCTTGTTAGTTCCAAGTTCAGGAGTCTCCTTACAATATCCTCAGGAAAACAGCCTGAGCCTCTGGGTCCCCTGCCTTCAACTGCTCAACAGGCCTCCTTACTCAACCAGGCCCTGCACCCTAGTTTAAGTCTTTAGAGCAATGGCCAGCCTGTGCTCCCTCACCTCAAAAGAATGGGGGTGATTTCTGCTTCCTCTTGAAGGCACTTGTGTCTACAAGGTACTTAACTGCACACTTGGATTTCCTGTGCAGCTGTAGTAGTGAGAACAGACCTGAACAGGGGAGTAACCATCAGGGAACACAGCCCTAACACAGCATAGTGGCCTCAAAGCCCATGGATATAGCATTGGCACTCCTGCTAACTGCTTTGTCACTCTGGCTGCCTTGCAGTCCATCTTACCCAAGGCCTTTCAGCTCTAACATTTATCCTATCTGGACCACAGAGGATGAGTTGGTGGTATCCGTTGAATGATTGAATCCTTAGAGGTCTGTGTTCTTAGTGAAAGTATATACCGTGACCTTGCACATGAGGGGCATGAATTAAATCTTTAAGTTATTTTGGAAACTCATTGGCCTCCCAATTCATCTTTTAATAGGATTTAAAAGAGGAAGAAAAATGAAGCTTTACATTGGTATACAAAGTTTGACAGGCTTTTTATTAAATCTGTAATGTCCACAATATCTGAGCATTTAGGATACGTTTATAGCCTGATCACCATAGGTTTTTATTAACATGAGTTTGTTTGCATAAGGGACTATGATGGTTAATTTTATGTGTCAACTTGGCTAGGTCATATCACCTAGGTATTGAGTCAAACGCTAGTCTGGATGTTGCTGTGAAAATATTTTTTAGATAAATTAATTTAAATCAATAGACTTTGAGTAAAGCAAATTGCCCTTCACAATGTGGGTGAGCCTTATCCAATCCACTAAAGGCCTCAAGAGAAAAAAGACTGACTTTCCCAAAGATGAGGGAATTCTTCCAGCAGTCTGCCTTCAAACTCAAGCTGCAACATGCACTCTTCCCTGGGTCTCCAGCCTCCCATCCACCCTACAAAGTGTGGACTTGCCAGTCTCCACAATCTCATAAGCCTATTCCTTAAAATAAATGTCTCTCTCTGACACTTTAGCTAGATGTTAGCTAGGATGAAGGGGGAGTGGATGCCTTGGCAACCATCATTGTCTGCCACAAGGCATATTTTCAAATTACTGGGGATTTTAGCAACTGACAAAACATCACACTGGCTAATAGCATAGTTCTTATTAACTGACTATAGATTCATGGACAAAGGTACACTACTGAGAGGCCACATTTTTTGGCCTTGGAGCAATTAGGGTACTTAAGAAATCATGGGTTCTTAAGCTCTGTTTTCTTTTAACAGTCACCAGCCTAGCAGATGTCATCACTGACTTTGCTTATTTACATGGTAGGGAAAAAATGACAAATTTTTAACTGCTTTAAACTCTGATATTTAAGTTTGTACCCAGTCTTGAGGCCTTTAGGCATTTCCTTAGCACCACCTTTTTAGCATATAACCAATCAAGTACATACCCACCAATCACACCAGTGTTTGATATATCTTAGTGGCACTACGATGAAAACTACTCCAGAAAATATAATAAGCTGCAGTATTAGATATGCTACAAATGTGCTTTAAGGTTTTCGGGAAAAAATAAAATGGGAAAGATTATCTTTTGTTCAAGTGCCAGCATAAAAGGCTATCAAATAGAAAACAAACTTCCATCATAGGTAATGCTCCTCATTTAGCCCCTAATTGATGACACCTTTAAATTAAGAGAGAAAAATCAATAGACAATGCTCTTTAAAATTGAGGCAACAGTTGAACAGTTTGTCACCAATCGAGGGGGGAGAAAAGCCAAAAAACATAAAAAGCACCTGTGACTCAGATGTTTGATGACTTCTAGAGGAAGAATATGCCCATCCCTCTGGTTTGCTTCTCATCACTCAGCCATACCATACCAAGGACATGAAGACGCCTTATAACAGATAATCCCCATTGTAATCATGTTTCATCTGTTACTGTTTTCAAATGTTTTGGTTGAGGAGGTACATCCAGGCCAAACAAACCTTGTTAGAATGCCTTTTACTAAGGAACATAGCTCCTCTACTCTGGCCAGTCTTGGACCGGGATCTAGACAGCAAGGGTAAGCTGAGAGCCCCACAATAGATTCCAATTTTAACATGAGCTGGAGGTTTTCTTTAACTAGATAATACAGAAATAAGAGAATTAATTGAGAATGACTAAATCCATGGCATGAACTAAACCATATATGATTATTAGCATTCACATAAACATCATTGTAATTCAACAAATATTAAATCGTGTACAGAGGGGTTTTGATGTTAATATCTAATTCCTCCCCACTAAGGAAGTGGTAAAAGCTTTGCCAGGAGGTGTGAGAGGCATCCCTGGCTCTTTAGCGAGCTCGTGTGGTTCTTTGAAGATCACCAGCTTGCTTTGGGAACCATGCCTGGGCGTTCTTTCTGTTCCTTGGGATGTAATTAAACATGAAGCTAGTTAGGGCAAGGGGGTACTTCCCTTGCTACCACCACACATATCTTGTGATTCAGTTGCCTCCTAGCAGTGTTTATTCTACAGCTTCCAACTTCACTATCAGTTTTCCTGATTGAGAACATGGGAGAACTTATGAGGTTGGTTTTCAGCTAAGTACTTGCTGACTTTAGACCTTTGGCCTCAAGCTGGAGGCCTGCATCCCACTTCTTGACAACCCTAAGCACAGCAAGTATACTCTTAGAGTCTCTTCTCAGAGTCTCCCATACCACAGCTTCTCTGGCTTATGATTTTCTTTTCTGGATAAACATGGCTGTTTCCCAGCTACTGTAGGGGCAAGCTTCAATTAGAGAGAATTTTATTTAACAACCACTATGTGCTAGGCACTGCTCTAAGAGCATTATAAATATTAACTCTTTAAATATTCATAATTATACCAGGAGGTAGATAGTATTATTTCCTCCATTATATTTATAGAGAAACTTAGGCACAAAGAAGCTAAATAACTTAGGTTAATTAATAGATTAGATTTCACTAAACAGCTTTAGTTTAATAGGTGGAATTGGATTAACTGAAAAACCATAGCACATTATAAAATGAAGCAGGTTGAGCACCTTCCTGAAGTTGTCAGTCTGTGGTGTGTGTTGGAATTACAAACTCTGGATTTAAATACTTGAATTGAAATCCACCATTCACTATGCAAAGGGTAGGGGTAGCAATGCCCATTCCTTGGAGTTGTTGTGAGGATTAAATCAAGGAAATTTGCTTCAGTACCTGACATTTATGTGTTTAGTGAATATCAGTTACTATTATTAATTACTGCTGTTATTGATGTGATAGTGTTGCCGGCTTCTCTAGGATCCCTAAAGAACAGCCCTTTAGCAACAATGGACTATGCTGGAATGAACCTCAACACCCCCCACCACCTTCCACACCTTCTCTTCCTTCCTCCCTTCACCCTCATGCTTGGTTCCCTATCTACTGGATTCTGGTAAGCTCCAGATTCACAAAAAGAACCTCAATTAAGATTTTGGAGAAGCCTAAACAGTCCTATGTCAAAGGCTGCTAAGAGCCAGGATGTTCTTCACATTTTCCCTCAGCCTGACTCATCAAAGCAGGCTTGTTACTGGGATTGCATTTTGGAACTAAGGCAGCTGGTGTTTCAAAGGGGCTAAAGTTAAAAAGAAGGAGAATTGAAAAATATCTCTTTTTCTAACACATCAGAGCCCTTGAATGAATTAGAACAGCAATTAGAAGCTAACGTTAATCTAGACAACCTCCGTATATCATAAGATAGGAGAATGATGCTGACCTATAAGAACAGGCAGCATATGCCTTGGTAACTCCCAGCAAGTCCTGCTCAGAGGCCCCAGTGGCTCCTCACAGACCATGCCTGTTCAGAACTCATACTTTCTCTGGCATAGTGGTGTACACATGGAATGATGGAGCCTAAAATATGTTATCAAAAAGGTAATGATCTGCACTAGAAACTTGTGTTTTGGGAAGGCCAGAATTTTCCTCTGCTAGCAACATCTTCCAGAGGAAGTGATGGGGCTTTGCTTTGTTTTGGGATTCTTTTCCATCCTGTATCCATGCATTGAGTTCATGTGCTCTGCATCAGACAGATTAATGGGTTTGAATGCTGGATTAGCCACTTACTTGCTGGGTGATCCTGGACAAGTTATTTAACCCTTCTGAGTTTGGAAGTAACAATACTTTCCTCAAAAGATTATTGTAGAGGAAAAGAGGAATACAGCACATAAATCACTTAGCAATGCCTTAGCTGCAATGACTCAGAGCTATTACTATGATGTTTTCATTTTGAAGTTGTTGCATGGGCATTTCCTTTACTTTATAAAATACTTAGCACAATATCATTGCTTATGATTATGAAGCCATTTTCTCAATGTGTAGTACTTCTTTTTCAGCACAGCAAACAATTTCTAGAATTAATTCCCATAATTTTTTTTTTTCCCAGCATTGACCTAAGGCAGTTAAAAATACCACCACTTGGGAATTGGTGAGTGAGGAGACTTAGGTACCTTCTGAAAGACTTCATAGGATCATACAGTGAATGTTTGAGGATATTAAGACTCAAGTCATCATTTAATAAACTTAAGTGTGTATTACTTTAAGTTTTGAAGTCCCTAGAAACTAAAAAATATGTGTAGAAGACTATAGCTTCAAGACAAACATCAAATGAAAACTATTTGTACTGTATCTCAATAGGCATTTCATTTTTTTCTGCTCCAAAGTTTTAATCATCAAGCTAAGTTAATATTATATAGCTAACATTTTTTAACTTGACTACATGAATGTCTTCTTTAATGTGCAATTTTTAAAAGTTTGCTGTGTAATAATAAAGTTATACCAAGAGAATTAAGAATGAGATTACAAATACTTATGGCTCCTTCACTCAGATTATGAACTAAAACATTATCTATCCTAAGGAAGCCCCTGAATCCTCTTTTTTAATTGCATTTTTCCCTTCCCCCAGAGATAATCACCATTTTGAACATGGTACTTGGGTTGTATTCACTAATGGTTTCATGCTTTTAATATGACTATACGGATTCTTTTTTTTTCTTTTTTTAATTATACTTTAAGTTCTGGGATACATGTGCAGAACATGCAGGTTTGTTACATAGCTATATATGTGACATGGTGGTTTGCTGCACCCATTAACCCGTCATCTACATTAGGTATTTCTCCTAATGCTATCACTCCCCTAGCCCCCCACCCCCCAACAGGCCCCAGTGTGTGATGTTCCCCTCCCTGTGTCCATGTGTTCTCATTGTTCAACTCCCACTTATGAGTGAGAACATGTAGTGTTTGGTTTTCTGTTCTGTGTTAGTTTGCTGAGAATAATGATTTCCAATTTCATCCATGTCCCTGCAGAGGACATGAACTCATCCTTTTTTATGACTGCATAGTATTCCATGGTGTATATGTGCCACATTTTCTTTATCCAGTCTATTATTGATAGGTATTTGGTTTGGTTCCAAGTCTTTGCTATTGTGAATAGTGCTGCAATGAACTTACATGTGCATGTGTCTTTATAGTAGAATGATTTCTAATCATTTGGGTATATACCCAGTAATGGGATTGCTGGGTCAAATGGTATTTCTGGTTCTAGATCCTTAAGGAATTGCCACACTGTCTTCCACAATAATTGAACTAATTTACACTCCCACCAACAGTGTAAAAGCGTTCCTGTTTCTCCACACCCTATCCAGTATCTGTTGCTTCCTGACTTTTTAATGATTGCCATTCTTACTGGCATGAGATGGTATCTCGTTGTGGTTTTGATTTGCATTTCTCTAATGGCCATTGATGATGAGCTTTTTTTCATATGTTTGTTGGCTGCATAAATGTCTTTTTTTGTTTCTTTGATTGGTGATCTGTCTTTTTTTTTTAATTTTATCATTATTATACTTTAAGTTTTAGGGTACATGTGCACAATGTGCAGGTTTGTTACATATGTATACATGTGCCATGTTGGTGTGCTGCACCCATTAACTCATCATTTAGCATTAGGTATATGTACTAATGCTATCCTTCCCCCTCTCCCCCCACCCCACAACAGTCCCCAGTGCGTAATGTTCCCATTCCTGTGTCCATGTGTTCTCATTGTTCAATTCTCACCTATGAGTGAGAACATGCAGTGTTTGGTTTTTTGTCCTTGTGACAGTTTGCTGAGAATGATGTTTTCCAGTTTCATCCATGTCCCTACAAAGGACATGAACTCATCCTTTTTTATGGCTGCATAGTATTCCATGGTGTATATGTGACACGTTTTCTTAATCCAGTCTATTGTTGTTGGACATTTAGGTTGGTTCCAAGTCTTTGCTATTGTGAATAGTGCTGCAATAAACATATGTGTGCATGTGTCTTTATAGCAGCATGATTTATAATCCTTTGGGTATATACCCAGTAATGGGATGGCTGGGTCAAATGGTATTTCTAGTCTAGATCCCTGAGGAATCGCCACACTGACTTCCACAATGGTTGAACTAGTTTACAGTCCCACCAACAGTGTAAAAGTGTTCCTGTTTCTCCACATCCTCTCCAGCACCTGTTGCTTCCTGACTTTTTAATGATGGCCATTCTAACTGGTGTGAGATGGTATCTCATTGTGGTTTTGATTTGCATTTCTCTGATAGCCAGTGATGATGAGCATTTTTTCATGTGTTTTTTGGCTGCATAAATATCTTCTTTTGAGAAGTGTCTGTTCATATCCTTTGCCGACTTTTTGATGGGGTGGTTTGTTTTTTTCTTGTAAATTTGTTTGAGTTCATTGTAGATTCTGGATATTAGCCCTTTGTCAGATGAGTAGGTTGCAAAAATTTTCTCCCATTCTGTAGGTTGCCTGTTCACTCTGATGGTAGTTTCTTTTGCTGTGCAGAAGCTCTTTAGTTTAATTAGATCCAATTTGTCAATTTTGGCTTTTGTTGCCATTGCTTTTGGTGTTTTAGACATGAAGTCCTTGCCCATGTCTATGTCCTGAATGGTATTGCCTAGGTTTTCTTGTAGGATTTTAATGGTTTCAGGTCTAACATTTAAGTCTTTAATCCATCTTGAATTAATTTTTGTATAAGGTGTAAGGAAGGGATCCAGTTTCAGCTTTCTACATATGGCTAGCCAGTTTTCCCAGCACCATTTAGTAAATAGGGAATCCTTTCCCCATTTCTTGTTTTTGTCAGGTTTGTTAAAGATCAGATGTTTGTAGATAGGCGGCATTATTTCTGAGGGCTCTGTTCTGTCCCATTGGTCTATATCTCTGTTTTGGTACCAGTACCATGCTGTTTTGGTTACTGTAGCCTTGTATAGTTGGAAGTCAGGTAGCGTGATGTCTCCAGCTTTGTTCTTTTCGCTTAGGATTGACCTGGCAATGCGGGCTCTTTTTTGGTTCCATATGAACTTTAAAGTAACTTTAAAGAAACTTTAAATTCCAATTCTGTGAAGAAAGTCATTGGTAGCTTGATGGGGATGGCATTGAATCTATAATTTACTTTGGGCCATATGGCCATTTTCACGATATTGATTCTTCCTACCCATGAGCATGGAATGTTCTTCCATTTGTTTGTATCCTATTTTATTTCCTTGAGCAGTGGTTTGTAGTTCTCCTTGAAGAGGTCCTTCACATCCCTTGTAAGTTGGATTCCTGGATATTTTATTCTCTTTGAAGCAATTGTGAATGGGAGTTCACTCATGATTTGGCTCTCTGTTTGTCTGTTATTGGTGTATAAGAATGCTTGTGATTTTTGTACATTGATTTTGTATCCTGAGACTTTGCTGAAGTTGCTTATCAGCTTGAGGAGATTTTGGGCTGAGACCATGAGGTTTTCTAGATATACAATCATGTCATCTGCAAACAGGGACAATTTGACTTCCTCTTTTCCTAATTGAATACCCTTTATTTCCTTCTCCTGCCTGATTGCCCTGGCCAGAACTTCCAACACTATGTTGAATAGGAGTGGTGAGAGAGGGCATCCCTGTCTTGTGCCCGTTTTCAAAGAGAATGCTTCCAGTTTTTGCCCATTCAATATGATATTGGCTGTGGGTTTTTCATAGCTAGCTCTTATTATTTTGAGATACGTCCCATCAATACCTAATTTATTGAGCGTTTTTAACATGAAGGGTTGTTGAATTTTGTCAAAGGCCTTTTCTGCATCTATTGAAATAATCGTGTGGTTTTTGTCTTTAGTTCTGTTTATATACTGGAATGCATTTATTGATTTGTGTATGTTGAACCAGCCTTGCATCCCAGGGATGAAGCCCACTTGATCATGGTGGATAAGCTTTTTGATGTGCTGCTGGATTCGGTTTGCCAGTATTTTATTGAGGATTTTTGCATCAATGTTCATCAAGGATATTGGTCTAAAATTCTGTTTTTTGGTTGTGTCTCTGCCAGGCTTTGGTATCAGGATGATGCTGGCCCCATAAAATGAGTTAGGGAGAATTCCCTCTTTTTCTATTGATTGGAATAGTTTCAGAAGGAATGATACCAGCTCCTCTTTGTACCTCTGGTAGAATTCGGCTGTGAATCCATCAGGTCCTGGACTTTTTTTGGCTGGTAAGCTATTGATTATTGCCTCAATTTCAGGATTAAGAAACTCACTCAAAATCGCTCAACTACATGGAAACTGAACAACCTGCTCCTGAATGACTACTGGGTAAATAATCAAATGAAGGCAGTAATAAAGATGTTCTTTGAAACCAACGAGAACAAAGACACAACACACCAGAATCTCTGGGACACATTCAAAGCAGTGTGTAGAGGGAAATTTATAGCACTAAATGCCCACAACAGAAAGCAGGAAAGCTCTACAATTGACACCCTAACATCACAATTAAAACAACTAGAAAAGCAAGAGCAAACACATTCAAAAGCTAGCAGAAGGCAAGAAATAACTAAGATCAGGGCAGAACTGAAGGAAATAGAGACACAGAAAACCCTTCAAAAAATTAATGAATCCAGGAGCTGGTTTTTTGAAAAGATCAACAAAACTGATAGACCGCTAGCAAGACTAATAAAGAAAAGAGAGAAAAATCAAATAGACGCGATAAAAAATGATAAAGGGGATATCACCACCGATCCCACAGAAATACAAACTACCATCAGAGAATACTATAAACACCTCTACGCAAATAAACTAGAAAATCTAGAAGAAATGGATAAATTCCTCAACACTTACATCCTCCCAAGACTAAACCAGGAAGAAGTTGAATCTCTGAATAGACCAATAACAGGTGATCTGTCTTTTCAAAGACACTTTGTCTTTGAGTTCTTAAGCCCTTGCCTTACTGGGTTCACGTTTCTATTAGATTTTCCATAGTGCAAAATCCTCAAGAGGAATTTTCTTTTTTTTTCTTGGATTTTCTTAACTTCCAGACTGGGTTCTTCATCTCCTTTTTAGATACTGGTCTAAGCCAGGTGTTCTGTGGTTGCCCATGAAGGGCCAGATCAACAGTCCATCCAAAAATAGTTTGCATGTTGAGATGACAACTCCAAACCCACTAAGAGGATATGAAAAAGTTCATTATTCACATGATGGGACTTTGTGAGGCAAACTGGAAGGCTCATGCCAGTCCACATAACAAGCAAGGCAGAGAATGGGTTGGGCCCTTACAGTAACTAGGGAGTGGAATGGGATAAGGCTTTCTGTATGTGGTGTGGGACTTGAGTGTGTGGGCTTTCTTACCACCTTGCCCAGATATAGGACAAAAGCAAGAGAAAGAAGAGAGATAGGGCTTCAAAGCTGTCAACTGCCAAACATCAAAACTTGAGTCTTTTTTTAAAATTTTTTACAAGGTGTCATTAATTTTGTCCCTCGGGGTGACCCCTGCTTTGGGAAACTCTGTGCTCTGATCATTTTGCCTGAGAACTGTGAGTTCTTCTTGGATGGCTTCAGAGAGGAGAGCAAGGCAGTGATGCCTCTACTCTATTATTTTTAACCAGAAACCTTTGTCTAAATGCCTCTTTATAAATGATATTGATGAACCAAGAGAGTTCTGCCACTTTTAGTTTGTGGACTATGTTTTGCTTGAACTCAAATTTTTTTTTTATTATTTCAAAGGAAAAACACTGACAAAAAAGGCAGCATATATTCTGTTGGTGGTTATTTTGCAAATAAGGCTGACATGTGTATGGTTATACTTGAATATTTTAGAGGGCCATGGTTACATCTTGGAAAACATCATGGATTTGGCTATTACATTTTCTTTTTTTTTTTTTTTTTTTTTTTTTTTTTTAGAGAGAGAGATTCGTTCTTGCTACCCAGGCTGGAGCGCGATGGCGCTATCTCAGCTCACTGCAACTTCCACCTCCCAGGTTCAAGCAATAATCTTGCCTCAGCCTCCGTAGTAGTTGGGATTACAGATGCCCACCACCACATCCAGCTAATTTTGTGTGTTTTTAGTAGAGACGGGGTTTCATTATGTTGGCCAGGCTGGTCTTGAACTCCTGACATCAGGCGATCCACCTGCCTCGGCCTCCCAAAGTGCCGGGATTATAGGCATGAGCCACCACGCCCAACCTAGATTTTTATATTAAAGAAGCAAAATAAAAATGTATAGGTTTTCATAATTGAATTGGATGTGCTTTCATTATAATTCAACAGGATATGCATATTGATGTTGTTATTGACATATTTGATTAAAAACTTCATTATATTATGCATTTCTAAAAAGCCCTACTTTTTGATAGAACAATTTTGTGTTCATTTTTAACTTTTATTTTATGTTCAAGAGTACATGTGAAGGTTTGTTATACAGGTAAACTTCTGTCACAGGGGTTTGTTATACAGATTATTTCATTACCCAGTTATTAAGCCCAGTACCCAATAGTTATCTTTCTGCTCCTCTCCCTCCTCCTACCCTCCACCCTCAAGTAGACCCCAGTGTCTGTTGTTGCCTTCCTCGTGTTCATGAGTTCTCATCATTTAGCTTCCACCTATAAGTGAGAACATGTGGTATTTGGTTTTCTGTTCCTTTGTTAGTTTGCTAAGGATAATAGCCTCCGTCTCCACTCATAAAAGACATGGTCTTGTTCTTTTTTATGGCTGCATCATATTCCATGGTGTATATGTGCCACATTTTCTTTATCCAGTCTGTCATTGCTGGGCATTTAAGTTGATTGCATGTCTTTGCTATTGTTAATAGTGCTGCAGTGAACATACATGTGTATGTGTCTTTATGGTAGAATGATTTATATTCCTTTGGGTATATACCCAGTAATGGGATTGCTGGGTTGAATGGTAGTTCTGTTTTTAGCTCTTTGAGGAATTGCCATACTGCTTTCCACGATGATTGAACTAATTTACACTCCCACCAACAGTGTATAAGTGTTCCCATTTCTCTGCAACCTCACCAGCATCTGTTGGGTTGTTTTTTTGCTTGTTTGTTTGTTTTTTAACTTTTTATAATAGCCATTCTGACTGGTGTCAGATGGTATCTCATTGTGGTTTTGATCTGCATTTCTCTAATGATCAGTGACATTGAGGGATTTTTTCAGATGCTTGTTGACCACATGTATGTCTTCTTTTGAGAAGTGTCTGTTCATGACCTTTTCCCACTTTGTAATGGGGCTATTTATTTTTCTCTTGTAAATTTGTTTAATTCCTTATAGATGCTGGATATTAGACTTTTTTCTGATGCACAGTTTGTAAAACTTTTCTCTCATTCTGTAGATTGTCTCTTTACTCTGATAGTTTCCTTTGCTGTGCAGAAGCTCTTAAGTTGAATTAGATCCCATTTGTCAATTTTTGCTTTTGTTGCAATTTCTCTTGGTGTATTTGTCATGAAATCTTTGCCTGTTCCTATGTCCAGGACGGTATTGCCTAGGTTGTCTTCCAGGGTTTTTGTAGTTTTGGATTTCACATTTAGCTCTTTAATCTATCTTGAGCTGATTTTCGTATATAGCGCAAGGAAGGGGTTCAGCTTCAGTCTTCTGCACATGGCTAGCCAGTTATCCCAGCACCATTTATTGATTAGGAAGTCCTTTCCCCGTTGCTTGTTTTTGTCAACTTTGTCGAAGATCAGATGGCCATAGATGTGCAGCCTTAGTTCTGAAAGCCCTACTTATTATTAAAATGAGAAAGACAACATTAAAAGATATTAAAAGATTAGTATAAATATTGTATCAAATATATTTCATTTTAAATAAAACATAAATTCTAGAATATGTGTAATGTGTAGGAGGACCCATACAAAATCCATGGGCACCAAAATTTTGACTAATAATCAGATAAGGTTAACTCTGGATTCTATTAAATTGATTATAACATGACTGTGCTTTACATTTTAACGTTTCTGAAATCAGGATGCGTCTTCAAAAATATACTTGCCAGGCACCATGGAAAAAATAAATTGTAAATATAATCGCCTGTTCATTTGTTGACTTGGCCTTGTGTGAAAAATATCTATTATTGAAATGATCACTTCATTGAGTTATTTGTGCTGGTAGCACCGTGTGCCATTTTTCATTTACCTTACCTTGGATAATTAGCTCTTGAGATGTCTTTATACACCAAGATGTAGCAAGTCAAAGTAAGTTACAGTGTGCCTGAAAAATCCCAAGTTACACAGGGCTATTTAGTGGAAAAGCTGTCCAATTGCCAAATCTCTTGACTAGATTAAAGAATTTGAAGGAAAAAAAAGATTTAGGAGATGTTGGTGTGAAGCTTATGTACCATGAGAGACAATCTACCTGTCCAAATTTCAGTATAAATCTAATTTTGAGGAAACATCATACAAATACATATATATAAACTGGCTTAAATTTTTCAAAATGTTGATGTCACAAAAGGCAAAGGCTGAGAAAATGTTTGGATTAAAGAAGACTAAAGAGACATGATAACTAAACAAACTGCCTGATCCTTGATCGACTCCTAAGGTAGGGGAATATAGCTACAAAGGACATTGGGACAATTGGAAATATTTGTATATGGATAGTAGGAGAATAGTGTTGTATTAATTTAAAATTTCCCTGAATTGATCATTTTCCATGTTTATGTAAGAGAGTGTCCTTGTTCTTGGAAGTACACACTGACATATCCAGTAGTAAAGCAACATATTTATTACTTATTTCTTCTATGAATGCTTACTGAGTTTGACCTATACAAAAGGTCTATGCTAAAGTACTATCAACTGCTTACTGCCCATCAACAATTTTCTGGAGAATTGTTTGTTCAAATTTTCACTTGCATCTTTGCATATAATTTTGGAAGTACAAATTGTTGGTCTTTTACTTGTAATATTCTTTTCCTCTTTTCTTCTTGAAGCATATTTGCGTAGCTTATGTGACAGTTATGTTGGGGGAACAAACCAGGTGGGAATTTTGATCTCCTTGAAATTTCTTTTATAAGGAAAAACAACTGGTTCACTCTTTCAGCAAGTTCCCAGGCCTACATTAATAGTCAAGGTTAAAGAGATGAATTGATCACAATTCATGCTTATGGCAGCTTTCGTGGAAAAAGGTCTGTGCGTGGGTAGTTGTGGAGGAGTAAAGAGTGCTCTGCCAGAGACTGCAAAATTCTCAGGGAGCCCAGTGGCTAAAGCAACAACATGACAACTGTCCCGGGGAAGGGATGCATGTGCTGGACTTCCATGAGAAGGGAGTGCAGCAGGTGAGAACAGGAGGGAGGGGCAGGCTATATAAAGTAAAGAGCAGGAAGGGGCAGACTTGAAAGCCTGGGCCAAGTTTAGGCAAGACTAACTTCTGAGGGCTGAATCTAGGCTGCAAGCAGAGAGTAGATGCAAGAAGAGTAATCTTGATTAGGTGTCAACATTCTTCACCTTATTATATGTAGTCCCGTCGGGTGGACAGTACCCCCTTTTATAGTTGTGGAAACTGAGCTCACCGAGACAGTAATTTACCCAAGGTCATAGTCCAAGTAAGGGCGGAAGCAGGATCCAAACCCAGATTTTGGGCTCTAGGGTGTGCATTCTCAACAGAATTATATTCCTCTAAGGGGGCAAAAAGTGTCCTTTGGAGGGAGAAAAAAATCTTGCTCTCTTTATCTATAAAGCAGAGACATATATACAGATGATGTTATATGAGAAAATGGATGATTAAAATACAAGTTGTTGTCTAAGGTGTTTTCAGCAGTTCATATCCCCACTCCCTTGTAATTAAGGTAAATAGTATAACTGAGGTATTAAAATTTTATCCAGGGGGTAATTAGGGGGAAAATGTCTGAAAAGGCAAAAATGCAAAACAAAGGCTTTGAAACACTGCTCTATAGCAAGACAGGCAAGGACAAGTGTCCTGAAGCCATGGAGGTCCTGGGATACCTTGTCGAAGTTGACATTTCTGTTCCTTGAGCTGATGGTCTGTTCTCCTGACTTCATTAGCAGGGGCTCCTACCGCCCCATGAAGGTAGGTGTTGGTCTTGCTTATAAAAAGTGATAAAATGAGCTTGTGTTGAATTGAGAAGAAAATCCTCATCCTGGGGCTTAATTCCTCACCCTGTTAAAAGAGATGGGAAAGCATAGTGTGTGTGTCAAAGGAGCATCTTTCTAGGAGGGGAACACTGGATGACTGACCTTTGGTTAAATGATATTTTGAGAGTAATAACCCACAAACTTCCATGTTCCCTAAAGATGAGTAACATTAAACCCTGCATACTCATTTCTTAGGGTTTCCATAATAAAGTACCACAAACTGGGTGGGTTAAAAAACAGTTCTGAAGTCTGGAAACCTGAAATCAAGGTGCAGGCAGGGCCATGCTCTCTCTGAAGCCTGTAAGAGGAATCCTCCTTTGATCCTTCCCAGCTTCTGGTGGTTTGGCAACCTTTAGTACTCCTTTGCTTGGAGCTATGTAACACTAGTCTCTGCCTTCATTATCACATAGTATCCTCCCTGTGTGTGTCTGTCTTCCTATAGCCTTTGACCATCTTCTTATAACGACACCCATATTGGACTAGGGGTCCACCCTACTCAAGTATGACCTCACATTAACTAAGTGCATCTTCAGTGACCCTATTTCCAAATAAGGTCACATTTCTAGCTACTCAGTGTTAGGACTTCAACTTACCTCTTTTGGGGAGGGGAGAAGCATAATTCAACCCACAACATGCTGTGGGATATTCTGTGTTTTTTTAATACTTTCCACTCATCAGTGGTATTTGGTGGATGTTGATATCAGTCTTGCAGCTTGCACCCCTCAAAACTGGAGCTTCAGGATGTTAGTCTGGAATTGGCATTGGTGTGACTTTAGAAAGAGATGTAAACAAACAATGACAAATACACAGGAAAATGTTACTTAGGCATGTGATATGGGCATCAGTGAGAAGGTGACAGTTTTGAAACAAGAGGTAGATGCTTTAATCCTAGAAAGTATTTAATTAATCTTCCATTTTATGTCGTTACACCCAGAAGAGGCATGTGGCTCTGTTGTCCCTCATCTCAGTGCATGGACGAACCTCGTTCTACCATGTCCTGAAGGGCAGGATCTGGTCTTCTTTATCTTTGTACCCAACACAGCTTGAGCACAATGCCTGGCACACTGTAGATGCTTAGCAAATGTGGAGTTGAAGTATCAGAGCCTGGACTGTGTTTCTCAGTCCAGCAACTGTTTAGGTGGGGCCAATACTGGAGAAATGGATGAGTGATGCTTCAGCTGTACTGATAGCTCAGATCTGCTCCTGCCATGAACTCTAGGAAAAATAGGCCTCGTTGTGATGAAGAAGGACCCCACACCTTCTGTACAACCTCCCAGAGGCCATAATGGAAGAAGAGTTGGATTTAGGGTTTCAGTGTTGCTCGTCATTTCAGAGAAATAGAGGTGGGAGAAGGAGAAGGAGACCTCTCTGATGAGCCCAGGAAGTCCTTTGCTGTGCACCACCCTCCCCACACCAACTTGTAACTTTTTACTGCCCTTGTATCAGGTGAATATGGAAGATTCTGTCTTGGGAGTTCTGATATGCACAGACTGCAAAGTTTCTGGGGTCCATTAAGACCATCCTGATATGTTAAGGGGAACCTCTCCTCAAATTGCACTTCTGGGGGACAAGGCAATCTTGAGGTCTGAAGAACACTTTTTTTTTCCTTTATTTATGTGGCACCCTCACTCCTGTTCAAAGGGTGTTGGCAACGTTTTTGCTTAAGGTAGAATTGAGGTTGTAGATGAGTACTGGTTTCAACACTTTAATAACAATTTTAGTCTATGACTTGAAACTCCTGACACAAATGAAAAGCTGTGATTCCCTTAAGGTTGTACCTCTAGTTCGAATGTATGTCAGATTACTGACTCATATATCCTGGTTGAATGTTTTTTTAATTAATGAATTGAAATCCTAAAATTTACTCAATGGACTCTTACTACAGAGAAGTTTCTGTATTCCAAGTAATTTACAGTTAATATAGTCTGCCCACTTAGATAAGGCTGCAGGTTATGTTATAGGAGCAAATGAATTATTAAAATATAAGTTGTCTAGGGTGTTTTCAGCAGTTCACTTTCCTGCTCCCTTGTGTTTAGCACAATCCTACCAACTGTCCCTCTATACTACAATATGAATGAAAATATGTATATGAGCGACATATTTGTGGATATATGTTTAAATTTAAAAGCTGGTATTTCTTCATGTAGAAGGCAACTTTCATGTCCTTTTTGCTTTTCTGTCCTTTTTGCTTTTCTGTAGTTTCCAAAGCTTCTACTATCAATATTTATTACATATAGAATCATGAAAACAATGACTGTTATTCATAAACCTATAATGACTTTTCAGAAAAAATTTCCTATAACTAGGCCATAAATAAGCATTTGCTATTGATTGTCAGAGATTATTAAAGTTGAGAATAGTAAATAATGATTCTAACTCTAGGCTTCCCAGAAGAGAACTAGACTCACATCTGCAATTTAGAAATTACGTGAACTAAGCAAGCATTCAGGAAGAAATCCATCACTTACCTACCCATGGGTGGATTTGAGCAAAGGCTGCATGCAGTTGTAAAGCAAGAATGAGGTCTGGGTGGGAGATAGACTCAGTGGTTTTCAGGGGCTCAACATAATTGTCTAGAGGGCATTCATAAATATCTTTTCTGAGAGCATTTTGATTATCACAATGACTGGGGTTACTACTGACCACTGGTGCGGTGGGGCCAGGCATCCTGCAGTATGTGGGCCAGTCACAGGCCAAGAAGAGCTGTTCCCTCCAAAATACCAGGAGGGTTCTGTTGGGTGGCAACAGTAGACTCTACTGAGTGGGTTTTCTGTGAGCACAGAGGAGGCTGAGGATCTCCTGAGTCAAGCTAGGTATTGTACTCAGAATGAAGGATAGGCCTTATTTCTGCCCAGAGAGACCTAGTTAGCTTTTCCACTGGTGTGGAAGGAGCTAGTCCACATGAAAGTTAACTTCTCTTTCTGGTATGCACGAGATACCCTGAAATGAGGTCTAAGAGATGGTGGTAACATTTTCAAAGCTAACAGTTATAAGGTGCTTATCAGATGCCAGGCATTGTGAATAATCACCCATGATCCTATCACCTTAATAGAGTTATTGTCATCTCTATGTGTTATCCATATAACCTCATATTTTAAATGGTAATATCTTCTTTTTACTACCATTTTACATAAATACATCAACTCCTATCCACATTTCTATACAATAGCCATAGTCATTGAGATGCATATTTAATAGTCTATCATAATATTGTATCAATGTATTAACCCATTTTCATGATTTTAAACATTGGCATTTCTTCTCTCATTTTTATTTTGCAGCTATAGACAATGTTCCCATGAATGTCTTTATACAGATCTCCTTTGCTTCTGGTTATTTTCCTGAGAAAAACTCTAGGAGTAACAGTCTTGGTTCAAAGAATGTATATATTTTCGGCTCTTCTTAAATAGTACTATGTTGCTTTCTCACAAAATTATACGAACTTATTCTGCCACCAGCAATAAATATCACTTTCAGACAAACTCACCAATGTCAAGTTCTCTCATTTAAAAAATTCTAACTACTTTTCTGGGAGTAAAACAATGTTTTGCTCTAGGTGAGTTAAATATTTCCAGGACTTTGGATGTTTTTCTCTGGTTTCCTTAAAATATCTTATTAGCTTCTTGAGATGGTTGAGGATATAGTGTCAGATTTGTGAAGCCGGAACCAGGGTTACACTGAGGATGTATTGTATATAGTTTTCTTCCATCAAAAATTATTTAGCCCTGAAAGCCAAACAGCAATTCTATACAAAATACCGTATTCATTAATCCTTTCATCAACTTACAGAGATATGAAATGGAATCAAACACATATAAATCAAGGATACGACATTCAAGTTATGCACAAGAAAGGGGAACAGAACTCCCCACTCTTAGTCCTCTTGGGCTACATTGATCAACTGAGCCAGAGAGGTAAACAAGAGGAAAAGGTACATCATCCCTGGCTTCAGTTCTAACCCATTTCCCTGTTTGTCATTTATATTTTAGCATGTTGTCTTCACCTGTTCCCATGGAGAGCACTGTTCAGGCTTGTATTGACAGTTGCAGGGTGGAACATTCATATCCACTGCATGCCATCAGAAAGGCTGTGAATTCGTCGTGCTTTTGTGGACACTGGGCTTGAAAACACTGCTCTGTGTCACCAGCTACAAAACCTAGGCACAGCCCTATCTTAACCCACTCCCTTATTGTATTAAAACACAAAACACATCTAAGAAACAAAGCCTGGCTTGCCCTGTGTTTCTAAATACGTAGTAGTATGGTCCTGTCTTTCTAAATAAATGAGTACATTGGTAGCTGGTACCCATGGGACAAAAGGATTGTAGTCTGAGAAGTGGGTTCAGTAACACTACTCCTTTGGGAGAGAAACATGTCACCACATGTTTTGGGGATGCACCTGCACATCTCTTCTCCCCCCATATCCTGGCAGTGGTTGTATATAAGCTACGCACCACCACCTACTTTTTATCTTTACTGTCATTGTATTTACTGTGACTCTTCAGGTACTTTTCATGTGCTTCACAAAAATTCACAACAGATTCTAATCCAACCTACCTCAAGGCCAAATTTCACAAGATACATTTTTTTTTCTTTTTAAAGTGTGATATAATATACATAACATAGAACTTAATATTTTAACCATTGTTAAATGTACAGCTCAGTGGCATTAAGTACATTCATGTTGTGCAACCATCACTGTCCATCTACAGAAATTTTTCATCATTCCAAACTGAAGCTCTATGCCCATTAAATAGTAACTCCCTATTCCTTTCCTCCCCCAGCTCCTGGCAACTACCACTTTACTTTCTGTCTCTGAATTTGACTACTTTAGGTGCCTCATATAGGTGGAATCATACAGTAGTTTGCCTTTTGTGTCTTACAACAGTGGTCCTCAACCTTTTTGGGACCAGGGATGGGTTTTGCGGAAGAGAGTTTTCCCACTTACGGTGTGCGGGGAGGGATGGTTTCAGAATGAAACTGTTCCACCTAAGATCATCAGGCTTAGGGGCTCATAAGGAGAGCACAACCTAGATCCCTCCCATGTGCAGTTCACAATCACGTTCGTGCTCCTAGGAGAATCTAATGCTGCCACTGAGCTTTTGTAGAGCCAGTCCATGGCCTGGGGGTTGGGGACCTCTGTCTTACCAAATACATTTTAAACATTTAAATTTTACCCCAGCTTATACTTAAAGTGGTTTGCAGTATCTTACCAAAAGACCTTTACTAACACGAAAAGATACATAGAGATACACTTTTAAATAGGAGTAGAAAAATATAAACGAAGTATAATTCAAAAATGCACCCTGCTGTGAATGACACAATTTCAGACATTGGACCACACATTTATATCTGGGTCCCTTAATGCCCAAAACAGAACATAATACTTGATCAATTACATAATTCTTATGGAGAAAATAATGACTTCCAAGCAAAGCAAGTATTTCAGGCACTTTAATTCTGAAAGATTTTTCTCCCTTTCATTCTTTGCAGGGAAACATTAATGTGGGGGACTGTATCCTCGATCATGGCCTCATAGTATTTTACAGGACTGCTCCTTAAAAAGCATAACTCCACAAGAGCTCTAAAAAAGGCCTGAGAGTGAGGCCAAGGAAGCGTGGCTTATATTGACATTGTTTATTTATACAATCATTTAACAACAGTTCACCAAGTCACCTGTGAGCATGGATTACAAAGGCAAATGAGGTGCAATTCTTACCCTCAGTGACATTACAAATCATAACCTAGTGCTTTTGATTAAGGGTCCTCAACCTCCAGACTGATACTGGTCTGCAAGCTGTTAGGAACCAGCCTGGTTCCTAACAAATCAGCCATGGCATTAGATTCTCATAGGAGCACAAACCCTATTATGAATCGCGTGTGCGAGGGATATAGGGTACGCGCTCCTCATGAGAATCTAATGCCTGATCCCAAAACCATCCACCCCCTTACCACCCTGGTCTATGGAAAAGTTGTCTTCCACAAAACCAGTCCCTGGTACCAGAAAGGTTGGGAACTGCTGCTTTTGATGATCAGGCTAGATTCAGGAGCAAGAAATCTAGGCTCCATGACCTTTACCATCCTTACATATCATTTTCTCCAGTCCAGCTTCTGAGAGATGTTGGGCATCTAAAAGGTGTCTTCCCCCAGCAAGGGCGTTCTATGTGGTGGATTATTGTGAGCTCCATATACCTTAAAGCACAAACCAACACATACATTGATGGCTCCCCGTGCCCAGGTGAGACCTCCCACATGGAGTGAGTCATAAAAGATGTCAGGCAAAGCCAAAGCAAGATGCATTTGCCTTTTGACATAAGAATCTGTGGTGGGGAAGAAAGCACAGGAGGAAGAGAGTCATTTTGATGTTCTCATCTGCAGTAGGAGCCATCTCCCAGCTTTTCTGACCTGACTTGTTCCCTACCATAATCTCCTGGATGCAGAAGTCCCTCAGGCCCATCGGGTAAACTAAGAATCTTGCTGGGGTTGGGGTCAGAATGTGAGCCATCAGAGAGATGGCGGGATCAGGGGACTCAGACAATTGCTTGGGGTGCACTGGTTGGTGGTTGGGAGGGATGGCAGGTCAGGAATGAAAACACGTGAGCTGAAAGTGGGAGATGTGGAAATGTAGTCCTTCCTGACGGCTCTTCTCAGGAGTTTGACCATAGAGAATGGGGCAAAAGCTGGGAAAGTTGTGTGGTCAAGGAGAGGCTGACAGTTTATTTACCATGTGTGATTTTAGAACATGTGTGATGATTCAGTAGAAAGGGAGAAATTGATTATTGGGGCACGAGGGTAAACTCCAGGTGTGAGGCTTTTAGGAATCTAAGGAGCTGGGACTCACTCAGAGAAGGAGTAAGGGCCCGGCTTCTGATGGAAGGGAATATTCCCAGTATTTCCAGAGGTTTGCAAGCAGGATGCAGATGCTGGGGAGGTTGGGGTGGAGAGATGAGGTACTCCCACTTGGTGCCTCATTTTCTCACAGAGGGTAGTTTGGAAGTTTGAGAAGTCAGGACATATAAAAGAGTTGTCTCAGGAAACAAGGATTTTATTGGTCATGTATCGGTTATTTGCTTTGGGGTGTGGCATGGTGAGATCATTTCTTGCCTTTCACAGGGCACAGCACCTGCAGGGTCATGAGGGAGCTGGCCAGTTCTCTGGTTGGGACACCTAAATCTGAACCTAGGAGTAGAAACTAGGGCCAGACTCTCTGCTGGACAAACACAAAGGAATCTCTGGTCAGAATGGCATGTCCATTCAAAGTCAATGGTGCTTGTTTAATGGGAAACCACCCAGTTTGGTTGTGTGATTTTTCTGCAGCTTATTCAGTGGCTCAGGGGCCGGATGCAGAAAGTAGGCTGTAGGGCTTGCCTGGGGCAAGCATCAAGATAGGTGCTTAGTGCACTAACTTTTAACCTTTATTACTGTATTATATGCATTTTATTTTTTTATTTTTTATTTATTTTTTGGAGACAGAGTCTCACTCTCTCACCCAGGCTAGAGTGCAGTGGCATGATCTTGGCTTACTGCAACCTCTACCTCCTGAGTTCAAGCAATTCTCATGTTTCAGCCTCCTGAGTAGCTGGGAATACAGGCGCACACCACCATGCCCAGCTAATTTTTTGTATTTTAGTAGAGACGGGGTTTCACCATGTTGCCCAGGCTGGTCTCAAACTCCTGACCTCAGGCAATCCAACCACATTGGCCTCCTAAAGTGCTATGATTACAGGCATGAGCCACCGCGCCCAGCCTGCATTTTAAAAAATAAGTTTTTGCTAAATACTGTTTTACTACATCTATGTATTTTTATGTGTAATATTTTTATTGTCACTCAATTCAAAATATATTCAAATTTCTTTTGTGATTTCTTCTTTAACTTGTGGGTTATTTAGAAGTGTGTTTTTAAAATTTCCAAGCATGTAGAGATGTCTCGGTTATATTTATATTATTGATTTCTAACTTAATTGAATAGATATCAGAGAACTCTTCTGTATTATTTCAATCCTGTGAAATGTTTTGAGACTTGCTTTGTGGTCCAGTATACGGCTAGTTCTTGTAAACTTGGTGTGTTCTTTTTTTAAAAAAATGTATATTGTGCAGTCGTTGGATATAGTGACATAAATAGAGGGAAATACAGATATCCATCCATACGCAAGGTTTATTAATGATATTAAATTCTCCTATATCCTTTATGATCTTTTAATTTACCTGTTGCATCATTTTTGAAAAAGGCATATTAAAAATATTCATATTTGGAGTTCCAGGGCTGGGACCTGCTTTCTCATTTGGCATTTTGATAGAATGTACAAGAGAAATTAGAACTTTTTACTGAGAAAATTCTGACTGGTTACAAATTGAAGGAGAAGCTAAAATTATCCTGACTCTCACAACTACATGAGTTGGTAGGTTTTAAAAACTGAGATTGAACCTAATGTTAGCAGAAGTATGAGGGTTCTGTGTTTCTGTCTTCTTGGAGGAAAGGATTCCACCAAGAGACCAATTAGTAAAGTAAGCAAAAGGTTTATTAAGGAAATACGAGTACACTCCAAGAGAAGAGTGGGCTGGCCTGGCTGGGAGCAGCCCCAAGAGTTCTGCGTTGTGGGTTTTTATTATGTTGGACTATTCTTGCCTCTGTTTCAAGTCCCTGCCTTTGTCTTATCTAGTTTCCCAATTCTGTCTTAAGTCTCCACCTTTGTCCCCACCTAGTTCCTGCCAAGGTTTGTAGGAATCTGCCTTACTCTCAGTTGATACGCATGCTGAGGGGCTCAGTGATCAATACGAATCCTACCTAATGACGGTGTTGCTCATTACCACCATCCCTGGAAGGTTCTTTAGCAGTCAAATCTGTATTTATTGCCTCTGCGTATCTCTTAGAAATTTCCCTTTTGCCCTTCTTATTAGCATGTAGTTATATTCTGACAGGTTAATTACAGAGTAAGTGATTACTGGGCATCTTAAGGGACGTTTCAGGACATTCCTTTCTGCAAAGGTAGTTTCCCACCTCTCTGCTCATATCTAGCAGCATGAGATTTTCCAGAGCTTTCGCCCCCAGGGGCTCCCCCTACTGCTTATGTCTAGCTATCTGCCTACTCTAACACTAAGGACCTTTCAATTCTACTCTCTAACTGTATAGATCCGAGGTCCAAAGAAGAGCATGACAATCACTGTAGTTGATAGAAATCTGGAATTAGAACCCAATACTCTTTCCATTCTCGTACTCCTCTAGCAACTAGTAGTTTAGTCTGTAGCACATTTTAAGATTGAAATATTTCTATTTGAATATTCAGAAACTCTTTTTTTTTTTTTTTTTTCTGAGATGGAGTCTTGCTCTGTCACCCAGGTTGGAGTGCAGTGGTGCGATCTTGGCTCACTGCAAGCTCCACCTCCCGGGTTCACACCATTCTCCTGCCTCAGCCTCCCAAGTAGTTGGGACTACAGGTGCCCACCACCATACCTGGCTAATTTTTTGTATTTTTAGTAAAGACAGGGTTCCACCATGTTAGACAAGATGGTTTCGATCTCCTGACCTCATGATCTGCCCACCACGGCCTCCCAAAGTGCTGGGATTACAGGCGTGACAGAAACTCTTACCTATGCATTCTTATGTTAAAGAAAAACTCACAATGGAATTTGCAAAATTTTTAAGAAATAGAGAAAATTTAAATGGTACATATTAAAATTAAAATATACAGCACACCTAAATCTGTCCTCTGAGGAAATTTTATAGTATTAAATTTATGTTACTAATATAAAAGAAGAACAAAAAATGAACTAAGCCTCTAACTTAGTAACTTCAAAAAGTAACAGTAAAATAAGCCCAAGGAAAGCAGAAAAAATGAAATCATAAAAGATGAAAGCAGAAATTAATTAATTTAAGCAGAAAAGCTCAAGAGAATGAGAAGACAGGACCACAAACTGGGAGAAAATATTTACAAAACATACATCTGATAGAGGAGCTATCCAAAATATACAAAGAACTCTTAAAACTCAACCATAAGAAAACAACCTAATTGAAAAGAGCAAAGACCTTAACAAACACCTTACCAAAGAAGATATGTAGATGTCAAATAAGCATATGAAAAGATATTTCACATCATATGTTATCAGGAAAACTGCAAATTAAGACTCTTTTCCACTGCATATGATACAAATTCAAAGAGCTAGTTTCCTCAAAATTATAAAAGTTAATACAAAACAAAGATACTAAAATAGAAAAAGGACATATGAAATAAGTAGCTTACAGGCAAGGAAATAGCTGTGAATCACAAGAAAAGATATTTACTTTATAACTGAAGTAATACAACAAAAATGAAAAATCATTTTTCATCTATAAAATTAACAAAACATTTAAGTTTAATGACATCCAGTATTGATACATGTATATGGGAAAACAGGCAATCTATCACACAATTACTGGGAATATAAGTGGTACAAACTTTTAGAGGACAGTTTACACATACTTTCCAATTCTAAATATTCACTAAACTTGACCAACTTACAAAAGAGTAGCAAAGATACAAATAAGTACAGTAGTACTTATTAAAGCATTGTTTCTAATGCCTAAGAAAAACCGGAAACTATATAAATGTTCATTAATCAAGGACTAATTTTAAAAATTAAGACATCCATTCCATGAAATACTGAAGTAGATCCATCTGTCCTGATGGGAGAAGGGGGAGAGCATGGCTTTGGAGCCAAACCTCCTGGGTGCAAATCCCAACTCTGCCATTTACTAGCTGTGTAATATGAGGCAAGTTATTCAGCCTATCTGTGCCTCAATCCTCTTGTGTAAAATGTGTGTAGTAGTACCCATCTCAGAGGGCTATTGTTAGATTTAAATAATAAAATGCTTAGAACAGTGCCACCACAGAATAATCTTTCAGTAAATATTAATTATTATACATTACTATTAAGTGGCACAAATGCAGGACATAGGCCAGTGTGTAGTATGGTCTCTTCTGTAGAAGAGAGGGGGTGAGGAGAGTGGGAGGGAATGAGCAGACAGGGAGGGTGGGAAAAAAGCGTAGAAATACTTAAATGTGGAGAGGAAGAGACTTATCATCTTCATTTTACACTTTTGTCTGTATTCCTTGAATTGCCTAACTGTATTGTCAGGAAAGCTAATCTGTGATAACAAAGAAACCCCAAAGGCTGGGCATGCTCACGCCTGTAATCCCAGCAATCTGGGAAGCCAAGGCAGGTGGGTCACTTGAGCCCAGGAGTTCGAGACCAGCCTGGCCAACATGGTAAAACCTCATCTCTAAATAAAAAAAATACAAAAATTAGTCGGGCATAGTAGTGCATGCCTGTAGTCCCAGCTACTTGGGAGGCTGAGGTGGAAGGATCACTTGAGCCTGGGAGGTTGAGGTGCAATGAGCTGTGATTGCACTGTGGCTTTCCAGAGCAAGACCCTGTCTCAAAAAATAAAAATAGGAAACTCCCAAAATACAGTGATTTAAAGAACAAAAAAGTAATTAGCTTTCTCAGGGAAGTCCAAGGAGAGTGTTCCAGGTTGGCCAGTATGTATGTTTATGTTCCATACAGTCACTCAAGGCCCCACAGCTCTGCCATCCCCTAGGGGCAATAGTTTTTACATTTGACTGCATATTAGAATCCTTGGCAGAGCTTTGGAAAAAATCACATTACCCAGCCACAAACCATATCAATTAAATCAGAATCACTGGGCCAGGGCACAGGCATTAATATTTACTCCAGAGGATTCTTGTGCAGCCAAGTGCCTTAGGGCTTTATCATCTAATTGTTGATGCCCAGGCCATCTATGGTTTAAGCCTCTGAGAAGGGGAGGAGAGCATGGAGGAGGACCACCTCCGTACAAAGGGCCTGGCCCAAAACAGGCACACATCATTTGTGCTCCCATTCCATTGTCAAGAGCATAATCACACTCTCATGCTTAGCTCAAAGGGGGACTGGCAGCCACATGGCTAAAATTCTGTTTCTAGAAAAGAAGGGCAGAAGGGATTTTGGTGGTCAGCTAGCAGGCTCTGTGACATAAACCACGTGAAAGTATTACCTTACCCTCCCACACAAAAAATTACAACACCAGAGATTATGGCCCAACTTTTTCTTTATAATTTTCTGTATTCCAGAACTCTACTGTTATTTTTTAAGTTAGAAAAAGGAAACATAGTTAACCCTTTTTCATTGCATATGACAGCTTACAATGTACTGTTGTATGACTTTCTCATTTCAATTAGAGGATAAAACCATGAGCCCTTTGGAATCGTGATTTTGGTACCACATTTTAGAAATTTGAGTGTACCTATCCCAAACACTGCTGAATTCAAGATTCTCTTCCTCCCAAAGTTTATACATGGACAAGCCTCCTGCAGGCTCCTCCTCAACTGCTGGTAAGAGAGACTAGTGGTCTACTCTCCTTTCCTCACCCCCAAGCCTCCCAGATTAGCACTTGTAAAATCACTTCTTATGCTGCAACAGGCAGGTTGTTCTGCCAAGAATTGGCTTGTGCTCTGGAGAAAAGAGCCCTATTTTAAGAGATGCCACAGACTGCCTGTTCTGCTGAAGGAGACATGGGAGTGCTGGGACTTCCACCTGTCAAAACATGATTTAGAGTTCTTTTGGAAAGTGGAATATGCTCAGAGACCACAAAACCAACTCCCTCCAGACCCTCTTCGTTCTCCAATTTCACTTCATTTCCACATCATTTGGAGCTCCTTAATCCTGGAGGTGAGGCCAAGTAACGTGATGGATGTTAGAAGGAGGAGGGACTAGATTTCCTAATTTAGCAGTGAAAACCCCAGAAAGAGGAAAGAGAAACTAGAAAAATATGCTTCCTTGTTGTCAGTAGAGGTGAAGGTTTTTTTTTTTATTATTATACTTTAGGTTTTAGGGTACATGTGCACAATGTGCAGGTTTGTTACATATGTATCCATGTGCCGTGTTGGTTTGCTGCACCCATTAACTCGTCATTTAGCATTAGGTATATCTCCTAATGCTGTCTTTCCCCCCTCTCCCGAACCCACAACAGTCCCCGGAGTGTGATGTTCCCCTTCCTGTGTCCATGAGTTCTCATTGTTCAATTCCCACCTATGAGTGAGAACATGCGGTGTTTGGTTTTTTGTCCTTGCGATAGTTTACTGAGAATGATGTTTTCCAGTTTCATCCATGTCCCTACAAAGGACATGAACTCATCATTTTTTAGGGCTGCATAGTATTCCATGGTGTATATGTGCCACATTTTCTTAATCCAGTCTATCGTTGTTGGACATTTGGGTTGGTTCCAAGTCTTTGCTATTGTGAATAGTGCCGCAATAAACATACGTGTGCATATGTCTTTATAGCAGCATGATTTATAGTCCTTTGGGTATATACCCAGTAATGGGATGGCTGGGTCAAATGGTATTTCTAGTTCGAGATCCCTGAGGAATTGCCACACTGACTTCCACAATGGTTGAACTAATTTACAGTCCAACCAACAGTGTAAAAGTGTTCCTATTTCTCCACATCCTCTCCAGCACCTGTTGTTTCCTGACTTTTTAATGATTGCCATTCTAACTGGTGTGAGATGGTATCTCATTGTGGTTTTGATTTGCATTTCTCTGATAGCCAGTAATGATGAGCATTTTTTCACGTGTTTTTTGGCTGCATAAATGTCTTCTTTTGAGAAATGTCTGTTCATGTCCTTAGCCCACTTTTTGATGGGGTTGTTTGTTTTTTTCTTGTAAATTTGTTTGAGTTCATTGTAGATTCTGGATATTAGCCCTTTGTCAGATGAGTAGGTTGCAAAAATTTTCTCCCATTCTGCAGGTTGCCTGTTCACTCTGATGGTAGTTTCTTTTGCTGTGCAGAAGCTCTTTAGTTTAATTAGATCCCATTTGTCAATTTTGGCTTTTGTTGCCATTGCTTTTGGTGTTTTAGACATGAAGTCCTTGCCCACGCCTATGTCCTGAATGGTATTGCCTAGGCTTTCTTCTAGGGTTTTTATGGTTTTAGGTCTAACTTGTAAGTCTTTAATCCATCTTGAATTAATTTTTGTATAAGGTATAAGGAAGGGATCAAGTTTCAGCTTTCTACATATGGCTAGCCAGTTTTCCCAGCACCATTTATTAAATAGGGAATCCTTTCCCCATTGCTTGTTTTTGTCAGGTTTGTCAAAGATCAGATAGTTGTAGATATGTGGCATTATTTCTGAGGGCTCTGTTCTGTTCCATTGATCTATGTCTCTGTTGTGGTACCAGTACCATGCTGTTTTGGTTACTGTAGGCTTGTTAGTATAGTTTGAAGTCAGGTAGCGTGATGCCTCCAGCTTTGTTCTTTTGGCTTAGGATTGACTTGGCAATGCGGGCTCTTTTTTGGTTCCATATGAACTTTAAAGTAGTTTTTTCCAATTCTGTGAAGAAAGTCATTGGTAGCTTGATGGGGATGGCATTGAATCTATAAATTACCTTGTGCAGTATGGCCATTTTCACGATATTGATTCTTCCAACCCAAGAGCATGGAATGTTCTTCCATTTGTTTGTATCCTCTTTTATTTCGTTGAGCAGTGGTTTGTAGTTCTCCTTGAAGAGGTCCTTCACATCCCTTGTAAGTTGGATTCCTAGGTATTTTATTCTCTTTGAAGCAATTGTGAATGGGAGTTCATTCAGATGAAGGGATTTTAAATGTGGTACTCAGAAGTTGACTGTTCAAAGATCACACAGTTTACCATTTCAGCCTTCTTAGACACTTGAGAGTAAAAGGGAGCAACCTTCATTACACTGGACTGATAGCCATACCAAGGCTGTCCTGGGCAACTGGGCTACATGGTGTCTTACTAGTTAGGTGGCCCCTTTCACTAACAGACAAGCCATCTTTGGTCTATATTTCTAACTTTTTAGTGTCCAGTGGGCCTGTGACCTACACAGTTGTTATGCTGAATTAGGGAAGTGCAGCTTCATCAGGGACAGTTGCCATTAAATCCACTGGGCCAAATAGTCCTGTTGGCAGCTCACACTTGTCAGAGACAGCCCAGACCTTAACCTTAAAGTAGGTACATTTAGCTTTCAGAGCACACATGAGTGTTAAATCAGGACTTTTCCTGGTTGTACACAAGAAAGAGCAATGGATGCCCAAGTTCCATGCATTTGCTAGGTGCACTCATTTTGTGGGATTCTAGAACATTTCATTCCAAGAGCCTTTGCAAAAACCAACACAGGATCTGAGAATGCATGTGTGCTGGGTAAACTGTGGTATAAACTCATACCAGTTAGCCAAGTTCAGAAGGCTGGGGCCAAGGGAGCTGGAAGTATAGCATTGTTCACAGCATTGCATGAGAGAAGTTATTTCCATTGCAATACAACACAACTTTGACTGTCTGTGAAGCATATGTGATTCCTTTTAAAAAATTAATTATAATTATGTATAGATTTTTCAAGGTTTTCTAAGAAACTAATTTTACCATATTAAAACAATTGTAGTTCTTCCTCCCTTATACATTTTTTTCTTTCTCTTGTTTTATTGCCCTGGCTAAAATCTCCAGTGAAAGCTGAATAACATGTTAGTCATCACTAACAACCTTGGAAAGGTCCTGATATTAAGGGAAATACTGTTACCATTTCACTAGTATATGTGAGATTGGCTGTAGGGAGTTTCGAAAGCTCCTTTCCAGAATCAAGAAGCTCTTTTTTATTCCTACATTGCCAAGAGATTTTAACATGAGTAGACAGTTTTCCTTCTCCCTTAACTTGGTGAATTATATAAATTAGTTTTCTAAAAATTAAACTAACTTGTGTTCCTGGCATAAACCCAGCTTGGTTTGTATTGTGTTTTTATACTCTGCTTATATTTATTAGTATTTTTGTGCCTATGTTCACAGGTGACATTGACCTATAATTTTCAAATCTGTTGCTCTTCTTTGTCAGGTTTTATTTATTTTATTTTTTTTTTTTGAGATGGAGTCTTGCTCTATTGCCCAGGCTGGAGTGCAGTGGCGCAATCTCGGCTCACTGCAAGCTCCGCCTCCCGGGTTCACGCCATTCTCCTGCCTCAGCCTCTCCGAGTAGCTGAGACTACAGGCGCCCGCCACCACGCCTGGCTAATTTTTTTGTATTTTTAGTAGAGATGGGGTTTCACCATGGTCTCGATCTCCTGACCTCGTGATCCGCCCACCTCGGCCTCCCAAAGTGCTGGGATTACAAGCTTGAGCCACCGTGCCCAGATTTGTCAGGTTTTAGTTTTTAGTGTTAATGTTACACTATCCCCATAAATTGAGTAAGGCACTATGCCTTGTTTTTCTGTTTTCCAAAAAAAAAAAAAAGAAGAAAAGAAAAAACATGTATATAAAATTAGATTAGTTGTTCCTTAATTTATAATATTTTATTTTGAGTTGGTTTCTAGTAAGGAACAGGTTCTAGGAATTTGTTTATCTAACTTTCCAATTAATTTGCAAACTTATTTATGATATCATCTTATTCTCTAAGTGTGTATGCATCTGTCTGCATCTCTAGTATCAAGCCTGTTAGTATTTATACCTTCTTTTTTTCTTTTTTAGGATGGGAGTTATCTTTTTCTCTTTTCAAAAAACCAACTTCTGACTTGCTAGATTCTCTCTACTGAATAACTGTTTTCTATCCCAACTTCTTTTTTTTGCTTCCATCTACTTTCTTTGGGCTTTTTCTACTCTTCTTTGTCTAATTTCTGATGATGGATACCTAGCTTATTTATTTTTAGTCTTTCTTCTTTTCTCACTAAATTGTTCTCTATATATCACAGTAACTAGATGTAGTCTTTTTATCATTCAATTCTTTTCTAGTTTGATTTTTTTCTTTGACCTGTGTGTTATCTAAAAACACATTTTTAAATTAACAAAATATGAGGTTTTTCTAATTGTCTTTTTGCTATTGATTTCAAACTTAATTGCATTGTCCTCAGAGACTGTGGCCTGTATGATACCACTTCTCTGAAATGTATTTAGACTTACCTGGTCCATGTTATGGTCAACTTTCCTAAGTATTTCACAGGTGCTTGAGGAGAATATATATTTATGAATTTTTGAGTACAGTGTCTTATGTATAATCTTTATATCAAGCTTGATATTGTGCTGCTCAAATCTTCTATATTCTTGCTCAATTTTTGACTGCTTGTTATATCAATTACTAAAAAAGGCATTTGAAAATCTACCACAACAATAGTTTGTCTATTTCCATTTGCAATTATGTCTGTTTATGCTTTATGCATTTTAAGGTCAAGTTATTAGGTACATACAAGTTCAGGATTGCTATATATTTCTTTTTCACTTTGGCTCTCTGCACTGCATTTTGGATAATTTGTTTACATCTGTCCTTCATTTTACTAATTCTATCAAGTTGTGTTTAATCTGCTATATAGCCTATCCTATGTGGTTTTTGCCATTACTTTTAATGACAACCTAACAATGTGATGTTATGACATATGTATACAATGTAAAATAATTAAATGAAACTAATTAATATATTCATTACCTCACATACCATTTTTTGTGGTGAGAACATTTGGAATTTATTCTCTTAGCAATTTTGAAATACAACGTATATTATTAGCTATAGTCAACATGTTGTGTAGTAGATCTCAAAAATGTATTCCCTCTGTCTAACTGAAACTATGTACCCTTTGACCAACATCTCCCCATGCCCCCATCCCAGCCTCTGCTAACTACCATTCTACTCTCTGCTATTATGAGTTCTACTGTTTTATATTCCACGTATGAGCAAGATCATGCACTATTTGTCTTTCTGTGCTGACTTCTTTCACTTAGCATGATGTCCTCCAGGGTCATCCATGTTGTTGCAAATGACAGAATTCCCTTCTTTTTTTAAGGCTGAATAGCATTCATTATATGTATATACCACATTTTCTTTATCTACTAAATGGCCATTATCAAAAAGACAAAAGACAATAAGTGTTGTCAAGGATGTGGAGGAAACAACCCTTGTACACTGTTGGTGAGAACGTAATTTAGTATAACCATTATGTAAAATTATATGGAGGTTTCTCAAAAAACTAAAAATAGAACTACCATGTGATCAGCAATTCCACTTCTGGATGTATGTCCAAGGACTTTGAAATCAGTGTATCAAAGAGATAAATGCACTCTCATGTTAATCACAGCATTACTCACAAGAGCCAAGATATGGAATCAGCCTGGCATTTATGAAACTCACCATTGCAGGGGTTGGTGGCTGAAATCAGTGCTCCCTGCCAGTCTGAGAAGTCTACATTCAATTGATCACATTCAAAATTTCACACACCTGTCTTTTTCATGTAAAGTTTTTCATTAATGGCTTAATTTATATTTAATTACCCCAAATAATGAACTCCAAAATTATTTATTTTCTGGGCCCAGAAATCAACAAATAATCTCTCTAGCATTGAGTGTTCTCTGTGCTTTTCCTGTGATCATTAGGCATAGAACTCAGGAACTTTATAATTCTCATTAGGGCCTAGTTACCAGATTATTTAAAGCATAAATCTTATTGCTAATTACAATGGCTGAGGAAAAACAAAAACAGAAACTAACTTTTTCACCATCCTGACGTGGCTCCTTTAAATGGGCCTCCAAATCATGAAGGAAATGGCATGTGTAATGGATACATTTTTCATCTTGATGCTCAGGAAGGCAACCGCATTTCTTTTGCAGATAAATTTCAGGAAATGGTCCCATAACTCCCCTTCTGTAATAAGACACTTAATAAGATAAAATCAGATGAAAATCAAGGCTTCTACCCATAAAATAGTCCAGAATAATATTGGATCATTCGAGCGGGGAGCCCAATTTAAAGAAGCTGAGCATTATCTTACATTTAACAGACATTTGAGTTTAGCCAAGATTAGAAAACAAAATCTCTTGCTAGCTCATGAGGGAGCTCACAGGAATTTAGTCATTCATTCAACACCTATTTAATGAGTGGCTGCTGTGCACTGTATTCCAGAATTAGGGAGTCAGATATGAACAAAATAGGCATAATTCTACGTCTATGGGGCTCATGGCCTAGAGAAGGAACAAACAGATTATTGTGTGATTCCAGTCAGGGAATGCTGAAAGGTCTAATGCTGTGAGTGGATCTTCATTCAGACCATAGGGATGACAGATGTGGCATTATAGTTCCTCTTGAAGGATTGGGGAGCTGGTTAGACAAAGGCAGGTTTGTCAGTGTTGGAGGCCAGAAGGGAAGAAGCACAGTCCTGGAGGGCCCAATGTGGCTAAGATTGCTTTCTTCCTTATTCTTCCTCTTCCTTTTTCCCCTTCTCTTCATCTTAATTTCCATCTTCAGTAATAGTAAAGCATAGTATAGGTGGTAAGGGGCAAAGGGAAAAAGAATACTGAATTATCAGAGAAGAGTCTCTGCCTTTTGGACTCCCTAGATACCAGACCTGGTACACAACGTAGAAAACCAAATACACCCAGATCTATGCCAAGACAAATAATAAATAAACTTCTAAAAACTAAAGAAAAAAATTGAAAGCACATAGAAACAATGCATTACTTACAGGGAAAGATCAATGAGGATGACAGCAGAGTTCTCCATCTCAAACCATGGAGGCCAGAAGGAAGTGGCATAATATTTTTTAAGTGCTGAAAGAAAAGCATGGTCAACTGTGAATTCCTTATCTGGGGAAACATTCCTTCAGGAAGGAAAGGAAAATCAAGACATTCTCGGCCGGGCGCGGTGGCTCACGCCTGTAATCCCAGCACTTTGGGAGGCCGAAGCAGGCAGATCATGAGGTCAGGAGATCAAGACCATCCTGGCTAACATGGTGAAACCCCATCTCTATGAAAAATACAAAAAATTAGCCGGGTGTGGTGGCGGGTGCCTGTAGTCCCAGCTACTCAGGAGGCTGAAGCAGGAGAATGGTGTGAACCCGGGAGGCAGAGCTTGCAGTGAGCTGAGATCACGCCACTGTACTCCAACCTAGGTGACAGATCGAGACTCCATCTCAAAAAAAAAAAAAAAAAGAAGAAGGAAAACTGAAAGTTTGTCATTGGCATAAATATTATATATATATTATATATGTAAAATGTAAAAATATATATCTATATATAAAATATACTATATAATATATACCTATGTATTATATATCGATATATAATATATAGGTATTATATATCGATATATATAATATATAGATTACATATGTATTATATATCGATATATAATATATATGTATTATATATAATTCACACACACACACACACATATATATATTTCGTTTTCTTTTTTTGAGATGGAGCCTCGCTCTGTCACCCAGGCTGGAATGCAGTGGCGCGATCTTGGCCCACTGCAACCTGCATCTGCCTGGCTCAGGTGATTCTCCTGCCTCAGCCTCCCAAGTAGCTGGGATTACAGGCACCCACCACCGTGCCCAGCTAATTTTTGTATTTTTAGTAGAGACGGGGTTTCTTCATGTTGGCAAGGCTGGTCTCGAACTCCTGACCTCAGGTGATCCGCCTGCCTCAGCCTCCCAAAGTGCTGGGATTACGGGCATGAGCCACCACACTCAGCCAGCAGATATATTTTTAAAGAGTGGCTAAAGAACTTCCTCAGGGAGCAAATGGTAAAAGAAGGAATTCTGGAGCAGAGCAGCCCCAGCAAGGGAGTACTTAGGAATTAGTGGGTAAGGAAAGAATTGAAAAGGCTTATAGTGTCCTCAAGAAGGAAGAAGAAAGGAAGGAAGGAAGAAGCAGCAATGGAAAGAGTAAAAATATGGATACATACAATAGACTATCTCTGTCCTCATGAGTTTTATAAATAATATTTGGTAACTGAAACAAAAATTATAACCCCATCTGACATTCAAGACAATTATATGGAAAAGTGGGAAAGGCAAAGGAACCTAAATGAAAATAAGGTTTTCATACTTCACTCAAAGTGGAAAAATGTACACACAGTAGACTGTGATAAGGGACAGATATATGCTACAATGCCAAGAGCAACCACTACAGAAACTATATAAAGAAATACAGTAAAAAACCCTATGAGTAAATTAGGATGGGATCCCAAAAAATGTTTAAGCCACAGGAAGGCAAGGAAAAGAGAAACAAAGGAATGAGAACTAGAAGAAACAGTAGCAGAAGAAACTGCTAAAGAATTTTCAAAATCTAGGAAAATTCTTTTTTTTTTTTTAATTTATTTTTTATTATTATTATACTTTAGGTTTTAGGGTACATGTGCACAATGTGCAGGTTTGTAACATATGTATCCATGTGCCGTGTTGGTTTGCTGCACCCATTAACTCGTCATTTAGCATTAGGTGTATCTCCTAATGCTGTCCCTCCCCCCTCCCCCCAACCCCACAACAGTCCCCGGAGTGTGATGTTCCCCTTCCCGTGTCCATGGGTTCTCATTGTTCAATTCCCACCTATGAGTGAGAACATGCGGTGTTTGGTTTTTTGTCCTTGCGATAGTTTACTGAGAATGATGTTTTCCAGTTTCATCCATGTCCCTACAAAGGACGTGAACTCATCATTTTTTATGGCTGCATAGTATTCCATGGTGTATATGTGCCACATTTTCTTAATCCAGTCTATTGTTGTTGGACATTTGGGTTGGTTCCAAGTCTTTGCTATTGTGAATAGTGCCGCAACAAACATACATGTGCATGTGTCTTTATAGCAGCATGATTTATAGTCCTTTGGGTATATACCCAGTAATGGGATGGCTGGGTCAAATGGTATTTCTAGTTCTAGATCTCTGAGGAATCGCCACACTGACAATTCTTACAAAGTTTTGGAAAGTTCTGCATCTTCCCAGCAGAGCCCCAGTCCGGACTCCATGACAATAACTTCTCACTGTCTGAAAGGTCCTCTCAAACCAGGGTATTCCAAAACTACCCAGAAGGAATGGATGTGATTCTGTAAGTGACCTCAGTTACTCTTGGCAGCTACCTGAAAACATACTTAAAGAACTTGCTTTTCCCTCTGTAGAGGCTACCTTTGGAGGGATGAGAAGACTGTGGTAGAGGGGTTTTCGCACTTTGGGCAGGCTCCCCCAACACAGGAGGGACCATAACTCAGCCTGGGAGTTCAGGTGAGAGCCACCAGGGCAGACCTTGCTGCTCTTCACCAGGTGCCAGGACATGCAGTGTGAGCTGGCTTTCCTGGCTGCTTAGACACCTGCCTCCTGCCTCACACTCAGGACCTCTGGTGTTGCAGAAAGAATACCAATCCTATCATCAGGCATTCCAGGCTTAAATCCTAGCTCAGCCCCTTACTAACTTTCTGTCCTCCAGTTCCACTATGCATCAGAGATAATGCTGTTTCAGGGAGGTGCTAGGAGGAATAAACAAGGTAACCCAGTACCTACTTCAGGGGACCTCTAATGAATGGTGGGTGCTCCCGATTTCCAGAACTGGGTTCAGAGAAGAGATTTTGACAGCCATGGCCCCCTACATTCCAGCAGGTAGTAGATAGCAGCAAGCGGATCTCGGGGTGGGCACTGAGGCTGGTTGGCATTCAGAGCTCTGGGGTAGGAACAAGGGAAGCCAGCGCCATGCCCTATGACCAGGACAATGCTGGGGGGTGATTGGGGAATTCATAATATGCCAGAAGGCAGTATCAGTTAACTCCTCTCATGCCACTGCTACATGGATGAACATATTATCACAGCAACTGTTGCTGGACATGCACGAAGATATGATTGTCCCCTTGGAGAGAGGTCCCAAGAATAAGTGGGGCAAGCAACCTAGTGTGGCTATCATGAGGAAGTGGTGTGGCTGAGTTAGTGTGGATTCTGATACCAGCCCCATCTGCCCTTGGACAAAGCTCCAAAGCCACACTTTCTCCTTAGTCAGATGAGTGTAACAGCCCCAGCCTCATAGGGCTGTGGATGAAATTCAGTGAGAGGCACATGCAAGGGGCTCAGCCCTGCACCTGGACAGGAGTAAGCACTGATACATGTTACCTATTATTGTTGCTGTTGTTGTTATTGTTATCACTGGGAAGTGAGATGGATAAGTAGATCAACAGAACAAAGAATACAAACTGAAATGTCTGCTTCAAGAAGGGAGCATGTTATGAGAAACCAGGCTTTAGTTCTATTACAGAGGGAATTTATCCAGTGTGAATGTAATAGGTTAAGAAGCCAAAGCAAGAGGGCTAGTCTGTGATCAGTGGCATGGTAGCCAATGTTTAACTAGTTCTCCAGGGGAAAAGAAAGCTTTGATTTGTAGTGTTTGCCAATTTCCACTTTGTAAATACTACTACCTTGTACATTGTTAAGCTGCCAACATGTCATCACTGAATGCAGAGTTGGGAAAAAATGTACACAGAGAGCTCTCTGGATCCAGAACGAGTCTGCTTCAGCATACCACTGACTGGGGTGGAACGGGGTGGAGCAGGGTGTTTCCAAGAAACAACAGGAAGATTCAGATTGGAGACTGCACTAGGGATTATCACTTTTTCTGTGACCAGCTGGAGGTAGGGGTGCCACTGCTGGGGCACAAAGATGCCTGTGCCTCACTACACCATTGTCTTGTGTTTGTAAGTGGGGACAGACAGGATACCCTATGCTATAAAAAGGAGAGGGAGCAAGACCCAGTCACCAGGAAGGAGGCTGGCAGAAGTGCCAGGCTCTGTGCAGAAAAAGGTGGGCAGCCACGAAGAACAAGACCCAGGCCAAGGGCTGGTTGACCTGGGAGCCAATAAGCAGTGATGCTGTGGGAAGACAGCAGGGGTCCCCAAGGCTTTTGGCACCTGGTTTGATTGGCAACAAGTAGGGGTAGGAGGGGAGGGGGGACAGATGTTGGAACTCATCAGTCTTTACTAGTCTCCAAACCTCATAATTTTTTTCTCATTTGTTCAGATGGTTGTGGTTCTTGGGAACCTGAACTCCTTATTTTAGTCAGAACTGGTTCAGAACCTAGAGCAGGACTAGAGCTAAGAACATAAGCTGAAGGATCAGTCAATACAACTATGAGGAACAGAGTTGTGGATCTCTCCATTACTGGAAAACCAGGAATTGTTACCCTAATATATCCTGAATGTTAATCAGCTTTTATTCATTCATCCAGCTGATATTGGCCCAGTGCCTGCTCTGTGCCAGGTACCATGCTTGAGTTAAAGACACAGACCTGAATAGATGAGGCTCCTACCCTTCAGGACCTCAGAGTCTAGTATGGGAGACAGAAAACCATCAGCCCCAACCCTACAGAGCTAGTGCTGGTGCTGGGAGGTTACCCAGCAGGCAGTGCAGAGGCCCTTAGGTATGTGAGCCAGGAAACCAGAGCCCATCTCTGTGGCTGGAGCCTGTGGCTGTGAAGAAGTGCAGGGCCCAGCCCCAGAGGGCTTTCTCAGCCCTGGTAGGGAGTAGGATTATCTTGAGAACAGAGGACAGCCATTAGGTATTTTTGGCAGAGGCTGGCATGCTCAGATTCGTGTTTTTGAGACAATGACTCTGGCTGCTGGCTGGAGGCAGAAAGTCAGGAAGGAGGCCACTGTAGTGATCCATGGCAGGGGATGAGGACTTGGCCTTGGTGGTAACCAGAGGAATGGTAAGACACAGATAGAGAAAGATCTAGGCATGTGGAGGGTGTAGGGGAGGGAGGAGTCAGGAGTGATTGCAGCTTGGGCACCTGCGTAATGCTGGTGTCATTCCCAGGGAGGTGGTCCCAGAAAGTAGCAGCTTACAGGGTGGATGATGCATGGATGTGAGGGCCTGGGATCCCTCTGGTGTACAGCACACCTAGGACTCCAGTTTTACTGCTATATGACTACTCTTCTGTGGTGACAGGAGACACTAGGTGACAGGAGAAAGGGTTGGATGGGGAAAGTAGGTATCTGACTGCCAACTTAATCCAAAACTGGACTCTTAGTTATTAAGAAGTATTCAGTCTTTCCTTACTAAGCACTTAAGTTTAAGGAGCATTTTTGCGCGCATTATGTTATTTTAAGCTTTCAACTATCCATGAGGTGTGTGGAGCCATTATTTCAATTTTGTACCTGAAGAAATTGATGCTTACAGAGGCTGTTAGAACATCATCCTTTTTCATTTACAACCCTTGAAGCCATCTTTAAGCTTGGCGGCTTTCCATGCAGGTTCTTCTAGGCGTGAGACAGGAGAGTAGTCACATAGCAGTGGAACTGGAGTCCTAGATAGGCTGTGCCTAAATGCTAGAAGTGTTTACTGGATTTGTCTGAGATGCAAAAAAATTAACTCAAGTAAGAGCCAAAACCAAACAAAGGCAAAAAGGAGACATGAGATTTTATAGAATGGTTTTCTGAGGTTTACAAAAATATTATCATAAAGCTTTTATATGTTTGTTCCAAGGGAAGGGCCTCTCTCTGTTGGATGTTGCTGGCTTTTTATATTTTAATGGCCTTGGCAATGGATCGTTCATGCAGAATTGCATTTGCTTCCTTAAAAACCATTTTCTATAGATTTCTATTTTCCTCTCCAAAATTACATACGGAGTCTTTAGGCCAAGGTAAATTGGATAATGCAAAAGCCTGTGAGTCTGTTTCAGTGGGAAAAGGTCAAGCAAAGTCACACCCTACACTGCATATACCTCTACTAATAATATAAAAGTGCTTCTCTCAATCCTTTTATTTATGACCTTGGGAAAGTCTCTCTTATGAGTTATTGTATCTAGTATGGTGTTACTGGATGCTGAAAAACACTTCATGAATACTTGTTGCATTCAAAATTTCATCAAGAATAATCAGTGGAGCCAAGATGGCCAAATAGGAACCGCTCCGGTCTACAGCTCCCAGCTTGAGCAACGCAGAAGATGGGTGATTTCTGCATTTCCATCTGAGGTATCGGGTTCATCTCACTAGGGAGTGCCAGACAGTGGGCGCAAGAGAGTGGGTGCAGCGCACCGTGTGCGAGCCGAAGCAGGGCAAGGCATTGCCTCACTCGGGAAGCGCAAGGGGTCAGGGAGTTCCCTTTCCTAGTCAAAGAAAGGGGTGACAGACAGCACCTGGAAAATCGGGTCACTCCCACCCTAATACTGCGCTTTTCCAACGGGCTTAAAAAATGGCACACCAGGAGATTATATCCCACACCTGGCTCAGAGGGTCCTACACCTACGGAGTCTCGATGATTGCTAGCACAGCAGTCTGAGATCAAACTGCAAAGTGGCAGCGAGGCTGGGGGAGGGGTGCCCACCATTGCCCAGGCTTGCTTAGGTAAACAAAGCAGCCAGGAAGCTCAAACTGGGTGGAGCCCACCACAGCTCAAGGAGGCCTGCCTGCCTCTGTAGGCTCCACCTCTTGGGGCAGGGCACAGACAAACAAAAAGATAGCAGTAACCTCTGCAGACTTAAATGTCCTTGTCTGACAGCTTTGAAGAGAGCAGTGGTTCTCCCAGCATGCAGCTGGAGATCTGAGAACGGGCAGACTGCCTCCTGAAGTGCGTCCCTGAACCCTGACCCCGAGCAGCCTAACTGGGAGGCACCCCCAAGTAGGGGCAGACTGACACCTCACACAGCCGGGTACTCCTCTGAGACAAAACTTCCAGAGGAACAATCAGACAGCAGCATTCGCGGTTCATGAAAATCCGCTGTTCCGCAGCCACCGCTGCTGAGACCCAGGCAAACAGCGTCTGGAGTTGACCTCTAGCAAACTCCAACAGACCTGCAGCTGAGGGTCCTGTCTGTTAGAAGGAAAACTAACAAACAGAAAGGACATCCACACCAAAAACCCATCTGTACATCACCATCATCAAAGACCAAAAGTAGATAAAACCACAAAGATGGGGAAAAAACAGAGCAGAAAAACTGGAAACTCTAAAAAGCAGAGCGCCTCTCCTCCTCCAAAGGAATGCAGTTCCTCACTAGCAACGGAACAAAGCTGGATGGAGAATGACTTTGATAAGTTGAGAGAAGAAGGCTTCAGATGATCAAGCTACTCCGAGCTACAGGAGGAAATTCAAACCAAAGGCAAAGAAGTTAAAAACTTTGAAAAAAATTTAGACGAATGTATAACTAGAATAACCAATACAGAGAAGTGCTTAAAGGAGATGATGGAGCTGAAAGCCAAGGCTCGAGAACTACATGAAGAATGCAGAAGCCTCAATAGCTGATGCGATCAACTGGAAGAAAGGGTATCAGTGATGGAAGATGAAATGAATGAAACAAAGTGAGAAGGGAAGTTTAGAGAAAAAAGAATAAAAAGAAATGAACAAAGCCTCCAAGAAATATGGGACTATGTGAAAAGACCAAATCTATGTCTGATTGGTGTATCTGAAAGTGACGGGGACAATGGAACCAAGTTGGAAAACACTCTGCAGGATATTATCCAGGAGAACTTCCCCAGTCTAGCAAGGCAGGCCAACATTCAGATTCAGGAAATACAGAGAATGCCACAAAGATACTCCTTGAGAAGAGCAACTCCAAGACACATAATTGTCAGATTCTCCAAAGTTGAAATGAAGGAAAAAATATTCAGGGAAGCCAGAGAGAAAGGTCAGATTACCCACAAAGGGAAGCCCATCAGACTAACAGCGGATCTTTCGGCAGAAACTCTACAAGCCAGAAGAGAGTGGGGGCCAATATTCAACATTCTTAAAGTAAAGAATTTTCAACCCAGAATTTCATATCCAGCCAAACTAAGCTTCATAAGTGAAGGAGAAATAAAATACTTTACAGACAAGCAAATGCTGAGTGATTTTGTCACCACCAGGCCTGCCCTAAAAGAGCTCCTGAAGGAAGTGCTAAACATGGAAAGGAACAACCAGTACCAGCCACTGCAAAATCATGCCAAATTGTAAAGACCATCGAGGCTAGGAAGAAACTGCATCAACTAACAAGCAAAATAACCAGCTAACATCATAATGACAGGATCAAATTCACACATAACAATATTAACCTTAAATGTAAATGGGCTAAACGCTCCAATTAAAAGACACAGACTGGCAAATTGGATAAAGAGTCAAGACCCATCAGTGTGCTGTATTCAGGAAACCCATCTCATGTGCAGAGACACACATAGACTCAAAATAAAAGGATGGAGGAAGACCTACCAAGCAAATGGAAAACAAAAAAAGGCAGGGGTTGCAATCCTATTCTCTGACAAAACAGACTTTAAACCAACAAAGATCAAAAGAGACAAAGAAGGCCATTACATAATGGTAAAGGGATCAATTCAACAAGAAGAACTAACTCTCCTAAATATATATGCACCCAATACACGAGCACCCAGATTCATAAAGCAAGTCCTGAGTGACCTACAAAGAGACTTAGACTCCCACACAATAATAATGAGAGACTTTAACACCCCACTGTCAATATTAGACAGATCAACGAGACAGAAAGTTAACAAGGATACCCAGGAATTGACTCAGCTCTGCACCAAACGGACGTAATAGACATCTACAGAACTCTCCACCACAAATCAACAGAATATACATTTTTTTCAGCACCACACCACACCTATTCCAAAATTGACCACATAGTTGGAAGTAAAGCTCTCCTCAGCAAATGTAAAAGAACAGAAATTATAACAAACTGTCTCTCAGACCACAGTGCAATCAAACTAGAACTCAGGATTAAGAAACTCACTCAAAACTGCTCAACTACATGGAAACTGAACAACCTGCTCCTGAATGACTACTGGGTACATAATGAAATGAAGGCAGAAATAAAGATGTTCTTTGAAACCAATGAGAACAAAGACGCAACATACCAGAATCTCTGGGACACATTCAAAGCAGTGTGTAGAGGGAAATTTATAGCACTAAATGCCCACAAGAGAAAGCAGGAAAGATCCAAAATTGACACCCTAACATCACAATTAAAAGCACTAGAGAAGCAAGAGCAAACACATTCAAAAGCTAGCAGAAGGCAAGAAATAACTAAAATCAGAGCAGAACTGAAGGAAATAGGACACAAAAAACCCTTCAAAAAATTAATGAACCCAGGAGCTGGTTTTTTGAAAAGATCAACAAAATTGATAGACCACTAGCAAGACTAATAAGAAAAGACAGAAGAATCAAATAGACACAATAAAAAATGATAAAGGGGATATCAGCACCGATCCCACAGAAATACAAACTACCATCAGAGAATACTACAAACACCTCTACGCAAATAAACTAGAAAATTTAGAAGAAATGCATAAATTCCTCCACACATACACCCTCCCAAGACCAAACCAGGAAGAAGTTGAATCTCTGAATAGACCAATAACAGGCTCTGAAATTGTGGCAATAATCAATAGCTTACCAACCAAAAAGAGTCCAGGACCAGACTGATTCACAGCCAAATTCTACCAGAGGTACAAGGAGGAGCTGGTACCATTACTTCTGAAACTATTCCAATCAATAGACAAAGAGGGAATCCTCCCTAACTCATTTTATGAGGCCACCATCATCCTGATACCAAAGCCTGGCAGAGACACAACCGAAAAACAGAACTTTAGACCAATATCCTTGGTGAACACTGATGCAAAAATCCTCAATAAAATAGGGGCAAACCAAATCCAGCAGCACTTCAAAAAGCTTATCCACCATGATCAAGTGGGCTTCATCCCTGGGATGTAAGGCTGGTTCAGCATACACAAATCAATAAATGTAATCCAGCACATAAACAGAACCAAAGACAAAAACCACATGATTATCTCAATAGATGCAGAAAAGGCCTTTGACAAAATTCAACAACTCTTCATGCTAAAAACTCTCAATAAATTAGGTATTGATGGGATGTATCTCAAAATAATAAGAGCTATCTATGACAAACCCACAGCCAATATCATACTGAATGGGCAAAAACTGCAAACATTTCCTTTGAAAATGGGCACAAGACAGGGATGCCCTCTCTCATCACTCCTATTCAACATAGTGTTGGAAGTTCTGGCCAGGGCAATTAGGCAGGAGAAGGAAATAAAGCGTATTCAATTAGGAAAAGAGGAAGTCAAATTGTCCCTGTTTGCAGATGACATGATTGTATATCTAGAAAACCCCATTGTCTCAGCCCAAAATCTCCTTAAGCTGATAAGCAACTTCAGCAAAGTCTCAGGATACAAAATCAATGTACAAAAATCACAAGAATTCTTGTACACCAGTAACAGACAAACGGAGAGCCAAATCATGAGTGAACTCCCATTCACAATTGCTTCAAAGAGAATAAAATACCTAGGAATCCAACTTACAAGGGATGTGAAGGACCTCTTCAAGGAGAACTACAAACCACTGCTCAATGAAATAAAAGAGGATACAAACAAATGGAAGAACATTCCATGCTCATGGGTAGAAAGAATCAATATCGTGAAAATGGCCATACTGCCCAAGGTAATTTATAGATTCAATGCCATCCCCATCAAGCTACCAATGTCTTTCTTCACAGAATTGGAAAAATCTACTTTAAAGTTCATATGGAACCAAAAAAGAGCCCGCATCACCAAGTCAATCCTAAGCCAACAGAACAAAGCTGGAGGCATCACACTACCTGACTTCAAACTATACTACAAGGCTACAGTAAACAAAACAGCATGGTACTGGTACCAAAACAGAGATATAGATCAATGGAACAGAACAGAGCCCTCAGAAATAACACCGCATATCTACAACTATCTGATCTTTGACAAACCTGACAAAAACAAGCAATGGGGAAGGATTCCCTATTTAATAAATGATGCTGGGAAAACTGGCTAGCCATATGTAGAAAGCTGAAACTGGATCCCTTCCTTACACCTTATACAAAAATTAATTCAAGATGGATTAAAGACTTACAAGTTAGACCTAAAACCATAAAAACCCTAGAAGGAAACCTAGGCAATACCATTCAGGACATAGGCATGGGCAAGGACTTCATGTCTAAAACACCAAAAGCAATGGCAACAAAAGCCAAAATTGACAAATAGGATCTAATTAAGCTAAAGAGCTTCTGCACAGCAAAAGAAACTACCATCAGAGTGAATAGGCAACCTACAGAATGGGAGAAAATTTTTGCAACCTACTCATCTGACAAAGGGCTAATATCCAGAATCTACAATGAACTCAAACAAGTTTACAAGAAAAAAACAAACAACCCCATCAAAAAGTGGGCAAAGACATGAACGACACTTCTCAAAAGAAAACATTTATGCAGCCAAAAAACACATGAAAAAATGCTCATCATCACTGGCCATCAGAGAAATGCAAATCAAAACCACAATGAGATACCATCTCACACCAGTTAGAATGGCAATCATTAAAAAGTCAGGAAACAACAGGTGCTGGACAGGATGTGGAGAAATAGGAACACTTTTACACTGTTGGTGGGACTATAAACTAGTTCAACCATTGTGGAAGTCAGTGTGGCAATTCCTCAGGGATCTAGAACTAGAAATGCCATTTGACCTAGCTATCCCATTACTGGATATATACCCAAAGGATAATAAATCATGCTGCTATAAAGACACATGCACATGTATGTTTATTGCGGCACTATTCACAATAGCAAAGACTTGGAACCAACCCAAATGTCCAACAACGATAGACTGGATTAAGAAAATGTGTCACATATACACCATGGAATACTATGCAGCCATAAAAAAGGATGAGTTCATGTCCTTTGTAGGGACATGGATGAAACTGGAAATCATCATTCTCAGTAAACTATCGCAAGGACAAAAAACCAAACACCACATGTTCTCACTCATAGGTGGGAATTGAACAATGAGAACACATGGACACAGGAAGGGGAACATCACACTCTGGGGACTGTTGTGGTGTGGGGGGAGTGGGGAGGGATAGCATTAGGAGATATACCTAATGCTAAATGACGAGTTAATTGGTGCAGCACACCAACATGGCACATGTATACGTATGTAACCTGCACATTGTGTGCATGTACCCTAAAACTTAAAGTATAATAATAATAATAATAATAATAAAGAGTAATCAACATATTCAGTTTTATTTCTGTTCATTTTTTCTTGCCTGGTGAGCTTTGAGACCTTGTACAGAATCCCTGATCTTTCTGGGCCTCACCTGTGAAGATGATGATGATCACGGAGCCCTGTGACACATTTCTCAGAGGTCCAGGTGCTGGCTGGTGAGGAGCTAGACAGGTGCTCTGTGCTGAAATTCACCAAAGTTGTGAAGGGTATGATTGTGTTCGGGCATTCCATGCCCTTGGAATTGGAGAGCATCAGGACTCCCTAAGACAGTTGGGAAAAAGAGGAAAGGAAGGGGCAGTGGGGGAGTTTGCCTTTGCATATGAGAAGTGACCATCTGGTATGGGGTGTGAGGCTCAAGTCCTTGAAAAAACCCTCATTCCTTGTTGGCCAGCTAGATTTTTACCTATCATCATTTCTGCTGAAGGATGACTACTAGCCTCTAAGAGCAAGTCAGCTGGAAGCATTATAGCATAGGGTTCAGTTTTAAGAAAGGAAACCCTAACTCAGATGACCGGCTTCATTCACTTTTAACTGATTGTGTAACAAACCTCCTGGCTTATGCATTTCTCTGCCCAGGACTATCTCAGAATATCTTTCAGAAATAAAAGGCCAGTAAATGCTGACATTTTATGTGGCACGTGTTTCTGTGCCTTCCTTTCCTCAACAGTAGTGTCCTACTTCTACTTGGTGTATGTTTCGTGCATGGGTATCGAGGACATACAGTGTTGAGTTGTATTGTAGTGTGGTGGGCTGTGGAACCTTAAGTAGGCTGTCTCCTCCAACATGCAGGTGGAACAGAGGTGGATCTTCAAGAAGCAGAGGATGCCCTTTCTTTCTTTCAGTCATGGTTTCTCGGGTGTGGACTTCAGGAGGTCCATATGTGTGCTTCCAGGCAAGCGAGCACATGTGGCACCTACCATAGGAAGACAGTAGCCCTCAGCAGGAAGTAGGCCTCTGCGCATCAGAGAGCTGAGCCAGCTGAAGGCCCCTTCCGTGTTCACCACTCCTTTATGACTCTGGAGCCTTCATTCGAGCCTTGATTGGGCCCACTGACTTGTTCTCCTGGGATTATCCCCAGCTGAGCCACTGAAGGGGTCAACTATTAACTGAGAGGGTAGAGTAGAAGAGGGTCTGGCTATGAGGCTGAGACCCACATTTTGGGTTTCCTGACCAGATGCTTCACCTTAGTAAAACCTTTCCTTCTAGTACTAGCCACTTTTTTAAAATTAAAGAACATGGTATTTCTCTACAATAGTAAATTTAATGGTCATGTGGTAAATCACAAACACCCCAGACCTCCTCCTATTTCTAATTGAAATACTAAGCACATACTTTTGAAATAATAAGCACATACAAAGCATATACTTTTGCAGACACTTGCTGAGTATATTCTTAGCTGGCTTGTGTTGTATCTGAAATACTAGACAGGAATGGCTTAATGAGTATTCGCATCATGGCAACAGGGTGTTTTGCTTGTCACTTCTAATTCTCACATCTAATAATGCATTTGATCTACAAATTAGACTGCAGGATTCTTGTCCAAGCGGCATCAGGGGCCAGGTGGGTTGAGGGAGAATTCAAACAAGATAAATGCTCTTTCTCAATTATCTCTTCTTCTTCCCAGAACCTCCCAGAAGGAGCATTCCTGTACTAAAACTGCCCAAAGAAGTCTTCATTTTCTACTCCCTGGTAATGGTGCCAAGTATTGAATTTGCATGGAAAGAGATGATATTGCAAACAGACACATTAGAATACATTTCACAAGCTATAAATTGCTTGTCAGAGGCTCTGTGAGCCTTGAAATGGACTCTGTCCTGAAGTCTCTTGTGCAGTGTGTGTTTACCTTCTTTTTCCCCAACCTGCCAGTCTGTGCTCATTCTGAAGACACAGAGCCCCTCACACTGGATGACTGTGAAGGGAGGTACATCTGGAGCTCTAAGTCAGCCCTTGAGCTTTTGAAGCTGCCACTAAATCTTGATTCAGAGAACCTGCCTAGAGTTTGTGCTGCTTGTTCATGGTCAGCACCCTAAAGCCCCCAAGATGTCTTCCTGGCTGTTTTGCATGCTTCCTGGGCTCCCTCCCTTTCCCTGATGACAGCAACTGCCAGAAAGGGCTGTCACTCACCCACACTGTAAGGGATAGCTATGCCTCCCCAAATCCCTCTCCCAGGTGAACTTTGTCTTCACCAGGCAAGTCCTTAAGCTGATGGAGGGGCATTCAGGAAAAATCCAGGGCTTTACTCTGGGAAGGTTTTGGCAGTGCTTGGGACTGTCTATTAACTTTTAACATGTGGCTTTTAACTCTTTAACTTGCTCTTTTAACATGTGGCTCAGGTTGGTCACCAGAACCCTGTGAAGGGAAGGTGAAGGTTCTTAAAGTCATGGTACACTTCCTGGGTGCTAAGTATGTCATATACATTAGTTCAACAAATCCCCAGAAAGTCAACAAGGTAGGTATTGGCCCTTATTTACATGGTAGGAGATGAGAGAAGTTCGTTACCTGCTCCAAGTCACCCAGCTAATAAGGCACTGAGCTTGGATTTGAAACAGTTTATTTGGCTCTGAAATCCAAAATATTTCCACCATCTCATTCAGATTACCTGGAAACTTGAGGTTACCACCACCAGCTTCCAGAAGCTAGTCTGTCTTCTGTGTTCCCATCACAGGAGTTTAGTCTGCTAGTGGGCTTCATGTTCCAGGAGGTCCAAGTCCTTTGGTACATCACAGATTTGTACTTAGTAGTGACTCCCTCCCAGAATCTCCCAGGAAGCTGAAGCCTAGTCCTGGTACCTCTGGCCCTGTTGTGCTGAACCCCTCCCTGTTAACCTCAGGGAAGCATCAGGTTCAAGAGGCCAAAGAAGAGACCCACAGCCAGCAAACAAGCATAGGGTTTTATTAGGGGGCTTACATACAGAAGAGAGAGCCCAGTAGTGATGGGCTGGACAGGAGAACCAACTTATGTACAGAAACAGTTCAGTGTCATCGGGCTAGACAAGATACCCACCTTATGTACAGTCCAGTGACCCAGTGGCTGCAGGCTTTTTGCAGAAAAACCACAACTGCATGCAAACAGCATGAAATTTATATAGCATTTTTACTTAACACTCTCCCCTTAATAACGGCCACCTGGCAATCTTCCTTCAATTCAAAACTCAAGACCTCAATCCTCTCTATGGCCTGTGTTCCACAGGACCGAACAGGGGCTCAGATGTTCCTCATAGATAAGGAATGAATCTCCAGGATGATCATGCCCAGATTCCCTAGTTGGAACATACATTCAGTTCCAACTATGCAGACCCAGCTATGCAGGGTCATTCTAAGGGTATGCTTAAGTTATTGCTATCAGGTATGTTTACCCTGTGAGGGGATCCTGGGAGCAAGTCTACCATTCCCAGCTAGCAGCTCCTGCTCCCACACTGGGATAGCAGTGCACATTTACCTGGGCTCATTCTTGTCTCAACATTTTTCAAACAGAAGTGAGAGGCACCAAGCTGGTCATAGTTTACTTCTCTCCCAGTCTCTGTTCTCAGACTAGCTACACCACCATTAGAATTGGATGCAAAACCAGCAACAGCAATTTGCTTCAAACTCCTAACTATCCAGAGGCAATAATCTATGCTTTCCTCTGCTCTTGAGATAAAGACAGAACTCCATAACATCCAACGAAGGCCTGCAGGGTTGGCCCACCAGCTTTTCCACCTGTATGTTTCCCCTCGCCTCTCTCTTTTCATAATGGGGGACACTCTGTCTTTCCTACTTTCCTGTTACTCCCACCACAAGGCCTTTGCACATGCTATTTCCTCTGCCTGGAAAGTTTCCCCTTCCCTCCCCCTTCACATGTCCCAATTTTATTCTGCTGTTCAGACCTCCCCTCCATGCCACAACTCCATCATCACAGACTGCTATCCAGCGAGTTTATGTCCATCCGGTGATGTTTAACCCACTGGATTTAGCTCCCTCTCTTTCTGCTCATCTTGTTGTCCACAGTTTGTGGCACATGATAGGTGCTCAAGAAATGTCTTTTTTTTATTATTATTATACTTTAAGTTTTAGGGTATATATGCACAACGTGCAGATTTGTTACATATGTATATGTGTGCCATGTTGGTGTGCTGCACCCATTAACTCGTCATTCAGCATTAGGTATATCTCCTAATGCTATCCCTCCCCCTCCCCCCACCCCACAACAATCCCCGGTGTGTGATGTTCCCCTTCCTGTGTCCATGTGTTCTCATTGTTTCAATTGCCACCTATGAGTGAGAACATGCGGTGTTTGGTTTTTTGTCCTTGCGATAGTTTGCTGAGAATGATGGTATTAATAGCTGATTATTTAATTATCACAACCCTATGAAACAAGACTGTTACCATTTCCCTTTTGCAAGTGAATAAATGGAGACTAAGAGAGGCTGAGCCGGAACTCAGAGCTTGGTCTGTCTCTAAACCTGGTGTTTATTACACCATGGCACCTCCACACCCTAACTCCTCAGTCTTGCCTTTGGCCTTCCATCTTGGCTTCTGTAGTAATGCTGTCCACCTCCCCTGCTTTGTAGCACAAGGACATCTGTTGCTAGTTTGGATTTTTGTTCAGACATCTGCCTGCCCTAGTGCCCAGAGGTCCCTAAGGGATAGGAATCTCATGTTTAGTCACCTCCTTCTCTGGTACCTGTGGCTATTCCTGCCCAGGACATTGTAGATTCTCAGTAGGTGTTTGGGAATCCCATTTCCCTCTGTTTCAGCCAGGCCTCTATGTATTACCAGTGACAGAAAACTCAACCTGGCTTAAAGAAAAAGGAAGATATATTAGCTTATGTAATCGAAGACATTCAAGAGTAGACTGGATTCAGGTATGACTGGATTCAGAGTTCAAACTATACCTTCAGGGCTCAGTTCTTTTGCTGTTGCTTTCTGCTGATGAGCTGCAGTTTCAGACTTCTTACAATAGCAAGATGATGGCTTGCCAGAGCTCTGGCCCCTCCGTGTCTCAGCCACTCAGCCTCAGAAACCACCTCCCTCCCCAATACTGAACAAAGGTCCTCAGTATGGCTAACATGAGTCTGATGTGAGGTCACTTGTCTCCTCCTCACCTAATCGCTGTGGCTGGGGAGACACCCTGATTCAAGCAAGACCCATTCTTAAAGCTGGGAGTGAGGTCAGCCCCACCAGAGAACAAGAGTTGGGGGTGAGGGGAGGCAGAGAGACACTTTTACCAGGAAAAGGATTAATGGATGCCAGGCCTTGAAAGCCAGCTTTCCACTACGATCTCCTTTCAAGATTTTTCAAGCTGACCTTATACCTCCTCTGACTCTGACATCCCATTCCTCAAGTCCCTTCAGGGAAGACTGTCAGGCCTGGGGCTATAAAAAGATCATGGCATCCTTCTTCCTTGAGCAGAGAGGGTGAGTCCGCTTCTAGCTTCTGCCTTCACAGGTTTTGCTGCTCTGAGAACCCCCAGCTAATGTGTGACTGGCACATCCAGCTTAGTGTCATACTTCCAGACACCCAGAGCCCACGAGCCTGGCCCTGAAAAGAGGGGCAGGACCCCAGGGGAGGGTCCTGATTCTCTGCCTTCACACTCTGAGAAGCCAGCCTTATTTTAGAGGTAGTCAGGGGGGAGAATTTCCCGAAGCCCCTAACGATGCTCTCCAGGGAGCTCAGAGAGGTTTTTCTGAGAAATGCGTGGGCAGGGGCTGTGTATACTACTCCAGCCTCTACACAGCCAGCCCACATGCAGAAACCCACACGCAGACATGCACTCACACACATCTGCACACTCACCAACACTGCCATCTCTCTGCCTCCCTCGATTATGCCCTTCCTCCCTCTCTCCCGTCTCCCCCGTCTCCCTCTTTCTCTCACAGTATGCTCTCACACACATCTTTCCTACATACTCCACAGACCCTCTTCTATCCTCCTCTTTTCTCCCTCTGCCCTCTCCCACTTGTCCTTCCGTCCTTCTCCTTCTACCACCTCAGCACCTTCCCCCTCCCCATCCTTTTTTCTCACACACACATCCCCATTTCTCTCACATACACATACATGATACACCCAATCTCGCTCACTCTCACGCACACTCCCCCCTCACACTCCATACCATAACACTCCACCATCCCCCCTCCCCCAGACTCCAGCACCCACACCCCCAACCCTGAGCCTTCTGACCATGTCTGTGACTGCTGTCCCTTCAAAGGTTGGCCTTCATAGGTTTTCTCAGGCCATTCTGCCTCTAGATACACCCTGGATGGCAGTCAAATCCTAAACCGGTGTTCCATCCTCAAAGAGCAGTCTCATGCTCTCACAGAGTGCCTCAGGTGAGAGGGCTGTAGTCAAAAAAGGGGTGACCTGGGCATGGTCACACAGCCACTGTGACAGTGGTGGGGATGAAACCCAGCTCTCTGGACCTGAAGGGCAGTATTTTCTCATGTCTCTCTTCTCATTTGAAGTGCATCTCACACATCCTGAATCCTCACTGTGTAATAAGGGAGGTGCTGTGAGGATAAAGTCAAATTTAGCATATGGCAAAGGGAGCCTCATAAATCAATACGGGAACCTGTGTGTACAGGTAATTTTGAGTTCATGAGTTTGACTTCCCCCAGCCACAGCAAACTGACCAAAGAAGTAAAAGATCACTTTTAATGGATCTGTTTCAGCTCTGGATACAGGAATGGCCGTCCCAGGCCAGAATTCCTGCATGATCTCACTAGGAGGACTCTGTGGTGGGATATCTGGACCAGCCCCAGGGGAGCTGCTATGAGAGCAGCCTAAGCAGTAGGGTCTAGCCTGGCAGATTCCCCAGGGCCCGCATCTCAGAGCAGCAGGGCTGAGAACGTGGATCACAATGTGGCATTGGGCAAAGGCATTGGCATCTTTGAAATAATGAAAACTTTCTTTACCAGGCAAAATAACAACTGTAAGAAAAATCTGGGCACTCTGAGATGTAGCTTGGCAAAGCTTGTGCTGCTTGGCAAAGCCCCTGGTTTACTGTTTGGGTGAAGCAAAACGCTCCGCCCATCGTCCTAACTCCTCGCCTTCTGCATCAGCTTGCCTGGCTATCAGCAGCCCTGCCAACAACTCAGTAAAAGGCTCCTCTGTTGCCATGGAGGCTTTTGACTTCTTCAGTGAAGCCTAGACCTTGACTCACTGCCTTTGCAAATAAAACCAACCACGATCAAAAGAAGAAAAGCTTATGGGAATAGGAAATTAATTACTTTCTGTATAATAGCTAAAATTATTGAGAGCTGACTCCTGTACGGTTCTAAGCACTCACCTACCCTCACAACAACTCCATAAGGCAGATATACTTTACCCATTTTACAAAGGCAGAAACTAAGGAAAGAGAGATCAAGTAACTTGCCCGTGGTCTCACAGAAAGGAAGTCGAAGAGTCAGGATTCATATCCAGGTATGTTGGCTCCAGGGTTGCCATTCTTATCCTCTGACCTACAGTGCCCACAAAAGAGTTCAGAAACCTGTGGCCTTTCCAAAGAGTGGGTTCTAAGGTACTCGGTTGAGTCTTGGTCAATGTTTTCAATTTTGGTAGGAAAAAAAAAAGTCCCCTCTCTAAGCAATTTATTCAAGGCTTCTCTTGGGAGATATTTCTGGCTATATACAGATGGAGTAGATCTTTCTATTCAGAGCCCTGAAGTCCACCATGGTGGGTAATGTTAAAATAAAAAACACCCCCCTCCACCTACACGCACGAGATCTTTGGCCAGGCTCCCACTCTGGAGGTGGGGATTGAGAACAAATGTGCACGATTTCCATTCCTGAGGAAGTGTCCCACAGGGTGGTACCAGAGCTCAGAGCCTCCTGTGTCTCTGTAGACGGAAGTCTGCAGAGGCATGGAAGTGCTGCAGAACCCATTTGGTGGTCTCATCTGTTCAAACTATTTGGACTCTAGAAGGGGTACTCGTGACCCTCCATTGACAATACGAACAACAGGGGTGGAAAATGAGCTCAGTGACTTAAAGAGAATGAAGTGTTGCCACAGGAATTCCAGCTGGAACAGTGAGAGAGAGCTGGTGTTCCTCATCTGCTCTTCTCTGTCAAAGCAACCCTGGACACTGTGATCCAAGTTTAGTACTGCACTCCCTTTTAAATCAGAGTTATTAGCACTTTCACTATCAAAATGAAAAGTCAAAATGGATTAGCGGGTTGGATGACCTGTCTTGGGCCCCATCAGAGACCACTCCATAATTTCAACTTATTTTTCAAGTCAAACAACAACGGCAGCCTTTTTGATATGTATATTTAAGTAGAAGTGCATTAAGTTTGTGTTTTATTTGCTAAATATAAATTTCCATTTTTTTAAGAAGTAAGGCCATTGATTTTTGCCTGAAAATGAGGCACGCGCCTTTTCAAAGTTTTTATATATAGCCTGCATATGTGGTACAAACCCATTTGTAATGCGATACATTCCATAAAAGTGTGAGCAGAATTTTGCATGTGTGCATTTGTCTGGAAAAGAGGGACCCTTTGGTAGCGGCTGTGGGTAGTTGGCAGTGGGCAAAAAAGGACTGATTTTTTTCTTCCCTCCTAACACTCTGTTTATCTGCAGATCCTTTTCTATCTAAGTTCTACATAAACAGTGTTGCACTGTAAGCAAAGTGCCCTGGGTCTTCATGAATATTCTGAATCATCTGTGCATACTCACAGAGGGAAGCTAGTGCTGCCAACCTCTTCACAATAAAGGCATATGCATATTCTTCCTGATCAAATATTCTGTCCCCTTCTTTCTCAATTTTTCTGATCAAATATTCTGTCCCCTTCTCTTCTTGATGTGTGTATCTCTCTCTGTCTCTCTCACTGTGTGTGTGTGTGTCTTCTTCCAGATCAGAGATAAAATGACCTATAGAAATATCTGGGATTATTATTGACATTTTACGGTCATTTCCAAAAATGCAAAACAAACAGCTATCTCCAGGCATATATTAAGAGGGTGTGTGTGTGTGCATGTGCATGTGTGTGTGTGTGTGTGTGTGTGTGTGTGTGTGTGTGTGTACATTTGATTAGGAATTTCAAGTCAAGATCTCTTGTTTGTTTCATTCAGCACCAGAATGAAATTTCATCTGAAAAGTATCTGGTTTTGGATAGAAAACAGATTGGCCCGGCCGAGAACTGGCATTTGGAAGTGCACTGGACAATTAACCAGCTTTTCCTGTAGAACTTTCTTTCTGGTGACCACCTGATTTTGCCCTGCCTATGTAGAAGGGAGGGGGACCCACATCAGAAGAGAATGGGTGTTGTAGGAGGCATGTTTCAAGAAAGTGTCTGGGTTTACAAAAAAATGTGTTTCTTCCTACTCCAAGATAGTTTCTTCATAATTTATGTGGTCTGAGAAAAATGCTATGCTTGTTAATAATAATACTTTGCAGATGAGAGGGCACTAATATTTGAGCACTATAATATGCAAAGCATTGTAATTTGGTGGAGTATGAGCATGATGTCTTTAGGTCCTTTCAACAAATTTATGAAACCAGGGTGAAGGTAAGGATGATAGCCATTTGTACAAATAAAGATACTGAGGTTCATAGAAGCAAAATAATTTGCCTGTGGCCACAGGGCTAGGGAGTGGTCACATACTCTCCATCACAGTATATGTTTACACATGCTCTGGAGTCAACATGAATGAGGCCAAACATATATATACACATGCTCTTGTGCTTTTCTTATACCACAGGGAGTGTACTGATTTGCTCTGCCCAAAAAAGATCCCCTGAGATTTCTCTTCCAATTATTCCCTTCCCTCTGTCCGGTCTCTTGCTGCTATTTGAAGCATGTTTGTGTTAAGAACATTTAGCTAAAGCAAACCTCATAGTCTGTGACTAACAAGAAAGCACATGATAAAACCATGTCTTTGGCTTTTCCATATCTTGAATTTACAAAGCAAGAAAGTGGGGGAAAAAAGTAAAAATTCATGTAACATTTCCCCTACAAAGTTGTATTAAACCAGGCAGCTTTAAATGAGCTTTGGTGCCTCTCCCTCCCTGTTGCACATGTGTTGATGGGTTTTTCTCGGCATTGGCTGTCTGAGATTTCACAGCTCTCTGTCACCTCCCTTCTGAAGCTGGTAATAGAAACGAGCAGTAGCACTGTGCTGTTCCTTCACTCTGGTATTGCTCTCTACCCAGAGCCCTGTGTCTTTTCTTAAGAAGACTACCTGGCTTATCCTCTTTCTGGGCTTTTCTGGCCATGAGGACATGGAGTGAAGATTTTGGAGCTCTGTCCCCTGTGTCCTGGCATTTAATTATTTCTCAAGACACGTAAGCTAAATCTGAGTAGAAGAGCTTGGCAGAAAGAAAACCACCAGTTACGGTAATTTTAATAATTAAGCAACGTTGACTTGTCCTTTATTTCACAATTTGCTATTATTGATTATGTACTATAATCCTTTATTATATGTTGCCTGATTGTTTTCATTGATGTTTTACAACAGAACTATGTCAATTTTGTCTTATTTTGTACATTTTTTAGCACTTTGCATATGAATATCTGTGCAAACATTAAGAAATAAATCATAAAGGAAGGGCATTTTAAACCATTGGCTCTATTTCAACAATATGGGTGGAAAAAGTATTTGTCCTCTCCTTATTGACTGCTTTACAAAAACAGGTAGAATTTTATTCTTTTATTGATAAAACAGAAACCTGATGTGGTGAGGGTTGTAGCTGTGGCTGCCTTTGCTGCAGATGTGCTATCTCTGAGGCTGGGACTAAACTTCTTAGTTTATTCCAGCAGGGAATGGGAAAGTCACATGTGAGTTTAAGAACATTGACTTACTCTAGGCTAACCCAACATACATGTTTTTTGAGCAGCAACTGATGAGACCTGTGTGTTCTAGGAAATTTCATTGTGTAAGCATGGATTTGACAAAGATGCCACAGCATGATACTATATCCATCACCCAGGAGGGACATTAAGAGATTTCTTAGGGTCCTGAAGCTAAAAACGAAATCCTTGGATCTTTTTCTTATTTATTTAATTTTATTTTAATCCAAGTCATGAATGTATAGACTTTAAAATATCAAATAATTCTCTTGACTTATTGAAAAGAAAAAACAGCCCCTCACCCCACTCCAACCCATCTGTGCTCCTTACACACCACTTTCAACTTTTAGCTTTCTTTCAGTATTTACTTCCAAATTTCTAAATAATATGCTTACCCTTTTTGTTTTTAGAGTTTATATCTTTATTTTCTTCTATAAAAAGGTTTTGTTTTCAACACCTCCAACCCCCTCAAAACATACATATCCCCCTTTCCTCCATTCTCCCAGTATATCTACAATATAGTATTTGTTACATCAGTTTTCTGTGTTTTATTATTATAATCATAAAAAGCAGCTTTCTGGTGTTGCTGTTGAGTCATTCTGATATTTGATCCTTTCTATGTGGCTTTTTCCCCTCTTTGAAAGTTTCTAGGCTCTTTCCTTTGGTCTCAGTATTATAAAGCTTAAAACTTCACCAATGTGCTTTCTTTTGGGTCTTTATTTCTGCCACTGTACTTGAGCTCTTAGAGAACCATTTCATTTTGGATAGCTTTTTCAGCCTTGAGAAACTTTCTTGAATTACATCTTTGATTATTTTCTTTCTTCCATTTTCTTTGTTTCTTCTGAAGTAAAGATATTAGACCTCTCAGATTAATTCTCTAGTTTTCTTTTTTCTTCTTTTTTCCTCTCTTTGTCCTGTTTTCTGCAAAATATCCTCAATTTCATCATCAGTCCTATCAAGTGTTTAATTTACACAATAATTTCTTTATTTCTGAGAGTTATTTTTTTTCTGTATTCCCTTTACTATGTAATGCTATTGCTTCATACCTGCAATATATTCTCTTATTAATCGTTTTTGAAGTTTTTTTCTCCTTCAACTTTCTTTATTGTGTTTGTTTTGGTATTTATCTTTAACGATAGCAACTTTGCTCAAGAATCCCATGACCCAGGACTGGCAGTTTACCTTTAAGAGTGATGCACTGAAAGCTGATCTGAGGGTTAGTGGGCCTCAGTAGGGCTTATTGACTGGTTGGCTTCAGCCTAGGATGATCTGGCTGGACTGTTTTATTGGGAGAACTGTCAGTAGGTCTTTTTCTTTAGAGTCGGTCAGTTTCCTCAGAAAGGAATGCTCCAGTCTCCTACTGGGGATGTAGGTCTGATAGTTCAGGGGAGCCCAGTGACAGATGGGGGCCAAGGCCAAGCCCAGCACTCACTAATATGTTTCCTCTGGGTGCCCCTGCCCTTGATGTGCCTGGAGCCCTGGTCTCAGAGTCCCTCTATGCTAACCTTTCTAAGGAGTAAACCTCAAGTCTTCTGCTGAGATGAATGAGGGAAGTATCCTGGGTAAGCACAGTATAAAAGGGGACCTGGAGGCCTAACTATTTCATCTGCCTGTGTTTTCACTTCCAAAGGTAACTGATGGTTGTAATTCCTGAGCCTTGATGGGGCTCTGATGTATGAATCAGGCTTCCCAATGCAGCATCAGGATTTAGCTTCTCCAGGGTGTTGAGTCATTTACTTATGCTTCACCTGCTTTCTAGCTTCCCAGATGTTATTGCTGTGGCCCCATACGAGTTTTGACTTTTGTATCTTATTTGTATTTTAATGAGATTTAGGAGACAGCAGAGGTAAATGTGTGGGTTTAATTTGCCTTATTCAAGTGGAACCCCAGTCCTTGACTCCTGGTTCCAGTAGTGGCATTTGAGCCAGACGAGGATGTCCCTGGGAAACTGTGGCAACAATGTCAGGTTGTAGAAGTGGTACAAGATGTGATTTCTCTCTAGCAGCTGGGAGTGTCACCTCTGGCATCTCAGAGTTAGGTATGTACACCCTGGAGAAGGATGGTGCTGGGGGAGGCCTGATAAGGGATTCAGCAATGGGTTGCAAACTTATTTTGACCCACATTAAGAAGTTCTGTTTACCCTCACAATCTAAGAGACAGATACCTACACACTCCTACAAACAAAACTGTACAGAAAAGCAAAAGTTTTACAAAACAGTGCTAACCCCTTCTACAGGCCAAGCACTCAGGTATTTCTATTCTATTTAGGTTGTTTGTTTGTTTTCAGTGATGGTCTTGACCCACTAATGTGTCATAAGCAGAAGACTGAAAAGTAGTGTCACTTGAGGTAACATCCAGACACCTGCAGTATATCACCACTATTGCCATCTTCTTGCCCTAAAACTTTCCAGGATTCTCCATCAACCCCTTAACATCACATTCAAGGCCTTCAGCATCTGGCTCCAGCTTGCCTGTCAAATCTCCTCCCACAATGTGCCCACCTAGTATACGTGCTTTTCACAGCAGTAGTTCCTGCATGCTTTCTACCCTCCTCCCTGCATGTACTTCAAGAACACCAAGCATTTTAAGATAGCATTTTCTCTGCCTAGGCACCCTTGCCCCACTGCCTGCCCCAAGAACTCTCATGCATACTCTTACAGACCCAGATGAAATGGCAGAATGCCTGTGAACTTCGTCTAATGTACACACTCAGAATCTTGGGAACCTTGGGGTCAGAAAGAGCATGAATGGTTTTTGTTTGTATTGTGAAGATAAACCCCGGCCACAGAACTGGGCGTGGTGGCTCACACCTGTAATCCCAACACTTTGAGAGGCTGAGGCAGACAGATCACCTGAGGTCAGGAGCTCAAGACCAGCCTGACCAACATGGAGAAACCCTGTCTCTACTAAAAATACAAAAATTAGCCAGGCATGGTGGCATGCGCCTGTAATCCCAACTACTTGGGAGGCTGAGACAGGAGAATCACTTGAACCCAGGAGGCAGAGGTTGTAGTGAGCCGAGATCGTGCAATTGTGCTCCAGCCTGGGCAACAAGAGCAAAACTCCATCTAAAAAAAAAAGAAAAAAAAAAAAACAACTCTGGCCACAGAAGAACAGGTAATAAATTAGGAAAACACCAAGAAGAAAATTTTGATATAAAATAGGGTTATTAATTGGCAGGAATTATCTAGTAACCTTTCCTACAGAGCAATATTTTTATGTAAAAAAATTTCTAGAATGTTTACAGTATGCCATCAATATGGTAGATATACTTTAAGCTTTATTAAGCAATATCCTATTGTTAAATATATAATTTTGTAACTACTTTTATGACTCACTGTGAAGAACTGCCTTGTGCACATCTTTGCACATAAGTCTAAATACCTGTAAGTACTCTGACTGGATTCTTGCTGCATACCACCAAGTCTGTCTCCTGAAAGAACAGATCAGTTCAAACCCCATGTGCAGGAGAGTGCCTGTTGGGCTACATAGTGGCCACTTCTAGGTATTGTCATTTTTTAAATACCATGTCTCTGGTAGTTTTAAATTTTAGTATGATAATATATCTCAATATTTATTTTATGGTGCCTACCTTTAGTGTCATACTTAGAAAAAACTTCCAGAAACCCAAAACATATATCATTTTTGCTGGAATTTAAAGTCACCCCAAATAATATTCTCCATTTTCTCAGTGAGAAGATGAACAAAAGTAGAATTCTTATGTCCATCTTTGATACCTAAACTTTTAGAGGTATAGATGAAGTAATCAGTGTCTACTTGCAATATCAATCTACTAATATTGTAACAGGCACACTTCTAAAGTCACTCATTATGTATAGTCATATACTAATTGGGAACTATTGTGATTTTTCTTTTCTCATTTCATGAACCAGTTTTACTCAAACTCTTGGTTTGTATCTTCAGTGTCAACATTCTCATCATCATCAGACCCATTCTGAGTCATATAACACAGTTTTCCTGGCACAGCAGGTGCACTTCCGTCTGAGTTATTTTTAATCTAAACATACATAATTCTGTCACTGAGATTTTTAATCCAAGACACAAAGAGACGGTCTTATAATATTAGTTTCTAAACTTGTCCTGAATGCGTATATTGTTCTTGACAATAAGACAACTTATACTGTGCTTTATTTTTACATTGTTACTTTTACTAAAGATATATTTGCAGTGTTTAAGGAGTCAAGACTAAAAAGACTTTCAATTTTTTTCATTTTCTCTTTTTTTCATCCCTCTTCCCTCAGCCCTATCCCACCCCCCAAAACCATTTTTAACTGTTTCACTGATTTTCATGACAACATTTTCCTCCATGTAGGTGCAGGATGTATATCTATTTAGGTTGCCTGTGTTGTTCCTTGTTAATTATTCAGTTTTAGGCATCATCTATTACTTCTCATTATGGAACAGGAGAATTTAGCCTCTTCCACCTCATCCTCCCTCCCTTCCCATTCCCGTACCTTTCAGTAAAGCAATATTTCTATTATTATATCTGTATAAATGCTATTATGTCTGTATAAATGCTTTCCAGCTGAGCTATCTCCTAAATTGTGGTTAATATTTTTCTACTTTAAAGTAAAATTTTTAAGTTGTGAAATATGTCCTACATACTGTATTAGTCCATTCTTGCATTGCTATAAAGAAATACCCGAGACTGGGTAATTTATAAAGAAAAGAGGTTTAATTGGCTCATGGTTCTGCAGGCTGTACAGGAAGCATGATGGCATCTGTTTCTGGGGAGGCCTCAGGGAGCTTTTACTCATGGTGGAAGGCAAAGCTGAAGCAAGCATCTTACTGGCAAGAGCAGGACTGAGAGAGAGAGGGGAGGTGCCACACACTTGTAAACAACCAGATCTTGTGAGAACTAACTCACTATACAGTACTGTATTAGTCCATTCTCACACTGCTTTAAAGAAATACCCAAGATTGGGTAATTTGTAAAGGAAAGAGGTTTAATTGACTCACAGCTCCACGTGGCTGAGGAGACCTGAGGAAACTTATGATCATGGTGGAAGGCAAAGGGGAAGCAAGGACCTTCTTCACATGGCAGCAGAGAGAGAAGAGTGAGGTAGGAAGGGGCAAGAACCCCTTATAAAACCATCAGATTTCATGAGAACTCACTATCACAAGAACAGCATAGGGAAACTGCCCCCATGATCCAATCACTTCCCACTAGGTCTCTGCCCTAGACATGTGGGGATTATGGGGATTACAATTCAAGATGAGATTTGGGTGGGGACACAAGCAAACCATATCAATTACCAAGGGGAATGGTTCTAAACCATTTGTGAGAACTCTACCCCATGATCCAGTCACCTCCCACCAGACCCCACCTCCAACACTGGGGATTACAACTGAACATGAAATTTGGGTGGAGACACAGATCCAAAGCGTATCACATACTGGACAGTTATAATATATATTTGTATAGCTTAAATAACAATAATAAAGTGAATATCCAGGTTAACAAAACAATCTTGGCACAATCACATACCCTTCCCTTCCTCAGGCTCCCGAGACCAGTCTCACCTACATGTGAAAAGAACACAAAATTGCAGGAAACTCAATAGTGTAATTAGATTTGTTATTTCTTCTTTGGCAGAAGAGTTAAGAAGAATTTTTGTTTTTGGCAGATATGGAGATCTAATATGCAAGTCGTTTGAATTTTTATGTTTGTGTGTTTGTTATTGCTGACTTTTGAATAGTCAGAGAATTTTGCCTGAACAGTATTTATTTTGGGCTTTGTTTATGGCTGCTGGGATGTGATTCCCTTTTATGAATCTTCCTTGCTTATTTGGGGGAAAAAGTGCCATTTCTGTTTCAGAGGTATTGAATTTTATACATTCTTTCATAGGTATATCTTTTCGATCAAGCTAACAGTGTCCACTTTCTTTCTGTTCTTATTTTAAATTGTTTGTTTGGTCCATCAAAGAGTGAGAGAGCTTTTGAAGTCCCGCATTATGCTTTTTAAAAATTTCTTTGTTTTTCTGACAGATTTTATTTTATATATGTAAATTTTGTTATTCAGCCTATTATATTTTAAATTATGTATTATTCCTTTTTATCACTGGAAACACAATCATCTATGTTATTTAATGGGTTTTTTCCTGAATTTTGTTTCATCTGATTTGCCCTCCTTTTTTCTTTGTGTCCACTTGATACTTTCTGGCCTTTTTTTCATTTTTAATCTTCTCTATGACTTTTTTCATATGCTCTTTATCAACAGCATATAATTGGATATTGATTTTATTATTTTTCAAGCATCTGTCTATTAAATAGAAGCTAAACCTATTGACATATCAGATGATAATTGATATGTTTATCACTCTTTATGTGCCTTATCAATAGATTATGCTAGTATTGCAACCCATGCGCTCAACTTTTTAAAAACTTGAATGGTGAGGGCAGCCAATTGTGATGCCTACATATTGACCTATTCATAAATTCTGCAAGTAGTTATTGAATACCTGCTGGGGACCAGGCACCAGGCCAGGCACTGGGGATGTAACAGAGAACATGACAGTCCTTGCCCTGTAAGTAGGGCCAGTTTCATGGGATTGCAGTCACTTTATGGCCTCCAGCTTGGTTTAATGCTCTGCTGCTGTTGTCTTGAAACTCTAGTTTTCAACAAGGGACCCTGAATTTATTTTTTCACTGGGCTCCATAAATTATGCTACTGGTCTTGCCATAAAGTTGTATAAAAGACAGAAAACAGGAAATTTCAATATGGCCTAATAAATATCTTAATAGGAATTAGCAGGGGGGACTATGAGAGCCTGGAGGGGGCTGATCTTGGAGGTCTTCTTGACAGAGCTCATCACTGGGCTGAATCAGATAAGAAGTAGGAGTTGGCCTGGCTGAAAGAGGGAAGCAGAGGAAATAGCAGGTGTAAGGCCCATGGTCTTTAGACTTAATGATGTCTCTGGCCAGAGCAAAAATTATAGGTATCCCTGAACAAAGCTAACTGAAAGCATCAAGGCCAGTAGAATTACAGTCTAAATAATGTACTGTTAGGGGCAAGGATCAAAGAAACATTCCAGATATCTGTACAAGATGCTAAACTAACTGACTGCATTTTAAGTCAGAATTGACAGATACTTTATACAAGGTCTAATGCCAAGGTAACGGGAGGTGAGTCTGAGGGAGAGACACAAATTACAGATGCAGAAGGGAATGCTATCAAAAAGCATTCTGCTATTATCCCAAGTTAATCGGGAGTCATCTTTCTAAAATGCAAAACCAACTGCATCAGTGTCCCACATTTGAGAATGGCCATTCTGACATTAGCATAGAGAGGGGAGAGGCTGGGTAAGCAGGCTAATTAGAAACCTTTGTGTGGTGATCCAAGTGGCAGACAGAAGGAAAGTGTTAGCAGAGGACATGAATTCATAACATAGTTTCAGCCAACATGCAGGAGGGAAAAGCTGCAGCACTTAGTTATGAGTTAGCAGTGTTTGTGAGAGAGACAGAGAGAGAGGGTGAGTCGAAGATGGCAGTCACTGAAGTGCAGGATGTAGGACTACAACCAGCTTGTGTGAAAAAAGACAGAGTTTATAATTTAAGGCATGTTGTGTGGGAGGTGGGAGACAAGTGGAAATATCCAATGAGCAGAGCTGATGGGGTCTGTAGGGGTCTTGCAGAGAAGAGATGCCAGCTGACACCACAGGCACGACCGTGCGGTCACTCCACTTCTTGTATCGTGCAAGTGCAGAGATGGAGGTCTGGAGTGCTGACATTCAACAAATGGGCAGCGGAAGAGGAGTCTTTACAAAAGGCTGAAATGGAGAAGGAACAGTGAGGGACAGAAGGGAAACCAGCATTATGGAAGTCAGAGTTTCATGGCAGCCAAAGGAAGAAGCGCATTTCAGAAACAGTGAGGAGGTTAAACACCTAAAACTGTGGGCTGAAACAGCAGAGGAAGTAAGACCAGCAAAGCAACCCTTTGATTGGGGAGAGCAATTTCAGAGGAATGGACAATGGATTATTTAAGGAGGGAGTGGGAAGTGCAGAAGTTAAAGTTGCGATTGCAAGCAATAAGACTCCTGGTTTCTGCATTCGGTGCTTTGACTTGCTTTCCTGGAGAGACTGCCAATTCCTAGAGATAGCAAATGGCTCACATATGGGTGTGCCTTTCAGATGCAAACCAACCAGTCCAGAGCCCACACCCCACCACTTTCTCTATGGGGCTCTCACATTCAGGGCCACTGTTCCCCTGCCCTAATCACCCCAGGGCTAGGTACCAGATAGTTAGAGACAATCCCTTTACCTCAGAGCCTACTGTAATTATTCAAGCAAGCCAATCCTAAGTCTCTTTCCCCTTTCTCATCTGTTCCTTTCCTTTGAAACACAATAAAGGTTATTACCCACTTTTACTCCTCACTCTGCCTCTTTTTTTTTATTATTATTATACTTTAAGTTCTAGGGTACATGTGTGCTTCCCCATGTGGCCCTTTCTCTTGGGATCTGTGAGTAATGAATGTCTTTTCAATAGCAGTCATCTTCTGATCTATTGGCCTCACCACATCTGAGTAATAATCAAACCTACACCTTAAAACAAGAGGGAAATGTAGTGACTGAGAGAGGATTCAGGCTTTAGTATGTTCATTTTTAACTGATGAGAGAGACTTAGTCGAGTTCACGCTGATGAGAAGGTGCCAGTTGAGAGGGTGGAGTCAACAATGTAAGAAAGAGGGAAGAGGAATTTGGGGCAAAAGTCTGAAGAGTTGGGAATAGATGAGCCCAGAGCCATTGCCTTTCAAGAAGGAGGCAGAGCTGGACACAGTGGTTCATTCACTCCTGTAATCCCAGCTACTCGGGAGGCTGAGGCAGGAGGACTGCTTGGGGCCAGGAGTTTGAGAAGGAGAAAGCAGGCTCAGGCCAGGGAAGGTTGCTGTTGGGAAGGATATGCTCCCAAATGTGCAGAGGGGGCCCCATTTCAAAATAAACCCTGTGTCCTTCTTCCTAGCACTACTGCTAAGCCAGATCACCATCCCTAGCCTCTGTCCTCCATAGTCTCATAGACTCCTCTGGACCAGCCCATAATGACCACTGCACACTCCCCTAGGACTTGGCCTGAGCCATGCATTTGACACTGATAAATCTTGCTGTGGGTTGTCTTTATGGATGATGAAATGTCCTTCCCACCCTGCTACAAGGAGGTAGTCTTAGTCATGTCCCTGCTGTCTTAGCTATGTCCTCAATGCCCAGCATCGAGTTGAACAGGACACAGGCCCTGCCTAGGGAGTTCCTGCAGGAGCACAGGGCAGATATATGTAGGGGAAAAGGGTAACTATGATAAGTGCAACTGGAACTGACTGCCTGATGCCCACCATGGGCCCTAGAGCCTGTTACCTCATTTCTTACCCACTTCTGCCCACCAGTGGGCCTTTTGGGACAAGGCCTTCCCAGACTCATTGGAAATACAGCCTCAGCCAGGAATGGAGTGGGGAGAAGGCCCTGAGAAGCCAGGGAATTTTACTTTGAAAAGCCCTTTTATCTGTGACTGTGTCCTTGGAAAGGGCACATTTGCATTTATTTGCAGGTTACTTTGCCCAGAAGCAAGCCTGTTTTTATGAACATAATAAAAAGCACTGCCCTTGCAGGAAAAAAAAAAGGCCTTTCCAGTCTATGGAGAAATGTTCAGTCTGAAGCAAGTCTAGTTTAGAGGCAAGAGGCCAAGGCCAAAAGAAGTAACCTCAAAGGATCAGTTATGTGAATAAGAGAAATCAAGAGTAAAAGTAATGTTGATTTCTAACCTCAAAGATGCTCAAGACACTTGAGATTGGAGAGGAATGGGTGATTCTGTTTAACCTGCTCAGCCTGCTGCAGCTGAGGTCAGAAGCCCTTGCATACCTGGGGATACAACACCTCCCTTCCCAGACATCTGAGGCTTCTCCTGCCAACTACGGGAGGCCTGGGCACCCTGTGTCCTCTGACCCCTCTCAACAGCCCCTCTTTTCACAGACCCACATACATGTCCAAGGCTGGGACATGGTGCTAGCTTCCTTTATCACTCCACAGCTTCACTGCAGAAACACAGGCCACTCCTCTCCTCTCTTCCTGACCTCCCTATTCTAATCTCAACTTCACTTCTGTCTCTGTAATTATTCTCAAATAACCACAAATGTCTTTATGCTACTCTGCAGTTCATGAAGGGGTGTATGTGTGTGTAGCATACTCATCTAATTTTGAATGCAAACAGATCAGTTGTGCATCTTAATTTCCAGATAGACATTTTTGATACTTCTAATAAAGAGAATACCCAGGGTGTTGATTCAAAGCATGGGAAACCTTCAGTCTGATGCCTGAGAATGGCAAAGTTAGACCCCAGGGTCCCCCAGAAGGCAGTTCTTTGCACTTAGGTTTCAGAGTTCCTAGGACATTGCTGGTGGTCAGGGCCACAGAACAGCCCCCTCCTCATCATTACTGCTCAGGATGGTTCACAAGAAGGGAAGGGGGATGTTGTTTAGTAGAATGGCTGCCTACATGATTTTTGGTAGCTTTGAGACCAGATCATTTGTAGAAAAGTTAATTTCCCTAGAGTAGAAAACAAAATCCCATCTCTTGATCAGCTTCTTCAACAAATGGTACTTGAAAAACGTTTAGAATGCATTAAGCTTCAAAAACTAATTCTGCTTGACTCAGAGATGAGATCTTCTTTATGTTCACCTAGAAACTTTACAGACTAAACCTTTACAATCTCAAAGGAAAACAAGATTAAATACCCATTTTCTAGTGTATCCACACAAAGGTTTTGTGATATAAAAGAAATTATAGAGTTGATGGCTGGTGGCAGGATGTTGATGGGACTGATGAGTAATTAAGGATGCTGAAGGTGGCCAGGGACTGTGGAAAGTGCAGCAGTCCCAGGGGTTTTGTAGGGTCTTCCCAGGCCTGGCTTGTGGGCTCTGAGTCCCCAATCCACACCTCGATAAGATGGTTCAGCTTTTATCTGACATATTGGAGATCCCTGTAGATTTCATATAAAGGACGTTTGGGGAAAAAAATAAAGTTACCCAATTATTTGGTACACAAAGTAATTGAGTAATTACTGTGCTAAGAAGGCAAGCAGATGGTGTTTATTTCCAGGAGTTGAAGAGAAAGTATACTATGATGAAAGTGAGCCCTGGGCTGGGAACTAGTGGATTTCCTGGCTTTGCTAACTAGTTGTGTGTACATGAATTAACCACTTTCTCTGATTAGGCTTGGTGATCCCAAAGGTTCTTTCCTGATCTGAACATCCGTGATTTTACATGCTTGTTACTTATTATTAAGTATTGATGCCCTCATCCACAGACCAGAGAGGTGAGGGTTTAAGAGATTTAAGGTCCTCGGTTGAGCTGGGGAGTTGGATAGCTGAATTGTTCCCTGCATTGCTTCTCTGCACCCCTGGGTTCTTAATACAGGAGGGACTTCAGTGGATTAAGACTGGAACACACGCACATACACTCATGGAATTCTATAGGAATAGAGAAATGAATATCTCATGAGAGGGGTCGGGGGGCGGAGCAGGGAAGAGCAAAGGGAGGGAAAGAGGAAAGGAGAGGGAAAGAAGAAAGGAGGAAGGGACAAATAAGCACACATGTTGGCCCTAACAGTGTTTGACTCACACTGGTCCTCAGTAAATGTTTGTGAGAACTGTGGAAGGAATGAATTATTGAACTGGGCCAATCCTCAATCAGCAGATTCTAATTTCTACTCTAGTAGCAGTAAGCTAGGAATGGGTTTAGCCCATCACTTTCTAAAGCTGGTAGAAGCCATTACCAGCCAGCTGCATTTTTGAGCAGTCCTAATATTTCATCAAATTCTGGCCATCGGTGAGCCTGAGCTCCCATGACCCAAGGTCACTGTGGCAGTGTGGAAACTCAAAGAAGTCACAGATGTCAGAGGAGAGAGTAGACATATTGGCACATGCAGCCCTCCCAGGTCCAAACTTTTGTGCCTCCATAAGGACTTTTCATCCAGTAGAGTGAATGCTAGAAATGTGGGCCAGACCAACTGTCAGAAAGTTCTGTGTGGTAAACAGGCTGCCCTTTCTGTTTCTAAGCAGGTGGCCTCATGATCCACAGGCTACTTTTGTGACTATTGTACAAGCCTGAGAGCAGATGTTTTCCTCTGAAATCAAGTATTAGTAGCCACCATACCAGAAACTATTAAAATCTATTGTACCCCTCCTTTCTCTCGAGCCTGATCTTAAACATATGAAATCCAGGCTGCTATGAATGTGGTGGGACCAATGCAGATGGATTCCAGCTTTTCCATCTCTAGTCCAGACTGTATTAAGAACCCAGGGGTGCATAGAAGCAATGCAGGGAACAGTCATTAAAACAGTTTGGTTCTGATACAGGAGTGGGCCTTCAGAACAATGCAAAAGAAAAGAAAGGTCTTTGTTTGTTTTCTGAGATGGAGTTTCACTCAGTTGCCCAGGCTGGAGTGCAGTGGTGCGATCTTGGCTCACTGCAGCCTCTACCTCCTGGGTTCAAGCAGTTCTCCTGCCTGAGCCTCCTGAGTATCTGGGATTACAGGCACCCGCCACCACACCTGGGTAATTTTTTGTTTTCAGTAGAGACGGGATTTTACCCTGTTGGCCAGGCTGGTCTCGAACTCCTCACCTCGAATGATCTTCCTGCCTCAGCCTCCTAAAGTGCTGGGATTACAGGTGTGAGCCACCACGCCCAGCTGAGAAGAAAGTTTATTAAAAAGACCTCAGTCCATAGGGAGATTTAGTAAATGAAGTGATGTCTCAGAGCCATATGGGATGATTATTTAATAAATAGTGCTGGGACAACTGGTTACCCATTTAGAAATAATAAAGTCCCAATGTACATTAAAATAAATTCTAGATGGCCCAAAGATTGAAATGTTAAAAAGTCAAAATATGAAAGTCTTAGAAGAATATATGGGACAATTTACCTTTTTTTTGAGACAGATCTTGCCTGTCCCCAGGCTGGATCATGCCACGGCTCACTGCAACCCTCCCTCAGCCTCTCCGAGTAGCTGGGACTACAGGCGCCCACCACCACGCCCGGCTAATTTTTTGTATTTTTAGTAGAGACGGGGTTTCACCATGTTAGCCAGGATGGTCTCGATCTCCTGACCTCGTGATTCTCCCGCCTTGGCCTCCCAAAGTGCTGGGATTACAGGTGTGAGCCACTGCACCCAGCCAAGAATTTACTTTTATAATCTTAGTGTGGAGGCAGCCTTTCTACGAAACACATAAAGCCCACAAAACTTAAAGGAAAAAGTAATAATCATTTTGACACCATAAAACGTAATTTTCTGCAACACAATATAGTCATGCACCACATAACAACATTCCAGTGAACAACGTACTGCATATACAACAATGGTACTATAGTACCACTGTATTACCATTGTAATATATTTCTACTGTACCTTTTCCATGCCTGGATATGTTTAGGTACACAAATACTTACCATTACGTACAGTTGCCTACAGTATTCAGTACAATTACATGCTGTACAGGTTTGTGGCCTAGGAGCAATAGGCCATACCATGTAGCCTAAGTGTGAGGTAGGCTATGCCATCTAGGTTTGTGTGGGTACATTCTACGATGTTCTCACAATGACAGAATTGCCTAACAATACATTTCTTGTAATGTATCTTCATCATTAAGTGATAATGACTGTATACCATAGCTAACATCAAAAGACAAATTAGTAAAATAAAAGCGGGTGGCATTTACAATCCTACAAATATGGGCTAGCATGTTTGTCACAACAAAGTACTAGTTTCCTTATTAAGAATTTTCATGAATCAATGGCAACAAGCCAAGAAAGAAAAAAGGAGCAAAGTTCAGAGAAAAGGAAACCTTTGAAAAGATGTTTAACTTCTCTAATAAGTAAATGCAAATTAACAAAGTATTAAATTTTTTCAGATTAGCCAATATCAAGAGCTTTGGTAGTTCAGTGTTAACAGGAAGGAGGAAGCAGTGCTTGAATGTGCTTTCAGTGGGATGTAAATCAATACAGCTCCCTGCTTGGGAAGACTATTTAGCAATAGCTGTCAAAATTACAAATGCATATGACCTTTGAACTAATCATTTAATTTCTAGAAATATGTGATATAGAAATGCACACGTGCCTAAAAATATTAATTGCAATATTGTTTGTAATAACAAAATATTAGGAAACTCTCCAAGTGTCTCTCATTTAGTAGCATGAATAAACTGTGATACATTTCCATAGTAGAATATTCTACAGTGAGGGGAAAAAAGAAGCATTTCTGCATGTCTGATATGAAATATCAATATGACAATATCTCTATGCCCAAAAATTTGGGAAATATTGAAGAAAAAGTTGCTCCTAGTGTGAAACTGATCATCCAAAGAAGACAAATGTCTCATTCCTCCTCTCTGTGTGTATATATTACATTATTAGTTTTAAAATAAAATTAGTATTTTAACTAAGTGCATTATTAGTTCTCATGCTGCTATGCAGAAATACCTGAGACTGGGTAATTTATAAAGAAAATAGGTTTATTTGGCTCACTGTTCCACGTGGCTGGCAAGTCCTCAGGAAACTTAAAATCATGGTGGAAAGGCACCTTGCACAGGGTGGCAGGAGAGAGAATGAGTGCAAGCCGAGGAAATGCCAGACACTTATAAAACCATCAAATCTCATGAGAACTCACTATCACAATAACAGCATGTGGGAAACCACTCCCATGATTCAGTTATCTCCACCTGCTCCCACCTTTGACAGGAGGGGATTATTACAATTCAAGGTGAGATTTGGGTGAGGATACAGAACCAAACCATATCACTAAGGATCCAGAGTTAGAATCTAAGAACTGAGCTGAAATCAACCTTTAAAATATTGTATTTCTATTCTCTTAGTTTACAGAAGAGAAACCTGAGATTTACAAAGTCCAAGGTCACTCAAAAAGCTAGACTCAGGAACAAACTTGGAGATTCCCAGTCCCTGGTTCACAGTTCTTTTTTTTTATATGATGCTCTTTGCTGTAGAATTTATGTCACGATTTTTTTATGGAGTATCAGTCTCTCCAAATGGGCTTCCATAAGAGATCACATATAAAACACCAAACTAGGCTCTGAGGTCCACACCCTCCTGCCCCCTCACTCTGCCTTGGAGACAGCTCAAGCCAATGCAGGTAATGACAACTGCACAGCATGAGCAAGGTTGAGTAGAACAGGTATAGAAATTTGCATGGAGCGGTGAAGAGTCTGAATTCCCAAATGTCATTATAGAAGCCAGCTGCAGTGCTCCCTGGCTCACAGGCTCCCTGGGGCTGACTACCCTTGTGGGTCTCCAGCTTTCATCTTTTGCTTGATCCCTGGATGGGGGCACACTCACATCCCTGTGATGTGTTTTGCCCCTGATGCTGGTATCCCCTGGCACTTTACCTTTAGCCAGCTTTAGCCTAGCAGATGCATTAACACCTCCTCCATGAGATGTGTAGACCTAAGGAAAGTAAGACATGGTCTCAAGTTTCCCAAGGAACAACTTACATTGCCCCCCAACACACACACCTGGCAGCGTAAGACACATCTCTGATACTGCCATCTTCAGAAACTTCTAGATGGAAAACATCCCCCTACTGTAACTCCCTGCCATCCTATTTATTTATTTGTTTGTTTGTTTATCTCTCTTTCATTTTCCCTTGTCCCTGAGAGTAGAGTAAGGAAAGGGCTCATTGCTTTCCACACTTTATTTTCTCTGAGTTCAGCAGTCTTCACCTCAGCACAATTTAGTCTGGCCCACTTTTGATAGGCATGGGCCTGTCTCTTTGCATCTTTGTCTCAGTCTGGGAGGCACATTTTGAAACCTGGAAGTTTAGAACATGGCATCTTCGTTTTTGACAGACTGTTAAGGATATACACAGGGCTAGAAAACCGAATAGAACATCCCTCATGGACGCTGCAGGTTCTTAGCCACAAATTAATACACGAAAACGGTTTGGGGTGTATCCCAAAAAACGTTAAAATGACTTGTTTATGTGGAGAAGTTAAAGCATTTCTCTACAATCTCATTACACTATTGATTTTGCCATGAAGCTCTTTTCTCATGAGTCATTCCAAAATATTTTTCAAGCAATTCCCCTTCCATAGTTTCATAAGTTTGGAATGAGTGGAGGCCCAACCTCTGTGAATCATTCTCTTGTGTGTTCTTTCTCTCCTGTCTCCGTCTCACAGTCTCACACGAGTGGCTGCACCCCTGGCTATAGCTTGTTTGCAGTTTGTTGCCAATATGACTGGAGCATCCATTGAGGCCACATCCGCCTTTCAATCCCACCCCCCGCCCTGACATTGTAAAATAAAAGTTTGTTATTTTGACATTTTTGTAGCTCACTGCACCACCCTTTGGTGGCCAGTTTAGAAAAATTTGATAATTAATGAAGATATCATACACCGGTTATGTAAAAGCAGAATAGGAGTAGCCACAAAGACCCTGGGGGCTGAAAATCAGGAAGAGAACTGAGAGCCTTACAAAGTGTGATTTCATTAAAGCCATATGATAGCTGTGTTTATGTAAATTAATTTTACTACATTGTGTCACAACATCCCCCCTTTTTAAAAGCTCTTGCCTTCTGTAGCTTGAGGCAACCTTCTGCCCATCATTGATCCCTTCTTTCCAGGTTATTCCCATTTCTACATGCTTAGCTGTTACATTTTCAAATTGAAATATTTTATTCACTACTCATGTCCAGTGTCCTCACTTACCTTGGCATCATTTCTTCCCTCAAGAGTAATATTGGCACAACTAAGAAAATATCATCATTATCATCAATACAACATATTGATGTTCTGACTTAGTCCATCAGTGTAGAGAGAGAAGAGCAACAGCAGTCCTTAGGATGTGATGGACATAAAGGCAGCTTTATAGCCAGACCTCAGTTCCAATCTTAGCTCCATCTGGAAAAAATAAATAACTTTGGACTCTTACCCTCTACCTGACATTGAAATTAATTTCCTTTAGAGCAAAGACTTCAGCATAAAAAATAAACCCAGATACAAAGAAGAAATCATGGGAGGCCTTACTAAGTATGGCCCCAAACCAGAAGCTCCATAAAAATAAAAACATCTCTACAGCGCAAAAATCACCATTAACAAAGTCAAAAGCAAATGGCAGACTAGGGTAATTATTTGTAATTTAAGTCGCAAAAACTAATTTTTCTAACATAGAAATACTCCTACAAATCCAAAACAAAAAGCCCAAAACCTAAAAATAAAGGGACAAGAAAAGTAAACAGAATTTTCAGAAAATGCAACACAAATGGCTCTTAAACAAATGAAACAATGCTTAGCCTCTCTCATAATATGATGAATGTAAATTAAAACTATAATTAGCAAAGATCAAAAAACTTGATAACACTGTATGTTGGCAAAGAGGCTAATATGTTGCCTCGAGACTATAAACTGGGATAACTCAAATGGAAGGAAATTTTGCGGTATCTGTGAAATTCCTGCTGCACGTATCTTTCAACCTTGCTATTTCATCTGTAGGAATTTATTTTGCAGATATATTTGCCTGTATGCAAAGGGACAGGTGTAAAGACCATTCCCTGAAGCACTGATGTAATAGCAAATTAGGAAACAATCTAGATGCTAATCAATAGGGCACAGGTTAAATTAATTATGGAATGGTCATAAGTGAAAATGCCTGCATGCCCCTAAACAGGAATGAGGAAACTTTATTTATTGATAAGAAGTATCTCCAGGACGTGTTCTTATGAAAAGAGAAAATAGAGCAGTGTGTAATGGCATGTTGACATTTGTGCAGAAAAAGGGCAAAGGGAATATTTTTTAGTATTTTCTTATGTGTGTATAAGTGCACAAGTAACTGATAATATTGTTTGCCTCTGGAGACGGGAACTGGAGGGGTGGTGAACATAGGTGAGCAGGAGACTTAAATTTTAAATCCCATGGCCTATCTATTCAATTATTTTTATCTTTAAAAACTAATAGACGAAAAGAGAAGATATTGGTTTCACCATTAGCCAGCGATGTGGCCTTTGTTTTCACAAAACAATACCTATCTCATAGTTTGGTTTTGAGGACTAAAAGGACCTAGCTCAATGGCAGGCTTGTCATAGGCATTCAGGAAGTGGCAGATCTTATTAATTAATTACACTGCAACCCAACAACTTCAAAGTATTTTCTTGTGAACAAATGGTGAAGTTTTATTATATTTTAGCCTAATATAGCAAAATCCCTACCTTTTAATTTTCACAGTAAACTAAAACACTGTGTGTCTGTTATAGCTAAAGTCCAGAATTACCTAATATTCACAGTAATCAGATCATCTTCTTGTTCCAACAACCAGCTAGGAGCTTAATTTAAAAGGAAAACACCTTACTATATAACTTAACGTTACCATTAGTCAAACAGATGAATAAACCAAAAAGGAAATTGTACATATTTTTGATATGAATATGAAGATGTTATCAGAGTGAAACAGGCTCACATCAGTGTGTCAGGACATCGCTGAGGCAGCATTCAATGCAACCCTATGCATCCCTGGAAATTTGATTGGAGGAAGCTGGGATCATTTATATTCTGAGGATGATGGAAGTGAGATGCAGAAAGATAAATTGATGTCTTGAAGGCCACACATTGACTGATACGGTTGAGGAAAGAATCCATACATCCTGGCTGTTCTTTGCTATCTCAGTTTCCAGATCACACAGATTAGCGGGGGGAAGACACAAGATTGTCCTTCTGGGCCAGCTTAGCTCAGGGTACAAATTTTTGCAGCTACAGCAAGAACAGCAGCTATCCAAATAAACACAGTAAATTCTCTTACTTCAAGCTGATTCTGACAAATAAAGAAGCAAGCTCAATCAGCTTTATAAATAAAAACGCTAAAGAAAGGTTATATTCAAATGTTCTTTATTCCTGCCTCCAAATAATTGAGACTAAATGAAACCATTTCATTCCCCCATCCCCCAGGCCTTACAACTGCTTGGTTGAATATGAGTCAAGCTCACCGAACCATACAGAGAGGAATGAATCAAGCATGAGGGTGGAGCTAAGAGCCATGGAGACCAGCTGAGAGATGGAAAAGTTCAGGGCAAGGTCAGTGCCAGTGGCCTCAAGTCTAGAGCAGGCCCCTTGAGAGCTAGATAGAGACAGCTGGGCAGGTCCCACTGAGGCCAGAGTGGCTGGAGAAGAGGATGTGCTGCTGTGCCCACACCACATGAATAGCACCTAGAAGAGTCCTAGAAGGGACCAAGGGTACCCTCACACACCCAGCTCCAGACCAGTTCAGAAACGTATTCTCATATAGATCTATCTTGGGTAATGAAGTTTCATTGGTTTTTACCCCTATTAATACAGGACCCTGTTAATACCAGATCCCAGCCTTCTACAAAGCTCTTTTCCCACCCCTTTCTGGCAAGCATCTTGACAAACATTTAAGGCAAGCATTTTGACAACTAACTGTGGTATCTGTGGATTTTTTTTTTCACTCTTCTTCTTCTGCTCCCCCATCCCAAGAACAATCTGGGTGCTGTGCATCCATTCGCCACATCCATTCCCCTGGGTACCACCACTGCATTCTTTGGGTGCCACCCTCTCCTCCTGAGGTCCTCTGCCCCACTGGACACTACAGCCCTTTGCATTGGCAAAGCTGCCTTCCACCAGGTGCCCCACTGGTGCAAACCCAGCACTGCCCTGTCAGGGACAGGCTTAGGATGAAGCAAGCAAGGCACTCACTCCCCTGGCATGCCAAAAAACTCAGTAGTAGAGACAAATAATATTTTAACACAATATTTTTTAAAATAAAGATTGATGCAAAAAATTCATAATGAACTAAATGTACAACTTTCAAGTAAAAAAGGGGTTTCTGATAATGCCATGCTGAGCCATATTACAGACTGAGACAAAAGGAAATATATGTCCCCAATAGTATATGTTTGTATGTATTTTTAAGGGTTAATTTTTCTAGAATATTAAAATGTCTGAAAAATATTTAAAAACAGGAAAATAGCTGTATTAAACTCACGACATTATTTATGTTTAAATATTTTATTTATAGTGAAATCAGAATTTATTGTAATGTTACTTTCCTGGCCTAAAATGGAACCAAATTCATCAATAATATTTTCAAAATTTACTCTTTTTTTTAATTATTGTACTTTAGGTTTTAGGGTACATGTGCACAAAATTGCTTATCTCATTTTCAGTTGAGAGTTTTGAATTCTGAGCAACGTTAACTCGGAAAGTGTGATGCACATAAAACTTTTTAATAAGAGATATGAATATACCTCCTGAATTTGAAAGTAAATGAAAAAGAAATTGGACATGTATGAATTATTGCATGAGAGTATCAATTATTATAGGGAAAGTACATATGAAATAGAAATTAAGGAGATTACAGAGGTCCTAATTTTACATGTGAAATGAAAATATGAGAAATAAAAGGCCTTTATAGATTTTGAATTTTTATTTTTAATAAATATTATAAATTTATTTTTACCCAATTAGTCATTCATGCTTCTTGTAGAAAATATACAAATACATGTAAACCAAAAGAAAAACAATCCAGATTGTCATAAAGATAATCATCTTATTTTGTTGTACTTTTTTCACTTTTTTTCTGTAGATACATAATTAAACACATTAATCTGTATATGTATGTGTTCATATTAAATTCACATTTAAATATACTTAGTACAACCTTTTCTCATTCATTTGGGGGACTAAAATTGGTCTATAAGACACTAATTTTTTCTTCATCTTTTAAAAAAATTTTATAGACACATAATAGTTGTATATATTTATGGAGTATATATGTTTTGATATAAGCCTATAATATATAATAAATTAATGCCATGTTGGTAAAAATGTGGCAGGCCCTATGCTTTGTACCCTAGATATATTATTTTGTGTAGTCCTTAAAACCACAGTAAAGTAGATATATATTTTTTTAACTTTCATTTTAGGTTCAGAGATACATATGCAGATTTGTTCTATAGGTAAATTGCATATCCCAGGGGTTGGGTATACAGATTCTTTCACCACCCAGGTAATAAGCATAGTACCCAATAGGTAATTTTTGAGATTTTGAATTTTTAACTTGAGAAAATTTATTTTCTATGAATACATCTAATTTACAAAAAGCAGCCAATGATTTGACTTTTAACTATTGTGATGATTTAAATCCTATAAAAATGTTATCTGATATAGTTTTAAGCAGCATGCAATATCAATAATTTGTAATAAAAATCAGCATCATGTTTGGATCTTCTAAAATGGATTCATACATTTTGCCTAGTGCAGGCTTATCCAAATTTGGAAGTGGCCTTAAGGATTTTTTTTTAACAATATCAGTCACCCTGGCATTTTGTGGAAGAAGTTTCAGTAAGCTGAAGTTCGTTAAAAGTTATTTAAGATTGTCCTTTGGTCAAGAGACATTTCCAAACATGGGCAGTTCTCTGACTGAAAATGGGGCCACAGCTGGGAGGACTCAGAGACTGTGGCTGAAGCAACTGGAGCCCGCCAGCCATCCTTCTCGTTCCCTGTGGCCTCACCATGTGGCCTCTCCAGCATAAGTTTCAGGATAGCTCCCCCTCTTACACGGCAGCCCAGGCTGAAGCAGGTTCACTGTGCATGGTTACCAACTTGTCTAAGTCTGATGAGACAGAGCACCCACACACGTAAGTTACAAGAGGCTGGTTTATGGTTTACAGATAGGCAGCAAGGGACAACCAAAGGCTAAGATTCACTGTGAGCTGATCCCTCAAGGCTCAGCAAAGCTGCCTGGGGCAGATAGTCTTGTCTGCTTGTCTGTGTGTGCCCCACCTGTAGCTAAGGGACCCTGAGAAGCAGCTCATCCAAGGGGAATCCTCATTTGCTAGGCTAAAGTGTTGAATGACATCCTGTTTCTAGGGGGGTGGCTGGAACAAAACCCTAGCTCTTCTGGCCAGTTCATCCCTATTTCAGAATGCCACATTCCCAGCACATTTGACAGCTATTCCTGAGAACTACAATCAAGTAAGGGGGAGAACTGGGTTGGTGCAAGGCCACCTACCTGGAGAACTGCCTTGTGCCCAGGGCTTCCAGAGTGCTCCAGGCATCCTGGAATGGAAATGCACACTTCTTATGACTTAGCCTCAGAAATCGCAGAACCTCATTTCTGCCATATTCTAGTGAATGAACAATTCACCAAGACCAGCACAGTTTCAAGACGACAGGGAACTTAGACTTCACCTCTCAGAGGGAAGTGTAGCAAAGAATTTGTGGCCATCTTTTATCTGCCCCATCCCAATGGAAAGACGCTTCCATCAAAGCTCTACTTCAAAGCATCCAGAAGCTCAGAGCTCTGAGTCCCAAACACAGACACAACCAAACCACAGACTCACTTAGGCCAGGATCCTCCACTACTCCAAAGGCCCCCTTTGGATGCTTTCTGTGATGTCAGGATCTTTTGATCTTTACAGCCATGAATGGCTCTGTCTGAGGAAGAAAATTTCACACTTGGTCAACTCATTAGGAGAAAGATCAGGACTGGTCACCATTGTGGTCAGGGCTGGTGCTGGTGGTTACGTGGAGCGGGGGGAGAGCCAGTTCAGCGGTGACGGGAACCTGCCTCCCCATGCACCTGTGCCAACCCACACCTTTCTCCCAACATTTGTTTTTGGTTCTCTATTTGAGGCTTCTAAGGGAGGCTTCTCCTGGAGAGAAAGGCTGGCTTTTCAAGGTGGGTATTTAGGATTTGGTGTATGCCTGGCAGGGATATTCTGGCAGAGTTGTGGGTATGAAGGAAATGGATTGGATCCAGAGAGGGTGAGTGCACTGAGACCAGCAGAATACAGCTGGGGAGAAGGGCAACTAGGGTCTGCACATAAACCCCCACCTGACTTGGCCTCCGAGGCATGGCTGCTGTGCCAGCAGGCATTCTTAAGTGGCTGGCCTTGCAATATCCTCCATGACTTTGGACAAGTCCCACCTCTGCCTGGCTCAGATTTTTTTGTTTTTTTTTTTTTCCAATTGCTTCCCTCATATAGAAGAAGCAGTGCAGTGGTGATGGACTCTGCCTCTTACTAGTCACATACCCTCAGGCAGGTTATGGAACTTCAGGTTCCTCCTCTGTGAAGTGAGGATTAATAAAGTGCTTGCCCCATAGGGTTGTTGCGAGGGTTGAATAGGTTGATTGTATAAGGATTAGAACCAGGCCTGACACTCATACCCATGGTACATGTGATCCAGTGGAGGTGTGGGGCTTTGCAGCCAGATGGAGCTCAAATCCCAGCCCTGCCACTTACTAACTCTGTATTAGGGTTCTCTAGAGGGACAGAACTAATAGGATAGATATATAAAGGAGTTTATTAAGTATTAACTTACATGATCACAAGGTCCCACAATAGGCTGTCTGTAAGCTTGAGGAGCAAGAAGAGCCAGTCCAAGTCTCAAAACTGAAGAACTTGGAGTCCGATGTTCAAGGGTGGGAAGCATCCAGCACGGGAGAAAGATGTAGACTGGGAGGCTAGGCCAGTCTCTCCTTTTCACATTTTTCTGCCTGCTTTATATTCACTGGCCTCTGATTAGATTGTGCCCACCAGATTAAGGGTGGGTCTCCCTTTCCCAGCCCACTGACTCAGATCTTAATCTCCTTTGGCAACACCCGCACAGACATACCCAGGATCAATACTTTGTATCCTTCAGTCCAGTCAAGTTGACACTCGGTATTAACCATCACACTAGCTATGTGACCTTGGGCATCTTACACCTCCTTCAGCCTCATTTTCCTTCTCTGTCTCCCTCTAATTGCTGTAGGGATCAGAGAAACTGCACATAGAGGGCCTAGGAGCAGCTGCGGGTAAATCACACACACGTCTCCTCACTTCTCTTCCAGGCTTTTCTTCCTTCTCGATATTTGTCAGCTCCGGCGTCTCACTCTTAGCAAGATGCTTCACATTAATGGCAGTTGTCATGTATCAACTGAACATGACACTTCCAGCCTCTGAGCCATGTCTGTCTGCAAATTCCCAGTGACATACTCAGGGGTCCCAGCGTGAGGGCTGTTCTCTTCCATCCAGACTCTCAGCCTCTCTTGACTTTTCAAAACTGATTGCTCTGACTCTGTGCTCAAGGGCCTTCATGCTGTCAGGGCTGAAGGATTCTCATATTCCAAACACCTGGATGGGATTCTGTTGTTTTCCTCACAGCATTGAATCACTACTACCTTCTCATGGGCTCTTAACGACCTGCCCAATCTATCTCAAACTCCATGTTTCTTAAAGTGCGATCCTTGGACTCGCAGCATCGATCACCTGAGAAGCTATCTGAAATGCCCATTCCCAGATCCCATCCAGACATCCTGAATCAGAAACTCCGGGGTGGGGCCCAACAAGCTGGTTTTAACAAGCCTTCCAGGAGATCCTGACGCATTATTCACGTTTAAAAACTGCTAAAGGTTAAGAAACACCTTAGTGTTTTGGTTAAGATGAAATGTAAGAATCAAACACATTTCCTGCCAAGTCTGTTTTTACTATTAATTTACTGATTATACCTACATCCTTTCAAAAAGGAGTGAATGAGGGCTTAGGATTAAACAATGATGTTGATGATAACAAAAAAATAGCATGTATTGAAAAGTTACCTTGGTGAGGCACTGTGCTAATTCCTATGTGTTTGTCATTTAATCTTTATAAAAATCTGATGAAATATTCTCGTCATTTGTATCTGAGGAAATAAAATTTCTGAAAGGTTAAATACATAGCCTACAACCAAATTTGAGGGAGAAAAAAATATTTTTTTGTTCTTGGGGTTTTTGTTTTGTTTTTTTGCAAACTGTATCATTGTACCTTGAGTTTATTTGAAGGTCCCTGTATCCAAGGAACTATTTAGAAATAATAATTCCTAAGAGTTGAGTCTCGCTAAGCAGAGTGGGAGCGAGTGATGCTAGTAGCAAGGGCATCCCTGGGGCCTATATCCTCAATGCTGAGCAGTCGGTTGGGTGAACTGCCATCAGCAGGTGACAGACCCAGTTGGAAAGTTCTCTGCAGACCTCAGCAGGCAGGAGACAGTGCACACTGTCATTGAGGGAAACTGTACCTGCACAGCTTTGCTCTACAAAAACATGTAACAAACATCTGAGTCCCAAATAGATGTCAATTATTGGCCCTAATGGGTAAACCAAGGTCCTCCTACTGCCCCTATATGGTGGTCCATACAGAAGAACAACTCTTTTGTTTTACTTCTTTAGAATAAAACACCTTTCTTATAATATGACTTAAGTCTAATGAAGATTTTCTTTTTTCTAAGATTAAATAGCTACCATTTTCTTAGTGCTTAACTGTATTCAGGTTCTGTAGTAGACACTTAAGCATGTTAGATCAATGATGCCTCATAAAACTCTACCAGATAAATATTACCATCTCCACTTTTGCAGGTAAGGAACATGGCACCCAGAGAGGTTAACGACTTGCTTTTGGTCACTCCGGTGGTAAATAGTAAAGTGCAGTCTGACAACCAGCCCAAGTTCTGGAGGCATCAGGATGCTTTTCATAGGCTGCAAATGGTCCCAGATGTAGTTCCTTTCTTCCCTTCTTGTAGTCAAGTGGGTCACAATTTTACGGAATTAGATTCCTACTGGAAATGAAGGCCACTTGCTGTAATCTATGAAATTAGTTATTAGGGTTACTGGGATCTGGTGCTCAGAAGTTAACATCAGTATAGGTGCCAGGATTTTCCCACCCTTGTCTTTCCCCTGCTCTGCATTCCCGGTTGGGGTTGGGGGACACTGAGCCCCACAGGCTATGCTACTCAGACTCCCTTCTCAACTTGGCCAATGTCAGGCTATGCGGGGAGGTAGGAGAGCAGAAGGAAGACTACAGACGTGGTACAGCGTATTTCCTGTCTCTCTGCCTGAGGCAGCATCTCTAGAAGCAGCTGCACCTTTTCTGTGGCCCCAGCTCCCAGTTCCAGGATGCTACTCCTGGTAACACTGCCTGCTCCCTCATCCCTCTTGCCTTGAGGTAGGAGGAACCTCTCTGTTCCTAGTCTCTGAGATGCCTCACAATTTTCTCCCAGGAGCCTTAGCTGTTTCATCATCTGTATAACCAATTGTCCATATCAGAGTCCCTCTGAAAAACCTAGAATGCTTTCTCTTTTACTGCTGTTGAGTGTGTTATCAGTGGTTGCTGAATCTTCTCATTCTGTATTCTATACTCTTGTGTCAAACCCCATTAACCTCAGTAGGGAAGGCACCAGCTTCAAGAGGCCAAAGAAAAGACCCAGAGCCAGCAAACAAGACATGGCGTTTTAATAGGGGCTTACATACAGGAGAGAGAGTCCAGTGGCAGCAAGCTGGATAGGAGAACTGACTTATATACAGAAACAGTCCAGTGGCAGCAGGCTAGACAACATATCCACCTTCCTACAGTCCAGTGGTGGCAGACTAGTCAGCATATCTGCCTTCCTACAGTCCAGTGGTGGTGATCTGGACAACACAGTTGCATGGCTCAGTAGCTACAGGCTGGGCAGGAAAACCACAACCACTTCCAAACAGCATGTAGTTTATATAGCATTTTCACTTAACACCCTTCCCTTAATGACCCCCACCTTGCAGCCTTCCTTTAACCCAAAACTCAAGGCCTCAATCCCCTGTATGGCATGTGTTCCATGGGACAGGCCAGGGGTTGAGATGTTTATCAAAGACAAAGAATGAATCTCCAGGTTGGCGACACCTGGATTCCCCAGCTTGGAACACACATTCAGGTGCATCTGCCTGTCCTACAAGGACATTCTAGGAGAATGCTTCAATTATTGCCATCAGATGCATTTACCCTGCATACCCAAACCAAAGCAAAGCTCACAAATCACATTCTTACAGTTTTCAGGAGGTATACTTCATTTTTCATAAGTCATCAAGGTCGTTTTAAATTGGTCATGGATTTTAACTGCTGCTGTGCTTAATTTTTTTTTTTTTTTACCAACAAAGGAATGTTAGTTTAGCTTCATCATTCTCAATTTAGCTTGTTGCAGATTGCTTGGTGCACCTTCTATGTATAATGATTTGAATTTGTATCAATAGTATTATTAGCATTGTATTTTCGTATAACTATTGTATCTGAATTTGGAAGTAGCATTTTAATTATTCAATTCCTCTTCAAAACTTTTTATCACCCAGTTCAGTTCTTTTTCCTTAAGAAAAAAAATGACAAGTGGGGAAACAAGTTAACTACTCTATCTCTTGTCCTACTGAGTGGATTGTGGTCAAAATTTAAAAGAAAAAAAAAATCATGACTGGGCACAGTGGCTCACTTCTGTAATCCCAGCACTTTGGGAGGCTGAGGCAGGCAGATCACTTGAGCTCAGGAGTTTGAGACCAGCCTGGCCAACATGGTGAAACCCTCGTCTCTACTAAAAATACAAAAAAAATTAGCCAGGCATAGTGACGGGCACCTGTAATCCCAGCTACTCAGGAGGCTGAGGCAGGAGAATCGCTTCAACCTGGGAAGTGGAGGTTGCAGTGAGCCGAAATAAAACCGCTACACTCAAGCCTGAGCGACAGAGTGAGACTCTGTCTAAAAAAAAAAAAAAAAACAAAAAAAACAAAAAAAAAACCACCTCCGAAAACACCCAGCTAATTTTGCTACATATGGGAATCTTGCTAAAATGAGATTCTGATTCAGCAGGTCACAATGTGAGTGTGGAGGTCTGAGATTACACTTTTCTATCTAGCTTCTAGGCCATGCCCACGCTGCTAGTCCGAGAACCACACTGGGAATAGCAAGATCTTCAGGATATCACGGAGTCTCTCATGTAAACTCTTAGTTTGCACAGTGCCCTACTGTGTTGGGGAAGAAGGCCTAGGAATGCCTTGCTTCCTCACTGGCAGCCAGGGCCTGAGCAGTGTTTCAGTTCTCTCCTTCTCACAACTGTATTGTTTTAGTCTAATGAGCCAAAATCAACCTGGCATTCCTAGGTGAAACTTTAATGTGATTGTAATTTCAGTGCTGTTCTATGGGATTCCAGTCTGTCTTCTAATGAGAATACACTTGTTTACAAAATTACTTGTGTCATAGAAAAAGAAATTAGAAAACTGCTTACACAACAAGTGCCTTGAAGTGATTAGTATTTGCAGTATGATGTTAAGTAGGTTTTTTTAGGGAAACAACACAATGATTTTAAATTTTATTCTGATTCTTTGATTCACGCAGCTTTCTATTTGCTTGAACTCTGAAGCAAAAGCCCCAATTTGCTATAAGAACACTACTAGGATTTCTGGAAGAAAAACAACCTGATCAGATGTCAAGGCACTGATCCAAGAATAATGTCTACAGTCTGTTCCCAGATTTGCTTCTAGTTCAGTCAGTGACATATCAGCAAATTACTTGTTTTCATTTTCCTCAGTAAAATAATGATAATGATCATTTATACCTGCAATATACCCATTATTGGCTTAATACTACCTGTGGACCAAGGAAGTCCTAAATCTATATTTCTAGTCCAAATTTCTACCCTCCTAAGAATATATGTGTGTGTGTGTGTGTGTGTGTGTGTGTGTGTGTGTGTGTGTGTGTATCTCCAGACTGGTATATCCAAATGCCCACCAGGTCTTACCACCTGGGGATGTGATGGGTACTCCAAATTTAATTGTCCTACCTAAACTTTCTGCCTTCCCTCCAAACCTGATCCTCTTCCTATATTCCTATCCTGGCTAGTTATATGACAACCACAACCCACTCATCTAAGCCCAGAAGCATCATTTCCTGTTACACTGTGAGCTCATTGGGGTAGCACTTGGTCTTAGTCACCTTCATAACCCCAGTATTTTGAACTAGACTTGGCACAGCAAAATGCTCAAAATATATGGCTATATTGAACTAAACTCCATAAAGGTGGATGGTCCATACAAACCTAGAAGTTATTTATGATAATTTTGAAGAATAGCCATTGTGAAAAATTACAACACCTCTACTTGCCCCCATGCTCCAAAAAAAAAATGAGAATACAGCTTTTCTGTTAGTGATTTCTATGCCAGGGTATAGTGAACTCCCATGAATCTAAACTCCATATAGGCAAAGCTTGGTAGTGTTTTAATTCTAATTTTTACATTCTGTACCAACTCTTTTCTAGATTTATCCCTATATTTGTTATTTTTTTACTGTATTTCTTGTAGGCTGTCTCCCTCATTCTTGGATGCATTCCTGCTATGTACCAATATTGTAATAGGTGCTTTGTGACATTGTCTTTAATTTCACAGCCTGTGAGGTAGATTTTATAAACATTATTTTTAAGTGGGAAGCAGGTTCAAAGACAGTACTTGACTCTCTCAATATCAGACACAAGTAAGTGAGGAGGGTAGAGCTCCCATCTTATTTTCTCTGTGGCTACAGGCCTTCATAATACACTTCAGGGGATATGATCTTCCTTCCTCTTACTTAGAAAATTTCATCAAAGTTATAGTATCTTTCTTCTCTGTTTATAAAATAGTATATGTTTATGCAATTTGAAAAAGTGAAGTTACCCATAATACCACTATTTAGAGATATCGCAGTTACATTTTGGTACATTGTCTTTCAAGATTTTCTTTTTCTATTTATAGCTGTGTTTTTAAACATGCCACACTGTTTTAATTATTATATATTTGTAATGTATCTTAACATCTGATAGGACAAGTTTCCCCCTCTCTCATGTCTCCTCTTTTCCAAAATTTTCTTAACTAGAAAAATATCCCTAGTTTTTTTTTCAATGAGAGCTTCTCTTCATCTTCTTCTGCCTTGTGGGAAGGGCCCCTTCTGAATATCTAGACATATAAACAAGGGTTCTCTCCATATAGAAAAGACTTCTTTTGAAGTAGCTTGGGTTGGGGAGGCTGTCAATAAATGATAGCAAAATGAATCTAAAATGTGCTTATATCATTTTTTAAGAAATCAATTTTTTTTAATGCTTATAGAATCAATTTTCTTCTGAATGCCTTCCCTGAGCTGGGATTTAGGGAAGACATTGAGACACCAAGTAATAAGGTAAGGCTGAGAGGGGTAAAAAAAAAAAAAAAAAAAAGACTTGGAGAGTTTAGAAAATACGCTGTCATCTCTACAGCTGCAGAAAAGGAGCCTCACTTTTTTTAAAATTAGGACTTAGTTACAGAAGAGAGGTTTACTCTGGAGCATGTCACCCACCAGTTGCCACCTAAGAAGTTCTCAAATAAATGTTCTTTCCTCCCCTTAACTGCAAACCCAGCAGATAAGCCTGTAGCTGTGAAACAAAAGACACTCTGCTTTTGCCACCTGCCTACCTGTAGCTCCTAAAAATGATGTTGTCATATTTTCATTCCTCAAGAGCTGGACTGTTCAGTGGCTAAGCAATTCTCCAGAAGCCCAAGAGCTCTGGGAGTGAAAAGTGTAAGACCAAATTTGTATATTTTTCTGGGCCAGCGGCCCTGGGTTCCCCCTAGGATTTTGACCTCTCAGTGAATCTGATACAAGATGAGACTCTTTGGGAAGCCCCACCCCAGGCGTATGAGAGTAATGCCTAGCCTTTCCTTTTCAGTTTAGACATTGGCTACCCAGAGGGTTGCCCCTCCACCAGCCTTCCTCTAGGGTTGGTGCAGAATCTCTGCCTAACTCCTCAGAGCATGAGGCTGATACAAAAAGATGGGCATGGCATCCAGTGGCTGATCCCACCAAAGGCACACAGTATGTGCTGGCAGTCCAGCTGGGACTTGGACTCATCCCCCATCCCAGTCCAGCCCTCCTCCCTCAGAGTCTTCCAGCATATTGCCTTTGTTGAAGCTAGTGCCCTGCCATGGAGGTGCTCATGTCAGCTGGTGGAGCACTGGCTCATGGTGGGAACTAACAAAACTGTGATAGACTGACATGTGGTCAGAGATCTCTGTGGACACCTGTGTGGTATTCAGTGCTGAGGAGAACACAGAAGGCCACACCGTGTGGTGCCTAGAGTGATGGAACTGAAGGAAGAAGACAAAGTCTGCATAAACAACAACAGTGCAGAGCAGGAAGGAGTGCTAAGGAAATTCATGTCTATTGAGTCAATTGTGAAAATAAGAATTCATCCACTCACTGATTAAGAACCCTCCTTTGAAGCCAAGAAAGATAAGAGCTTAACAGGTGCTCACATCTTAGGTATAAAAAAAAAAAAAAAAAAAAAAAAAAACCAATATGCTGTAATCGTGTTCTGTTTGCAGAGATCATCTTGGGAGGCCTGATGTAATAGGACAAACAACAAGTTGTGTCTGCAGAATGCATGGGACCAATCATGGGCCCTTCTCCTGATGAATGCTTAACTTAGCAGCACAGGCAGATCCCTAAATAATTAATTAAAATAGTGCTGTGAGGTGTTGTGATAAAGATTTATGCTTGGAGAAGAAGTGAGAAAGTTGGGTGAGGCTTTATTAAGAAGAATGGGGGAAATAAGTAGAAAGTATGTATGTTTAGAGGCTGGGCACAGTGGCTCATGCCTGTAATCCCTAGTACTCAGGAGGCTGTGGCAGGAGAATCACTTGAACCCAAGAGGTGGAGATTGCAGTGAGCCAAGATTGCACCACTGTACTCCAGCCTGGGCAACAGACTCTGTCTCCAAAAAAAAGGAAAAAAAAATGTATGTTTTGAATTTTGTTTGGTCGTACTGTGGAATGTTTCCGACATTCTCAGAAGTTCCTGGCATGCTATAAAGACACCCATCTACAAATCATATAGATTTGAAGACTCTCATGGGCCCACCAGCATAGATTTTAAGAAGACAAAACATTATCCAATATGGTTAAAGCTCTATTGTGACTCTCTAACTCCATTTTCTTTTCCCTCTTAAATTGGATATATTGTTCCCATGCATGTTATTTCATTTTACAACTTACGTATGACTAAAAAGATGTACACTATTGCTGTGTGTGGTGTTTTCAGTTTACATTAATGGCATGCATACATAAAGTTCTGAAGTTTCTATTTCTACATTAAACATGTTGAAAAGGGTAGATTTGGTTTTTTATTTAATACCATTGTACATGTAATCTCTTATTAAATGAATAAATCACAGTTTATTTCATCATTCTCTTATTGATGGACTCCTTACCTTGTTCACACCACACCAACCACACTGACTTTGTTTACTCAAACATGCAAATGGTGCTCATGTCTCAGGGCCTTTGCACTTCCTGTTCCCTCCACCTGGAATGCTCTTGCCCCAGATTCCACATGGCTCAGTCTCTCTCCTTGCCTCTGTACAAAAGACACCTTCCCTAACCACCCTGCAAACATAGCTCCCCTTCCCCACCCAGTCACTTTCTCCTCCTCTTATCCTGCTACATTTCTTCTCATGGCACTTGCCACACTGACATAGAATAGATCTAGTTATCTGTCAGCCAACCTGCCTGTTGTGCTACCATGTGAACACCATGAGACTGGGAGCCTTGCCCATCTTGTCCACTCCTGTACACTCAGTGTTTACATCAGCATCTGGCACATGCTGGGTGCTCAGTATATATCAGATGAATAAGCGAGTGAGTGAACAATGACTGAATGAATGAACCAAGATTGCTTACATTCCTTCCTTCAGGGGAAGCTTCAATAGGAAGATGGCCACACCCCAGCCTCTGGCACTCTCTTATCCTGACAACCATATGAGCTCTTGCAGGACAGATCTGGTCATACATCTATGTCATAAATTTATTTACATCATCTGAGCAGCAGCCTGTTATCCTCAGCCTTGCTTTGTGTCCCGTCAGTAAAACACTTCATTACAATCATTCTCCCTAGGGGAATGGAGCAAAGTAGAAAGACAGGTCACCATAGAATCTCCAAGAACATATGTGTTTGGAAAAAAACACTTCTGCCAAGAAATGATGCTGTTGCCTGCATTGGGGCACATGTCCCCTCCTGAGAATCACTCATTTGCAGCATTTGGTACAGGACAGATGCACAGAGGCCATGCAGGAAAGGTGTGTTCACTCACATTCAGACTCTGCTGGCACCCCCAGTGAGTAGCAAGGGTCTTGTCTTTCTCTGGGAGCTCTTGGTTGAGCTACCCTAATTCCTCCTCTAGCCCTGTGAGGCACAACCTATCCCATTTTGCAGATGAGAAAACTGTAGCTCTAAGGACTTAAAGTAATCAGTTCTAACTATGTTGTCATTGGTAAATTTTGAAGGTTTGCTGTTATTTCCAAAAGATGGTATTAAATTTTTCAATGTTTAGAGGAATTATACCATACCAAAAGATAAAAATCAAGAAATGTTTAAACTTTTTAATAATCTAGTTCTTAAAAACCATTTTATACCAGCTTTCTCTTTCTCTGAGAAACCTTAAGATACTTAACGTTTCCCCTTAGTTAATAGAAGTTATAAATTTCCATGCCTTTTTTCTGACATTAAGATTTTTTATTGGCAGATAATAATTTTACATATTTATGGAGCACATAGTGATGTTTTGATACATATCACATGCAGTGATCAGATCTGGGTAATTAGCATAGGTACCATCTCAAACACCTATCACTTCTTTGTGTTGGGAACATTCAATACTCTCCTTCTAGCTATTTGACACTGTATTATATATTATTGTTAACTATAGTCATCCTGCTGCAGTATAGAACACTGGAACTTATTCCTTCTATCTAGCTGTAATTTTGTATCTTTTAATAAGTCTCTCCCTATCACCTTCTTCCCCCTACCCTTCCCAGCCTCTAGTATCCTCTGCTCTACTTTTTACTTCTATGAGATCAATTTATTTAGCTTCCACATATGAGTGAGAACATGCTGTGTTTAACTTTCTCTTCCTAGCTTATTTCACTTAACATAATGTCCTCCAGTTCTATACATGTTGCCATGAATGACAGAATTTCATTCTTTTTTATGGCTGACTGGTATTTCATGGTGTATATATACCATATTTTTTTGTATTACATCTATATTTTTAAATTATTCTTTTTGGGGTTTAAACCTTATTAAGGTATAATTTACAAAGAGTATGTTGCATCCATTTTAAGTGTACAGTTCTATGTGTTTTGACAAATATATACAATCATATAACCACCACTACAATCAAGATACAGAACATTTCCAACTTCTTGAGAAGTTTAGTTGTGCCCCTTTTCTGTCAGTCCCACTGCTGGTTCCATGTAAACAATGATCTGCTTTTTGTCAATGTAGATTAATTTTGCTTCTCTTTTTTTTTTTTTTATTTAGGTTTTAGGGTACATGTGCACAATGTGCAGGTTTGTTACATATGTATCGATCTGCCATGTTGTTTTGCTGCACCCATTAACTCGTCATTTAGCATTAGGTATATCTCCTAATGCTGTCCCTCCCCCCTCCCCCCACCCCACAACAGTCCCCGGAGTGTGATGTTCTCCTTCCTGTGTCCATGAGTTCTCATTGTTCAATTCCCACCTATGAGTGAGAACATGCGGTGTTTGGTTTTTTGTCCTTGCGATAGTTTACTGAGAATAATGTTTTCCAGTTTCATCCATGTCCCTACAAAGGACATGAACTCATCATTTTTTATGGCTGCATAGTATTCCATGGTGTATATGTGCCACATTTTCTTAATCCAGTCTATGATTGTTGGACATTTGGGTTGGTTCCAACTCTTTGCTATTGTGAATAGTGCCGCAATAAACATACGTGTGCATGTGTCTTTATAGCAGCATGATTTATAGTCCTTTGGGTATATACCCAGTAATGGGATGGCTGGGTCAAATGGTATTTCTAGTTCTAGATCCCTGAGGAACTGCCACACTGACTTCCGCAATGGTTGAACTAGTTTACAGTCCCACCAACAGTGTAAAAGTGTTCCTATTTCTCCACATCCTCTCTAGCACCTGTTGTTTCCTGACTTATTAATGATGGCCATTCTAACTGGTGTGAGATGGTATCTCACTGTGGTTTTGATTTGCATTTCTCTGATGGCCAGTGATGATGAGCATTTTTGCATGTGTTTTTTGGCTGCATAAATGTCTTCTTTTGAGAAGTGTCTGTTCATGTTCTTTGCCCACTTTTTGATGGGGTTGTTTGTTTTTTTCTTGTAAATTTGTTTGAGTTCATTGTAGATTCTGGATATTAGCCCTTTGTCAGATGAGTAGGTTGCAAAAATTTTCTCCCATTCTGTAGGTTGCCTGTTCACTCTGATAGTAGTTTCTTTTGCTGTGCAGAAGCTCTTTAGTTTAATTAGATCCCATTTGTCAATTTTGGCTTTTGTTGTCACTGCTTTTGGTGTTTTAGACATGAAGTCCTTGCCCACGCCTATGTCCTGAATGGTATTGCCTAGGTTTTCTTGTAGGATTTTAATGGTTTTAGGTCTAACATGTAAGTCTTTAATCCATCTTGAATTAATTTTTGTATAAGGTGTAAGGAAGGGATCCAGTTTCAGCTTTCTACATATGGCTAGCCAGTTTTCCCAGCACCATTTATTAAATAGGGAATCCTTTCCCCATTTCTTGTTTTTGTCAGGTTTGTCAAAGATCAGATAATTTTGCTTCTTTTAAAATTTCATGTAAGTGGAATAATACAATTGCAATTTTTATTTAAGTATTCTTTTATTTAGCATAGCATTTTTGAGGTTCATTCATGTCATTTGTATCAGCAGTTCCTTTTTTTCCTTTTTGAGACAGGGTCTCCTTCTGTTGCCCAGGCTGTTATGTAGTGGCACAATCATAGCTCACTGCCACTTCAAGCTCCTGGTCTCAAGCAATCCTCCTGCTTCAGCCTCCCAAGTAGCTGGGACTACAGGCACATGCCACCACGCCCAGTTAATTTTTGTATTTTTAGTAGTAATGAGGTTTTGTCATGTTGCCCAAGCTGGTCTTGAACTCCTGGATTCAAGCGATCCACCCACCTCAGCCTCCCAAAGTGCTGGGATTACAGATGTGAGCCACCACACCCTGCTAGCAGTTCCTTTTTATTGTTGAATAATAGTCCATTTGTGCATACAATTTAATTTGTTTATCCATTCACCTGCTGATGGACATTTAATTAGTTTCCAGTGTTTTGGCTGTTATGAATAAAATTGCTATAAGTTTTCTTGTGCCATGTTTTTATTTCTCTTAAAAAGAAATATTTCATAGGGACTTGCAAACAGAAGCCATGTCTGTGCCTTGGGCAGTGGTGAGACACGATAGTGGATCTCTATGCCTCATGTACAAGTCTTTGTGTAGACATACCATTTCTGTTGAGTTTTATACCTGACAATGGAATTACTGTATTGTGTAGTAACCAGTATATATTTAACTTTGTAAGGATTCACCAAACTGTTTTTACTAGCAACATATGAGAGATCCAGTTTCTCCACATCATTACCAGCACTGTGTATTGTCAGTCTTTTTAATATTAGCCATTCTTGTATATACCACATCTTTTATCCCTTCATCTGTTGTTGGACACCTAGGTTAATTCCATATCTTGGCTGCTGTGAATACTGCTGCAATAAACGTGGGGGTGCAGATGTCTCTTCAGTATAATGATTTCGTTTCATTTGGATAAATTCCCAGTAGTGGGATTGCTGAATTACATGGTAGTTCTATTTGTAGTTTGGTGAGGGACCTCCACTCTGTTCTCCATAGTGGCTCTACTAATTACATTCCCACCAACAGTGTGTGAGAGTTCCCTTTTCTCTGCATCCTTATCAGCATTTGTTATTTTTTTGTTTGTTTTTTTGATAATAGCCATGCTAATTGGGGTGAGATGATACCTTATTGTGGTTTCGATTTGCATTTCTCTAATGATTAGTAATTTGAGCATTTTTTCACATATTCGTTGGCCATGTGTGTATGTCTTTTTTAAAATTTTTTTGTGGGTATATAATAGGTGTATATATTTATGGAGTACATGAGATATTTTGACACAGGCAGGCAGTGCATAATAATCACGTCACGAAAAATGGAGATCCATCCCCTTAAGCATTTATCCTCAAAATTAGACTATCTTACAATCTAATTTTATGATTTTACCTTAAAATATACAATTATTATTGACTACAGTCACCCTGTTTTGCCATCAAATACTGGGTCTTATCCATTCTAACGATTTTTTTGTACCCATGAACCATCTTCATCTCCCTCTCCACATCCCACTACTCTTCCTTCCTAGCCTCTAGTAACCATCCTTCCATACTCTATCTCCATGAGTTCAACTGTTTTGATTTTTAGATCCCACAAATAAGTGAGAACAAGCAGTGTTTGTCTTTCTGTGCCTGACTTATTCACAATGGAGTACTACTGTTCAGCCATAAAAAAGAATGAGATCCAGTCATTTGTATGTCTTCTTTTAAAAATGTCTTTTCAGATCATTTTCCCATTTTTTAATTGGATTGTTTGTTTTTTTGCTGTTGCTTCAGTTCCTTGTATATTCTGAATATTAGCTCATTGTCCAATTAGTAGTCTGCCAATATTTTCTCCCATTCTGTAGGTTGTCTTTTCACTCTGTCAGTTGTTTCCTTTGTTATGCAGAAGCTGTTAATTTAATTGCATTTGTTTATTTTTGCTTTTGTTGCCTGTGCTTTTGAGGCCTTATTTATAAAATCCTTTTTCAGACTAATGTCCAGAAGCATTTCCCTTATGTTTTCTTCTAACAGTTTTATTACTTTAGATCTCATGTTTAGTTCTTTGATCCCTTTTGAGATGATTTTTGTGTAGAGTGATAGGTGGAAGTCTAGTTTCATACTTCTATATATAGATATCCAGTTTTCTCAGCCCCATTTGTGGAAAAGACTGTCCTTTCTCTAGTGAGTGTTCTTGGCAACGTTATCAAAAATCAGTTAGCTGTAGATATGCAGATTAATTTGGGGGTTCTCTACACTGCTCCATTGGTTTATGTGTCTGTCTTTATGCCAGTACCATGCTGTTTTGGTTACAACTGCTTTGTAGTGTATTTTGAAGTCTGATAATATAATGCCTCTAGCTTTGTTCTTTTTGATCAGGATTGCTTTGGCTATTCGGGATCATTTGTGGTTCCATACAAATCTTAGGAATTTCTTTCTATTTCAGTGAAGAATTTCATTGATATTTTGATAGGGATTGCATTGAACCTGTAGATTGCTTTGGGGAGTATGCTGTTGATTTTTTTTTTTTTTTTTGAGAGAAGTCTCGCTCTTGTCCCCCAGGCTTGAGTGCAGTGGCTCGATCTCTGTTCATTGCAACCTCCGCCTCCCAGGTTCAAACGATTCTCCTGCCTCTGCCTCCCAAGGAGCTCGGATTAAGGCGCCAGCCACCATGTCGGGCTAATTTTTGTATTTTTTAATAGAGACAGGGTTTTACCATGTTGGTCAGGCTGGTCTCAAACTCCTGACCTCAAGTGATCCGCCTGCCTCAGCCTCCCAAAATGCTGGGATTACAGGTGTGAGCCACTGCACCTGGCCTGCTGTTGCTTTTTTAAAGCTTTGGTATTTTAAGAGATTATCATGCTTAAGTTTGTGAAACTAAACAGAGCTAAGAATCTTTGTGTAATCATCCTCAGGGATCTCAGGGGTAACTTGGAAATTTTTTTTTTTTTATAGGGTCTGGCTTCATCACCCAGGCTGGAGAGCAGTGGTACAATCTTGGCACCTTGCAACCTCTGCCTCCTGGGCTCAGTCTATCCTCCCACCTCAGCCTGTGGAGTAGCTGGGACTACAGGCATGTGCCACTGTGCCTAATTTTTGTATTTTTTGTAGAGATGGGGTTTTGCCGTGTTGCCCAGTCTGGTCTCGAATTCCTGGGCTCAAGCAATCTGACTGTCTCGGCCTCCCAAACTGCTGGGATTATAGGTGTGAGCTACTGAGTCTGGCCAACTTGGAATCTTTTAAAAAATAAGTCAGAGAAATCAAGCATGGACAACTCTGGACAGTTCCAAGTTGGAAAGCTTTTCGCTATAAATCTCATCACCAGGAGAGCATCTCCCTTTCTTCCTAAGCCATCTCTCGTACACACCTACTGAGGCTTAGAAGCAGCAGTTTGATTATGAGAGAAAATGCCTGGGACAGAAAGCAGGTAGATTCCAGTTTCTCACACATTTGTGGGAATGATCCAGAACCCAAGACCTGTGGGACACAGGCAGCCCAGCCATGCCCAAGATGCCTTTGACCTGGCTTTCCATTCCATCTCCTGACTCACCTAGCACTCTTTGAACAGATTAGTCTGGCAGCACTGTTGGCTAGGGCCCTGGTCTGTTTTGTCACCCCTATACGTCTAACACAGTGCCTGGCACATAGTGGGCCCTCAATACATAGTGAAAGAATGAAAGAATGAGTGAATGAACAAATGAATGAGTCCATGCACAGACACAGGATTCCACCCTGTCCTCTATTTCAGCAGGATGCTGACACAAAGGTTCTTCTTATCTAGCCTTGCCTGCAGTTGTGCATGTTTAGTTGGAAACCAGACACCTGAGCATGGACCAGGGAGCAGTACACTTAGCCAGTCCACCCGGGGTGCTGGGGTCCTCACAGCCCTCTCCCCCCATCTCTGCCCCATGAACCACATGCATCCTGTAAGTTTCCCCTGAGCCATAAGTTTAAATAAATGCAATAAAATCAGTAATATCAAATGAGCATAATCATGACTGAGCCTTCCCTGGAAGCCCCAAGGAAGAGCTTCCAGAAAAGCTGTCTGCATTAACTCTAAGTCAAATCATAATCGAAAACACATTACTACTTTTTCCTGGCAGAAAGTAAATTTATTTTTTAAATTTTATTTTTAATTGACGAACGATAATTGTGTATATGGGGTACAATGTGATATTTTGATATATATACATTATGGAATAATTAAGCTAGTTAACATATCTACCTCACACATCTTATCATTTTTATGTGTGACATAAAGCACATTACTTTTTAAGGAAAAGTTTTCTGCTCTGCAAATCAATCTGTGATTTTACAGCTCATTCCCCATGGATTTACTGTAGTCTTCCACCTCCCTGCAGCCCCAGGCTGGTGCCCTGATTCCACTCCGAGACTGGAGTAAGCTGAGGCATTCTATTTTAAGTTCATTAAAATGCTTCGGAATGCTGTAGAGTTTTGGTATAAGCAGTGAATGGAGAACTCATCTGATGATGCACTTGAAGTCTCCTCGGGCTGTCTAGAACTTAGAACATGATATTAGGACTCTTGGTTGCAAATAATAAAAACTCAACTCAAAAAGGCTTAAACAAACAAGAGAATTTGTTGGCTCATATAATGGTAAAGTCCAGGGATTGCCTTCAGGCTTGAGTAGATACAGGTTCTAAGTATATGAACAGAATCCTGTCCCTCCCCACTGTCAGATCTGCTTTTGAACCTCTAGGCTTTCATTCTGCCATGGAGCCAGCCCTGCAGAAAGGGGGCATCTATTACCAAGATCTCCAGTAGAAGCTCCCAGCTCAACCCCAATGGCAGGTCTGAGTCATGAGATCACCACCACTAGTGCCAGGAGTGGTATCCAGCCTTCCTGAACCATACAGACTAAGTTGGAGAGTGAGGGAGGAGTGTCCCAAAAGGAAAATAAATGTCCCTTTTAGAAGAATGAGGGGCACAGTAACAACTGTCCTCCACTGATACCATGTGGACCCTTCCAGCTGTAGAGCTGAGCCTTTCTGGTGACCAGCTGCTCAGAGAGCAGGGCAGTGTGCGGAAGAAGGAGCCTGGAGAACATTTCTCTTCTGCAGTTGCATTTCTTTTGTGCTTTTAAAGATATCAAATAAATCATAAGCCCAGAGGGCGTGATTTCTAGAAGAAGGCTTTCTGTATTTCCTTTCTTTTCTGTTATTCTAAATTCTGAAAATAGTTTTATCAGTGTTTTTTTAAATAAAAATTACAGATGCTTCTTGTAATAAATTAAAATTCTATAGTAAAATAAATTGGAGAGAGAGAGTCTCTATTCATGCTAGGTGCCTGTGAATAGTACTTGTGCATGATTGCAAGCTCCCAGTTTTTAATCTCTGCTCAAGAGTTTGCTCCTTCGGGCAAGAAACTCACTCTTTCTGCATGTTGATTTATGCATCTATGAAAGAGGACTCATCATTTTAGAGCTATTAGAAGAAATTATCAAGCCCTTTTCTGATGCCAGGCACCTTATTATTTATGTTATATTATTTAATCTTCAAAACAGCCTGATAAGGTTGTTACTGTCATCATCCCCATCTTATAGATGAAGAAACTGAAACTTAGAGGGATTAAGTAATGTGCTCAAGACCACACTTGTAGTAAATGCCAGGGCCTGGGCCACTTCCACCAGCACCCACACCCATGTGTCTACAACTGCACTGTACCCTGTGAGAATTAAATAAGATGATGCAAGGAAAACTTTTGGCGTAGTACCTCAGACAGAGTAAGCACTCAAAAAATTGTGCTCATTTTTTCATAATAGTGATACTGATTATATGATGAAGTTTTATGGGAAAGAAATTATACATTTGGTATATTGTGTTTGATAGGTGCTTTTTCTCCCACCATGAAGAAGACAAACCTCTCAATTTCATTTTTTCCACCAAACCAGAGGGGAGAAGATAATGCTTGCCTTCTGCCCTTTCATTCTGCTTCCTGAGCTGCATTTGGGGACCAGAAGTAGGCTTTGCCATGGATCAGTTGGCGACTCAGGGGTTTCTCTTTAATGTGAGGCCACTTTGAGAGAGACTTTAGAATCTCACACCATGGGTGGAAAGTGTAAATTGGTGCAAGCTTTCAGAAAAAGTCACATCTTTGAACCTGGCTGCTTTACTTCTAGGATCCACAACTGTGGATATGTGAAATCATTTAGCTGGCAGCATATCCATCACAGAACCATTTTTAATGCAGAAGAAATGGGAAGGATTCAAGGTCCAAAGATTGGAGATCGGTTGCATAAAGCTTGCTGTGTCCATACTATGGAGAACTCCGAGGTGACTGAAGGTGTCATGGGAGAAGACTTCAACAACATTACAGTCAATCAGGAATACTAAGTGGAAAAAACAAGTCATAAAACAATGTCTGTCCATCACATACTGGATTTTATTAAGTGTCTACCAGGTGCACTTTAATGGTCTAGGCACATAGGATACAGGAGAGGGAAAAAAAAATCTGTCTTCTTTGAGCCTATGTTCTATTCAAGAGGGGAAATAGATAACAAATTAATAATTGTCACTATGTTGAAATAGTGATTATTTTTATAATTACTTAATCATAGACAATTGTGTATCACTAAATAGCAGGTACAAAGAAGTATTCTATAAAAATATAAGGAATAAAAATCAGAGTAAGAGGACAGACACGTTGGCGTGGTAGTGGCATTTTTGCAAGGATCGTCAGGGAAGGCCTCCCAAGGGAAGTGATATTTGCACAGAGGCCTGAATGAAGTGTTGGATTGAGCCTGAGACTATCTGTGGGGAACTGTATTATAAGCAGAGGGAACAGCAAGATCAAAGCCAGTGTGAGCATGTTTGTTAAAAGATAGTGTGAACATTGTGTGTGCTGAAAGACACGTGCTCAGGAAAACCCATTTGTGGCTTTTTCTCTTCATTGAAGTCACTAACCATTTAAAAGGGGCACCTCCCCACTGCCACCATCACTGTTTCCTGGCCACTCCAGGTGGCTGCCCTGCTGCTGCCCCACAGCCCCTGTCTGATAAACTTTGTGGGAAGAGGGAGTGCACCCTCCCTGTTAAAAAATGTGGTCTCTCAGAGCTGCTGTGGCCCTGGAGCCCCTTCAGTACCAACCAGCTTTAGACTGACCTCTCGGTCCCTGCCTTCTCTGTGTGCCTGCATGAATACACACAAATGCACACACACATGCATGCACACACATACACATGAGCACATACACATTTGCATGCACTTATGCACACACACACACCCCCCACCATGAGTTCCAGGACCCCTCCCAATCTCTGTGTAGCCTGATTACAAACCACTTTGCATGGAAGTCTGAAAGAACAGTCATCTAATGTCAGGTTCCAGTAGTAGAACTTTGGGTAGTTTTCTGAATCTTCTTTTGCTTGTTTTTATTTCAATTTTTATAATAATACATGTACTTAGTTAAAATAAATTCAGACAGTAAAAGATATTAAAAGGATTTCATATTCCCAACTCCTTTCCAAGTCCCAGTCCCCCAGGGAATCACATTTAAACATTTCTGGGGGCTACCACAATAATCCTAAATAATATGTTTATCTTGCCATTTATTGATTAGTCAACTTTAGACTTTTATGAATAGTTCACTTTTTTCCTATCTCCTTACCTTCCCCTTGGAAGTTTTATTAAAACTTTTATTATATGCTGGTGACCGCTATAACTTTAGCTAGCATATTGAAACCATTATCTTTGGTGTATATACCTTACACAGTCTGTCTTGACTTCATTCTGTAAGATTTTGACTCCATTCTGCAAGATGGGCAAATTAGCATCTCTGAACTACCCTCATCATTCCTCCTTCTCTTTATGTCCAGGCTTCTATCAAGCTATCAATGATTTTTTAATTTTTCTTTCAATAACAAATGCAAATGTCTTGACAGTGTGATCTTTTTATGCTTTATCTATAAATAGGATGAAAATTAAACAGTTTTTAAATTATATAAATATTCTAGAGACCAAAGTCATCACTTGAAATTCATGGAGAGAAAAAAAAACTGTTATTCTTGGCTGTAACACTTGGGCTACTTGAAGAAAAATAGGTCATCATCTTTCTTCTTCTACTCAGTTAGTTTACAAAATCATACAACTTTTCATTTGCTTCATAGTTAGACTATATTTTCTTGAGCTGTTTTTGGTTTTGGTTTTGATTTTACCAGAGCTTCTAATGGCCTTTCCTTATTCTTGTTGACAAAAGAAAGATGTGGCTCCTTCTTCACCATTTCTCTTCATACATGTAGATTCTTAATTATATATTTATTGAATGCCCCATTTGGGCTGCCTACCTTCCAGATCTGCTGCACAATCCTGGGACTTCCCTTCATTGTACTCCTGGGACAGTTTCCTTCTTTTTGGAGTCCCAAGATCCTCTTTCTTGGATGGCTTTTGGTTCTCCTGGGATACACCTTGAGAATTCTCTTTTCCTGAAAGCAATCTTACGTATCTGAAAATGTCTTTATTTTGCCCTCTTGTGATGATGGTTTGGCTGAACATAGAAGTCTAAGTTCATGCCATTTATTCTTACAAAATCTATGCTCTACTGTCTTCTAGCATTCATTGTTATTGATTACAAATTTTAGCATCATTATTTTTATCCTTTTGCAAAATACTATTTTTTTCTGTGTGAAGCCCCTAAGTTCTCCTTATCTTTGAGGATCTGAATTTTCACGAAGATGTAGCAAGGTAGGTTTGTCTGCTTTATTTTGTTTTATGTTCCATTTGTTTTTTGGGCAATTGGTAGGCCCTCTTAACCTAAAGACTTTTCCCTTTTTTAGCTTGGGGAAATTATCTTCTATTATGTCTTTCATTTTTTCCCCGCTCTTTCATTTTCTCTTTTCTTCCTTTTTGGAATTCTGTTAGATGCTAGACCTCCTGAATTGATCCCCCATGTCTCTTTTCTCTTATATATTCCATATTTTTGCCTTCTTATTGTACATTCTAGAAAATTTATGTTGATTTTAACTTTTAGGTCTTCTATTAAATTTTTTATTGATCCTGTTTTCTATTTCCAATAAGTTGTTGCTTATCTTCTACATGTATTTCACATCACCCTAGCCTGCTGCATGGATGCAGTATCTTTTCAAATCATTATGGACATTAATTAGAGTTTAAATTACTTTCAATACCCTGAGTTATCTTTCTTTGCCCTTTGTTACTTGTTGTTAGTTTATCTTGGCTCTTTCTTCTTATACCATTGGATTGTTGCAAATGTCTGGTGATTTCTTGTCATCTATTCATATTTTTGAACAAAGGACTTGGTTGGTGAATAAAGGTAACCAACATGGGCCTCCTCTGCTATTGGGTAGATAAGTATTCCCAATAGACCTCTCTTTTGAAATGAGTTTAGGGCTGAAAGGTGGAGGTGCTTACTGAGAACTCCAAGTTTGTTAGTTAGGCAGGCAATTGACAGGCTTTGCTTTGGTGTACATGGATGACATCTGATGCGCAGGCATGTAGGGGATCCCCCAGTGCCAAACAAGATAGGCTTCTTCTGTATTAGTCCATTTGTGTTGCTAGGAAGGAATACTTGGGGCAGGGTAATTTATAAAGAAAAGAGGTTTGTTTAGCTCATGGTTCTACCATTACAAGAAGGTGCCAGCATCTGCTTCTGGTAAAAACCTCAGGAACCTTTTACTTATAGCAGAAGGCAAGGGAGCCTGTGTGTCACATGGCGAGAGAGGGAGCAAGAGAGAGGGAAGGTTGTCACACTCTTTCCAACAACCAGCTCTCGAGTGAATTAATAGGAGTGAGAACTCATTACCACAGGGAGGGCACCAAGCCATTCATAACGGATATGCCTCCAAAGCCCAAACACCTTCCACCAGGCCCACCTCTAGCATTGGGGATCACATTTTAACATGAGATTTGCAACTGGGACAAATATCCAAACTATATCAGCTTCACTGTATGGTGTTAATCTCCATACTGACGTCTTAAATCTGAACTAGATTATTCAACTTCAATAGACAACCACTTTATCTTTTGGGCCTAAGACCAATCATCCTCAGACCAATTGCCCATTTTTTAGGGAGTAGGGATGGGGGACCAAGAGGCCTCATTATTGTCTACACAACCATTAAATTACCTTTCTGGGTACTGTCATAATCCAAACCTGCTCTCTGAATCAACCAACTCAAAATTGGGCCTTCCAGTTAGAGTCCAAGCTCTTCCATCTGTTCTGAAGGACACTATTCTTTGTTACCTTTATGCTATCATTGTCAAAATCTCTGATTTTGCTCTCACCCCCATTCCTTCCTTGTATAGATTGTTTTTTACCTTTGGGTATCTTCTCACATTTCACTGGGGTCTGGAAAAGAAGAGCAACTAAATGTGGGATTGTTCTTGCATTGAATTGGAAGCCTTTATATTCCTGTTATTTTTCTGAATTTTCTAAAATGAGCGTGTATTATTACGTTTATAATAAGAAAAATAAGAAAAACAGCTGTTTTCAAAATGGAAAGGCTTTAGAAATTTGTTCTCATCAGGCATAAAAGAGAAGAATCTTGTCTTTTTTTTTTTTTTTTTTTTTTTTAAGATGGAATCTCACTCTGTCACCCAGGCTGGAGGGCAGTGGTGCTGTGGTGCTGTCTCGGCTCACTGCAGCCTCCACCTACTAGGTTCAAAGGATTCTCCTGCCTCATTCTCCCGAGTAGCTGGGATTACAGGCGTGCACCACCATGCCCAGCTAGTTTTTGTATTTTTAGTAGAGATGGGGTTTTGCCATGTTGGGCAGTCTGGTGTCAAACTCCTGACCTCAAGTGATCCACTTGCCTTGGCCTTCCAAAGTGCTGGGATTACAGGCATGAGCCACAGCATCCAGCCTGAATCTTGTCAATGTTTTGTACCAACCATTATAGCATTAACCAGGAAACTACTTTCCCACAGTGCTTCAATCTGAATGAGGAAGAGGCTGGAGAATTTTGCTATCTTCCTTGTGCTTTTTATTTTTCCAAGATGATTATAAATGTTGTTAATACAGTAAGAATATTAAATATAAAGCCTACTATTAAATGCCCTGAAACTTCATGGTTTCAAATGTCAAGGATTTATTGGCTTGCTCTTTGGAGTGACTCAGTGGATGGTTCTCCTGGCCGCACCTAAGGTCACTCATGTGTCTCCAGTCAAACTAGTGGCCAATGGCTTCTTTCACCTGTCTGGGAGTTGGCCGGCTATTGGCTGGGGCAAGAGGAATGATTGGGCCAAGTGTCTCTCATCACACAACAGGCTAGCTTGGGCTTACTCATGTGATAAAGGTTGTGGGATTCCCAAGAGCAGCAACAGAGGAAACTGCAGGGCTCAGGATTCACACAACATCACTTTCACCATTTTCTGTGGTCAGAGAAAGTCACAAGGCCAGCCCAGATTCAAGGGGAATAAACTTCACATCTTGATGGATGGAGCTGTGAAGCATTGTAGCAGTTTTGCAATTCACCATTTAATAATTCTAATTTTCTGTTGTCTAATTCTGTTTTCCTCAGGCTCCTGAGGGCCCAGTCTCTGGAATGGTTCTACAATAATGTGAAGAGCCGCTTCAAGCGCTTTGGCAGTGCCAAGGTTCTGAAGAACCTGTACAGGAAGCACCGGCTGGAGAGTGGCGTGTGCTTCGACATTCTAGGTACTCTCACTTCCTGCCACTCTGGGAGTCTTTGGTGGGCTGGTGGGTAGAAGGCCTGGCTCAGGGGCCCTGAACACTGGAGCACACTCACCTGGGACAGATAAATTTGCTTAAATATCTAGCACTAGTGAGAAGCAGAAATAGAAGGACAGATGCCAGAGACTCTGCTAAGTTTTGACTCTTTTGGTTCCAGCATCCCCACTGGGCTAGAGCTTATCAGTTAGAAGCTGTGAAGACCAAGTACTTCTACAAATTGTGATTATTTTAATCTCAGATCAAAAATTAGGTATTCTTGATCATCAGCCCTTAATGATTAAAACGTTGGAAAGTCATTTGCCTTTGGCTACAGAGAGACTACATCTGTCCCTGGAGGGCATGCCTTCTACCTTCCTTTCTTCTTACTCCAAACTTCTGTTCTTATGGCCAAGAAGCTGATGTAATGGGAGAGTTAGAAAAGTGTCAGCTTCCTCCCAGGAAACTTGAAGGATGAATTTTACCTATGCTGTTTTTATACAGTTAAGACAACCAAGTTAATTGGAATGAGAAATTATATTCTTTAGTCCTATTAGACCAGCCAGTAGAAAAGAATGGTAGTCATAATATGGACAGCATGCCTTCCAAAAAGGCTGTTTCTTTCTATCTAGCAGCAGATTTTTTTTTCATCACTTGGCTAACACAGGTAAATGCTTTTTAATCCATGAGAAACAAGAAGAAAAAACCTCATTCATCTTATTTGGAGCTTTTTCACCATCATTATTTTACATCGTTGTTTTCTCAATAAAGTCTTTGGTTGTGTCTTATCTAAAAATATGCCAGCCACTTAGACAACAGTGAAAATAGAATGGAGGCACTAAACATGGAGAATCGTTAGGGTCTTTTGTTGTCATTATTAGAATCTCTGTCTTTCAAACTGCTCAAGAAAGCTATAGCTAAGAGAGCAGTGCCGAAGGTTTCCACATATTATGTTTATCACCATTTCACCAGTTTCTCTAAAAACTCTGTAGGAATGGAGGCAAAGAAGAAATAAAGCTTAAAAGTCATACTGTTAGCAGTTTTTCAACCCAGAGAGATATCTCAAGAAGGTTCATGAATAGAATCGGCTCACTCATTTGCATCCCATCCTCTTTTCCTCTCTTGTACCTCCTCGGGTATGCTGAATGTGCCCCTTTAAATGTCACCAAATTCAGATCTCGTAGGTGTTCTTTACCACTTAATGCACATTGAGGAATAAAGCAAACGTGGAAAACCCTGTAGAATACAGCAGAATTTTTATTTCTTTCCCTTTCTTTCTAAGTCTCCACAAATGGAGAAAGCAGACATGAATCCCAAGTGGGCTAGTGCAGGGCTTTGAAATTTACAAGGATCACTTTCAAAGGAGAATTCTTTGCTAAGAATAAATATCTGCCCTGATTGAAGCAGCTTTAGGTGCTGGGCCCTCTGTGATTCACCACTTTTTTCATCTGAGCCTCAATCACAGCACTTATCACATATCACATTGCATTCAGGATTACACAGCTGCCTCTCCTGCCAGACTGTGATATGCAGGTGGTAGCTTGTTTATCTGTGTTCTCAAAGCGTGGCTCAAGGCCTGGCAATTCTTATATCCTCATTATTGTACTAGTTTAACCTTAAAAGCATTTTATGGGGCCAGGCATGGTGGCTTATGCTTGGAATCACAATACTTTGGGAGGCTGAGTCAGGAGGATCACTTGAGACCAGGAGTTCAAGACCAGCCTGGGCAACATAGCACAATCCTGTCTCTACAAAAAAAAAAAAAAAATTAGCCAGATGTGGTGGCATGCACCTGTCCTTTGAGCTACTCGGGAGACTGAGGTGGGAAGATCACTTGAACCCAGGAGGTTGAGGCTGCAGTGAGCCATGATTGTGCCACTGCACTCCAGCCTGGGTGACAGAGCAAGACCCTGTCCAAAAAAAAGCACTTTATGGATACCAAGACACTTCATAGAAATATGGGAATCAGTTGCTTTAATACTATTCATATCTCCATTTAAGTCAAGATTTCTTTTGGAAAAACATGAAGATAAGCAGACAGGAGACAATTTATGAGATGGTACTCAAACATATAAAGCCATGATCATAAAACAACGAGATGTATTCTACAAGCTACACAGTTACACTTCAAGTATAGAGAAATATTCCAGGGCTTAAGTAGCCTCCTGGTTGTGTGAGATGACTCAAGAGTCCTTCATTAGCTTTTGCCTGTCACCCAATACCCATTGTAGGTTTGTCATCTGCCATCCTCAATTCATGACTACACATTAGAATCGCCGAGGGTGCTTTGAAAAAAAACCTTCCAATACCCCAAATCATTGTCCGCCCCCCATTAATTACTGCTGAATTTTTGGAGGTGGGATCCAGTATACATATTTTTAAAAGCTGCCTGTATTATTCTAAGGTACAGCCAAGAGTGAGAACAAGATCCTCAGCTAGAACTCAGCGTAATTAGTTCAGCAGTGTTCTTCCAGTTCTATCTAATGGTACTTATTTTCAGAATTTTGATTATCAGAACATGATATGCAAAATCTGCTGTGCACAAGGCATGTGCTATGCTCCAGGACTCTCAGTGTAAAACTCCTTTCACCTGCAGAGCGTCTTCACTATGCAGACCACTGTAGTTTGCCATAAAAACACTCAGTTCAGGCCGGGCACAGTGGCTCTCGCCTGTAATCCCAGCACTTTGAGAGGCTGAGGTGGGCAGATCACGAGGTCAGGAGATCAAGACTATCCTGGCCAACATGGTGAAACCCCGTCTCTACTAAAATACAAAAAAATAGCTGGGCGTGGTGGCACTTGCCTGTACTCCCAGCTACTTGGGAGGCTGAGGCAGAGGAATCGCTTGAACCTGGGAGGCGGAGGTTGCAGTGAGCCGAGATTGCACCACAGCACTCCAGCCTGGCAATAGAGTGAGACTTTGTCTCAAAAAAAAAAAAAAAAAAATTCATTGAAGATTCCTTCAATTCACACAGTCTCACATATCACCCATCACATACACACCTTGTAGTGCCATCTGTTCCTCAGCAGTGCTCCCAAGCGAACCTTACTCCTTCTCCTGCAGCTCATAGCAGGTGACCAGATTAGGCCTAAAAGAAAACTTGTTTGTTTTATCAGACAAATCTAAGATGTATTCATTTATTCAGTAAATATTTACTGAACGCCTACTATGTGCCCATCTGGCTTAAGAATTGGGGATGACAAAATGAGCAAGACCCTGCCATTTCAGAGCCAAAACTCCAGTGGAGAAGTCGGATAAGTAAATACATTTATAAATAAAATAATGTCCAAAGGTAACGAGTGCTCACATGGCTTCTCTGATAGACCCAGCATGACTTTTTTTTAAATTTAATTTTATTTTAAGTTCTGGGATACATCTGCAGGAAGTGCAGCTTTGTTACATAAGTAAACGTGTGCCATGGTGGTTTTCTGCACCTATCAACCCATCACCTAGGTATAAGCCCCACATGTATTAGCTATTTATCCTGATGTTCTCTCTCCCGCTGCCCCCTTGACAAGCCCCAGTATGCATTGTTTCCCCTACTATGTCCATGTGTTGTCACTGTTCAGCTCCCATTTGTAAGTGAGAACAGAGAACACAATATGACATTTTTAACAGTTATCCTAAAAGAAGCACTGCATGAAAAAGGTAAAAGTTGCCATTATTAATATACTTAATCTTCAGACAATTGGATAAATAATATATGCTTTTATTTAGTGTTAGATAAATAAATGGGAAAAATAAACCTTGCTTTTATTATCATTCTATATCTAATTTTGACACGATTCTTGAAAAGGTCTATTGCTTCATCTGGGATTTGATGGACAAATGTGGTCTTTTAAAAATGCTGAGCCACGTGAAATTAGAGTTTCTGCCAACTTATGAAAAATAGTGGCTTCATGTCATCTAGCTGCTTAGCCCATGCTTTCCAGAACAATTCAGTCCCTTTCTGCCCCTGAAAAAACATCACATCATACTAAATGACACCAATGCTCCCACCTCCAAATTTAAAAGGAAACAGAAAGAGAGGTGTTTTACTAGAAGATTTAAAGTCATGCAAAACCAGGGCTTGTCCTCTGGTAAGGTCAATCTTCCAAAGACTTTTTTACATCTCCCCTGTCCTTATGTTTCCCACGGCCCTCCCCATCCTCTCAGCAGGCAACCTCAAATCTTCCTTCCTATGGCCTACAGGGCATGCCAGGCAGAGACTTGCCCCTCTGTGCAGCTGCAGTGGGAGCACTGTCTCCCTTCTCTGTTGCCTCCCCCTCCCCTGATCTTGCATCTTATCCCTCTCACCTTCCAGGAAAGTCTCAAGGTCACTTCTTGCTTATTCAATCTCTGTCTTTACTGGGATTTATAAACACACCCAAGTCTCTCCTGTTTTCTAAACCCCTCCTCGACTGCATTTTCCTCCACGCATTGTCCTGCCATCCTCTTTCCCATCACAGGTCAACTTTAAAAAGTGAGCTGCATTCAGGGCTTCCATTGCCTGCCCTTCCTCACTCTATACTTAGCTTCTCCCCCTTCCAAGCTATTCTCTACACAGCAGCCACAGTGCACTTTTAGAGGCACAGATCTTACCAGGTCATCTCTGTGAAACCTTTAAGGGCTTCACACGGCTGCTGGGATAAAGATCCAAACACTGATGTGGCCACCATGACCTGCATGGCCTGTGTCCCCAGGTCACTTCACCAGAGCTGCTTTACCTCTCTGCAGCCCTGCCACACTGCCTCTCATTTAGGCCTTCAGATACACCATTTTCTCCCAGGACTGGTCTCTGTGCAAGCTGCTTCCTGTGCCTTGTATGTTCTCCCACTCCCTACACCCCTTGGCTGATTCTTCACTGCTTAGGTCCACTTTCCCTGCTGAACACATTCACTGTGCTGTGAACAATCCCATCAAAGCATTTAACCTATCTATAATTTTATATATATATATATTTATATAACTATTTGATTAATGAATTTCCCACATGAGAGTCTCATGCTTGTCAGGGTGGGGTGGGGGCAGGTTTAGCTTTGCTCATCAGTGTACCCCTAATACCTAGGCCGAAGCCAGGCACCTACTGGTGCTCATAGACTATTTGCTGGATGAATGAATAAATTCTAGATGCAGCCATGCCAAGCCACACTAGTAATTTGCAGGTCCAGGAATTGACCTTACATCTCTCAGACTTTAGTCTATTGTTCTGTCTTTGACTCTATATTGCCTGCAAAGAAGGTATGAGAAGAAGTTTGGGGTTGGCAGCAGTGCTGCACCAGGAATCAGTGTGAGAAGAAAAAAGCAATGGGTCAAAACTGTTAGCATTATTGTGGGACCTCATGAGTCCCTAAACCTATTTGCAAGGCTAACAACCCAAGTGTGTAATAACGGTCTGCCAGTTCAGTGACATGGTGCATCAGTGTTCACTGAAGACCTTTGATAATCATATTCTTTCTCTTCTCCCACCCCTACCCTGCCAGGAGGAAGCCTTTTTGAGTCAAACCTGGAGAATGAAGGAAGCATTTCTGGCAGTGATTCAACATTTTATAGGCAGTCAGAAGGTAAAGTTGCTTAAGAGTTTACAGCTACTTGGCCGGGCGCGGTGGCTCACACTTGTAATCCCAGCACTTTGGGAGGCCGAGGCGGGCGGATCATGAGGTCAGGAGATCGAGACCATGCTGAAACCCCGTCTCTACTAAAAATACAAAAAATTAGCTGGGCGAGGCGGCGGGCGCCTGTAGTCCCAGCTACTCGGGAGGCTGAGGCAGGAGAATGGCATGAACCCGGGAGGCGGAGCTTGCAGTGAGCCGAGATTGCGCCACTGCACTCCAGCCTGGGCGACAGAGCGAGACTCCGTCTCAAAAAAAAAAAGTTTACAGCTACTGGGAAATTGGAGTAATAGAAACACCTACAGGTACAGGTACTGCCAGGGTCCCCCAGGTGCACTCTTACCCCAGATGCAACTATCTACTACTATGTGTGAGTCTCTCTGGGTCACTTATTATTGCCAATTGTATGAATCCATCATCAAAATATGTGAGTATATACAAAATGTGGCCAAGAGAACAGCATTCATTACCCAACCATGGATACTTTACAGTCAACTAGTAAATATTCTTCTGGAGTTGGAACATATCAAACAATCCACTCACTTGTGCATCTCATATTAAAATATTCCTTTAAAGGATGTGTCATTTACTGATTAACTTCTCTTTTTTATACCAATATAATTGTCCCCTTATAGCAGTGGTTAAAAGCAAAACAAACTTCTAATTTCAAATAAAACTTCATCATTTCAATTATTTGTCTAAAGTACTGGACATTGATAATCAGTGCCCCCTGAATTGCCTGCCTTCTGTGACCTCCAAAGCTTATCTGTACCCTCTATTCTCTCTTTGGGGGCTGTGATAGTTAATTTTATGTGTCAACTTGACTGGGCTAAGGGATGCCCAGATAGCTGGCAAAACCTTATTTCTGGATTTGTCTGTGAAGGTATTTCTGGAAGAGAATAGCATCTGAATCATAGACTGAGAAAAGAAGATCTGCCCTCATCAGTATGAGTAGGTGTCATCCAATCCATTGAAAGCCCAGATAGAACAAAAAGGCAGAGGAAGGGTGAATTCACTCTCCCTCTTCTGGAGCTGGGACATCCATCTTCACCTGCCCTTAGACATCAGAACTTCTGATTCTTGGGCCTTCAGACTCAGGACTTAAACCAGCAGCTCCCTTATTCCACAGCCCTTCACATTTGGACTGAATTATACCACTGCTCTTATGGGTCTCCAGCTTGCACACAGCATATCATGGAACTTCTCAGCCTCCTTAATCACATGAGCCAATTCCCATAATAGATCTCCTATTTTATATCTATATATATCCTATTGGTTCTGTTTCTCTGAAGAACCCTAATACAGATGACTTCTCATGAATATTCTGTCCTCTATTGTCCTTACTACCTGCAGCTTCTGCATAGGTTACCACACACCATTGTATGACCTCAAGTGCATCTCCATTTGCTGCTGAGCCAGAAATGCCCAGCCTTGATTTCGTCCCAGAGTTCTACAATCAGATGTCTAATGCTTGGCCATTAGCACCTGAAGATCCTATAGGGTTCTTAACCCCAACTTGTCCTAGTCAAGCTGTTTAGCCACTTAGGTCCACCAGTGAGAGATGTGTTTCTTTCAGTCCCTCTCCTCATTTCCCCCCAGCTACCCAAGTACCTGTCAGCTCTGTTTTCAATCTTACACTTTTCTTTCCATTCTGCAGCCCATATCCCGCATACCTCTCTGCTCAAAACTCTCCGGTATTAGTGTTAATTTCAGTGGCCATCTGTATCAGCAGGGTTCTCCAATACATTAATTATATATGTATGTACATGCACACACACACAGATTCCTTTTAAGGAATTGGCTCATGCAGTTGCAGGGCACTGGCAAGCCCCAAACATACAGGGTAGGCCAGCAGGTTGAAAACTCAGGCAAGAGTTGGTGCTTCAGGCTTCAGGCTGAATTTCTCCTCTAGGAAACTTCAGTTTTTGCTCTTAAGGCCTTTCAATGGATTGAATGAGACACACCCACATTGTGGAGGGCAACCCTTACCTGAAGTCAACTGATTGTAGATGTTAACCACATCTAAAGAATACCTTGACGGCAACACCTGGACTAGTGTTTGATTAAATAACTGGGTACTATAGCCTAGCCACGTTGACACATTGACCATCCACCATCTAGCTGGTCTTCTGAACTTTGGCCACCTTGCCTTCTTAATCTTCCCCCCCGTCCTTGCCAACCTTTCGCTCTGAAACACTGACCTGAACCTTCACTTTTTAACCCAGTGTTCCACATCACTTTCATCCAAGAATTATAATCATAGCATCCAAAGCCTTCTTAGTTACAGCTCCAGATGCCTACCTTCCAGGGATCCACACAGATATCTCTATCACATGGATAGTTATGCATGTCTCTTAGTGGTTACTTAAGTGTCTAATCATCCAATATCTTGGAAGATACATGACAGCGTGGACTCAGCTTGTCCATCAGGTTATCACTGGGGCCATCACAGAGCCTAGCACACAAACGGTACTCAGTAAACATTTGTTTGATTCAACAAAAATTTGTAGATCTTTTCTGTGAAAAATACATTGGTGGCTGTCTTGAAGAAGAGAGAGGGGAGATACAGTGTCTACCACCAGGGAGCTCTTAGTGTGATGACAACTTATATCACATAGGCTCTAGTTATCAAAACATTGAAAAGACTGTGCCACCTGGTGCTGTGCAGAGCCCTGGGCTGGGTTGCCCCTATGTGGCTCTATCATGACTGTCATAGCTGGCTTGTGACATACTCATCAGCTAGCTAGATCACTTTGACCTTAAGTGGATTGTTTAGAGACTTTATTATGTTTGCCAAATGATACTTTCTGTCTACATTTGTGTCCTTAAGAGTCTAAGAACTTGAATTATTTTTTAATTGAGTAATTAATGAATTGATATAATCACACCCTGTCTCATTCCACAAAGAATTTTCAACGGCTTACAGGAGATTTGCATGTGTTAAATAATATAGGAGATTATAAATGGAAACAGGAGGTTGAAACTGAGGAAAAGGAGACCCAGGTACCCAGCCCTTGCTGACCTACATTCCTGCACATGTTGTGACTTGGACTTCTGGGGAAAACTAAGGGAAGGATGATAGAAATTCTCACAAGTACGAAGCTAAAATCTAGGATCCTCAAGGGAAACAGAGCTTTTCCCAGCACGTAGCTCCAAAAAGAACTTTGTCACCTGGGGAAGTCCTTTATTTTCTCTTCATTTGTTGCCATATCTTAAAAAAAAAGTTCACTAGAAGTATGGTAGCACTATATTTTTTAATCATGTTAGCTTGTATTCATCTCAGTTTTGTGGTTAAAATCAAGGGCTTTGGATTGGAAGGAATTTGGAATGGAATCCAAATTCAAATTCAGAGGAATTGGAATCCAACAGGATTCAAATCTTAGCCTTCTTATTGTCTTGCTGTGTACCTTGGGTGGGTTATTTAACCACTCTGTGCTTCAAATTTACCATCTGTAAAATAGTACCTATATGGTACCTACTTACCACTGGATTTTTGTCAGAATTAACTGTGATCATGTATGTGAAACTCTGGGCCCGTTGCCTGCCATGTGGCTGAGCTCTGAGGTTGGCCAGTGTTGTTAATACTGGTTGACAGTCCAAAAAATTATACCATAGAGTTTATATTTGCATTAAGTCATATGCACAGCCCAATGTCCTTAGTACATTTAATAACATTTTCCCCATCATCACAATAATACATTATATGGACAAAATAAAGCATAATCTTTATCTGAGAAAGTAGATAAAAAACCATTATTTCCTTATATTAAGCCCTTTTGTTCAGTCACCTTTAAGCCACTCTGTGTGCTTAGACCAGTGCTTCATGTTAGGATACAACAATGAATATGATCAATTCTTGCTCAATTCTTGCTCTCGGAAAATGACCTGTGGGAAGGGGCCAGGGGCATGGAGCCTTTCTGGATGATGACAGCAAGCCCAGAACCCGGGACGGACCTCCAGCCAAGCGCGGGGCTGAAGGGATCTGAGAAGATTTGTTAGAGGAGGAATTTTTGGGCCAAGCCTTGGGGTCCATGGGAACCAGCTCAGTTATGGAGCAAGAGTCTAGGAGGGAGGAGGAATGAGATAGCAGGCATGAAAGAATCAAATAATTTGTTGTAATTGGGGCACGGGACGTGAATGATGCATGGGAGTAAGTGTGAGGCAGGTGGGAAGGGCGAGGGCTTTGTGTGCCACGGTAAGCAGCTTAGAACTTATCCCGGAGCCCCTGAAGAATTTAAGCAGAAGAGCTTGAACAATCAGTTTACTCATCATTCCCTTTTAGAAATGCTCTTTGTTCTGTTTCCTGTCTAGGACATAGTGTGATGGACACCTTGGCTGTGGCCCTACGGGTGGCTGAAGAGGCCATTGAGGAAGCGATTTCCAAAGCAGAAGCATATGGGGACAGCCTGGTAGGGCCCCTCCTGCTCCTCTCTGCGGGGGAAGGTGTGGGTTGGGATCCTGGCTGCCAGGAGAAAGTGCAGGTTGTCAGGAAATCAATGTCCCAGCAGCTCTGACTAGAGCAAGGCCCTCCCTCTGCTTTTGTGGTCAGGACTCTCCTGGCAAAGTGATTGCCAAGTCACCCCAAATCTACGCACAGCACATAGCAATTCTCTTCCCTCCGCAGGACAAGCAAAATGAGGCCAGTTACCTGCGGGACCACAAGGAGGAGCTCACTGAGGAACTGGCCACAACAATCCTGCAGAAGGTAGGTGGGCCCTGGCAGAGGGATGGCTGCCGTTTCCTGGCTGGGCCTGGTGCAGGGACTCTGGCAAGTAGCAGGTGAAACATGGGGAGTGTCTCTGGCCCTGTATCTTCTGTGCCTTCTCACTTTAGACTTTTGTGCCCTGGGGACCCATGCAGAGGGAATGTATTGCACTGCTTGCTTTGCAATCACTCCTGCTAGCTCCATGCCCTACGCTGTCCATTGCACGGTGTACCTGTCAATTACTTCTGAGAAACCAACCACCCCAAAACTCTGTGGCTTTTGACAAGGATCTTTCTGTCTTCCACAGCCAATTCTTCAACACCAACTGAAAAGTGAAATTCCATTCTGCTACTAACTTCTTCCTGGAGTTAGTGCAGACCCCACCTACTTCAGACACCAGCCACAAGTTTCAGGTATCCCAAAGCCACCACACTTCTCCCTAGCCTGGTACAAATTTGGGAGTTTCCACAACCCTGGACCCTCAATTCAATGATTTGCTAGAACTCACAGAACTCAGGAAAGTGCCTTACTTACCATTACCGGTTTAATATAAAGGGTACAGGTGAACAGCCAGACGAAGAGACACATAGAGCAGCAGGGTCTGGGGACAGGATGTACAGAGCTCCCATGCCCTGTCTGTGAACATCACTCTCCCAACACATCAATGTACGCACCAACCAGGAAGGTTTCTGTGCCTTGTTGCATCAGAGCTTTTAGCCAGGTTTCAGTATGTAGGCATGATTGATTAAATGATTGATTACCTGATTGAACGCACTCTCTAGTCTTTCTGCTCCCAGCCCTCTATTCATTTACTGTAGGTGGTTTTTCTGGCAACCTGCCCCCATCCTGAAGTTATCTAAGGACCTCACCTTGAATCACCTTGTTAGTGTAACAAAGACACTCCTATCACTCAAATAATTGCAAAGGTTTTTGAAATTGTGCCAGGAACTGGGGACAAAGACCAAATACAGATGCTCCTGAACTTACAGTGGATGGGGTTAAGTCCAGATAGTAACCCCATCCTAAGTTGAAAGTATCATAAGTCAAAATGCATTGAATACACCTAACCTACTCTTAATATATCATAGCTTTGCCTAGCCTATCGTAAACGTACTCAGAACTTGCATTAGCCTATAACTGGGCAGAATCATCAAACTCAAAGCCTATTTTATAATAGTGTTTAATAGCTCACATAATTTATGGAATGCCGTACTGAATACACACTGCTTTACCACCGTCATAAAGTCCAAAAATCTTAAGTCAAGGACTATCTGTATATATGTTTTGTTATACCACAAGTTATTTATTGCTCATACATCTGCAGTAGCTGCACTTCAAGCTGTGGGTTGGGACAAAGTCAGCTGCAGCATGTTCACTCTGGGGCCCAAATGAGAGCACATCAGCTGCCTGTGGCCATGACAGGAGCACAGGCCAGCAAGAGGAAGCACACAGTGCTTATTAAGGCCGAGGCTTAGCCCTGGCTTACGGTTACTGATTCCCTCCTCTCATCTCATTGGCCAGAGCAAGTCACACATCAAGCCCAAAGCCAAGGGCTGCGACGTAGATTCTACCTATACTGGGAGGATCTGCAGAGTCACACTACAAAGTGCTGTATGCAGGAAGTGTTGAAAAACTTCAGTCTTCCTTTTTGGTCACAATAATTCACATCCCTTCCGTATGCCAAGTAGACTCACCACACCCAAAGACCCCCAAATGTCTCATCCAATCACAGTTCAAAGTACATTTGATCCAATTTTAGCTCCTTTTTAGCTGGAGATCTGTAAACTAAGCAAACAAATGATCTCCCCCCATATACCCAACATGCAATGTTGGAAGAGGGACAGGGAGACAGCACTGGCCCCACCTACCTGCAGAGGGGAAGAATGGGAGGCACCGGGGGTCACTGGTCCTCAGCAATTCCGAAATCCTGCTGGGCAACATGGCTGGGTCCCCACCCTGCCATGGGAGATGGCACCTCAGTTCGTTGTTCTCTGGGCTCTCAGCCTTCCTTTTCATCCTTCTGTCTGGCATAAAGGAACATTGAAGAATATGCCCATCTTGGTGGCTCAGCACATTTCTTGACTGTTTCCTGCCTATAGGAAGTTGAAAGCCCAGAGACCTTGGTACAGATGGACTCACTAGATCCAAATGACTGTGCAAATGAGCTATTCTGGTGACTCTTGGTGTCTACCCCCTTGATAGGGCTTCCAGATGCTTCCTAAAGTCAGGACTTAAAACCAGAGGCTCTGGGTTTGAGATCCAGCTCCACCATTTATGAGCTATGTAGCCTTATCCGATAACTTAGTCTCTCTGAGCCTGTTTCCTCATCTATAAAATGGAAAGAATTAGAGTATGTATCTTCAAGAATTAATAAAGCCTACACAATACCTAACATGAGGTCTGACACATGCTAGGCACTTAATAAACAGAAGAAGCTGTTAACATCATAAAAGGATTATCTGTAAACTGTAAAATGCTTAGATTGCTCAAGGCTAGAGTTGTGCTGGTTTCTCATAGTGCAGATCTGGAACAGCCTGGGGTTCTGTTGAAACTAAGCTTGTAAGTGGCTGAAAAAAATTCCAAAGATGGTCCCAGTTACTCCACATAGCATCAGGAGGCCTCTCCAATAACTTGCCCCTTTTTTATCCTCCCCTCCCCAGATTATACGAAAACAGAAGAGCAAAAGTGAGCAGCAAGTGGAAGAAGAGCCAGGATGGCCACATCCCCAGAGTTGCAGCACAAAGGTGGCAGAGGAGGGGACCTCAGCATCCCCTGGAGGCCACCGTGCTCCTGCTGCCCTCTGGGTGAGTCCCCAAGCAGTGCTGGCCTACCCTCCACACGTGCAGTTCTGGGGCACACATTTAACTCTCTGTAGTTGAATCAGGTGGCCACTGGCCAGGGTAAAAATTTCAAAAGGATAGGGAGCGACATTGAAAGAGAAAGTGAGTGTGAGTCGGGGGCCAGGAGGGGTTGGAGAGGAGAGAAAAACACAAATGGTCTATTGATAATTGTAGAGAGAGATTTTACACAGATACCAATTTAGGAAAAATACAAATGCTGATAGGCTGCATTTTTTTTTTTCATTCTGAAAAGAATTGTACTGAGTCCAGCTGGGGGAAATAGCTTTATAAGGACCATGCGTATTCTTATAACCTAGATTGCTTGCTTTACTGAAACTGAAAAGTGACAGCGAGAAAATTGCCACTGCTGTTTCAACCACCAAAATGGTCACATCTGGACACAGAAAGTCACAGTGTGGAGCCAACCTTTCTGTCTGTCACCTTGAGTCACAGAGCTCAGTGGTCTTCCCACAACCAAGGGTTTGGTGCTGTTCCTGTCTTCAGTAGAGTTGCTGAACCTGTCACATCCTTTGTTACTGGTTTGAGTAAGCCCAGCTGAGGATGTGCAAAGTGCTGGGGAAGGAGCTGGGCGGGGCAGGTTCTGCAAGAAACCGAGGGACTGGCCAGTAGGGCTCTGGTTCTGCTAGATATAGGTGCTCACAGTCTGGGACAGGGCAGCACACAGGTGCACTTCAAAACTGGAAAGTCAGGCATGGGAAAGGCAAGGCCAGGGGCTTACCCCATCCTCACTTGGGGTCTAGTGGCATTCGTCCCTGCGTGAGCAGATTAAAATGAGGGTGTACAAAGCAGCACATGGTAGACTTGCAGTCCACAAGGCATCAGCATAGGTCACCTACATAAACTCCCTTGTCCTCGCCAACTGCCAGATGCACAACAGTTACAAGGAGTATCTTTATGGCTTTATCAGAGATTAAACTTCATTGATTTATCAGCAGGACCTTTCCTTGTCAACATGCTGTCAGCTTGTTTTACTGCTGCTGTCATGCATATGCTCAGCACCAAGGAGAACAAAACAAGTAGAAGACTCCATGCCCACCCTCCAGAGCTTTATAATCTGGTTAGCAAGGCAGGAGGGGACACGGGTAAGGCTAGTAAAAAGGGTAATGGGAGATAGTTCATAATTGGGTGCTGAGTTGAAAGATTGAGAATGGAAATGGATTTGGAATTCAGACAAGGGGCCTTTCCAGCAGAGAGTGGAAAAGGATCCTACTGGATGGAGCAGGGGAGCAAAAGTCCTTCAAATAGCCTGTCACTCAGACTGGTCACAAAATCAGAGCTGCAGCTCCTGGGCTCAGGCTGCAGGCATGACATCACCTTGCATTTGGGGTCTTTCTGAAGTATTTTCTGCAAACTCAAAGTGTCAAGTTTTGGGGAGATCCAGAAAGTAGAAATTCCCACAGCACCCCAGACTCAACCATGAGTCAGTGAGTCAGAGGCAAGAACAGAGAGCTTGGGCTCTGTCTCTGCCACTCCTGGGGTAGAATTCTGGACTTGCCCTTGACTAGGTATGAGACCTTGAACAACTGTTTAGTTTCCTGTCTGTAAAATAGAAATAATAAGACCTGCCCTAAAAGATGGCTCTGAGGATTCCTTGTGTGGCCAACACAGTCTTTATTGAGCTTCCACTATGTGCAAGGCACTGTGCTAGGTGCTTGTATTAGTTTGTTCTCATGCTGCTAATAAAGACATACCCAATACAGGGTAATTTATAAAGGAAAGAGGTTTGACTCACGGTTCCATATGGCTGGGGAGCCCACACAATCATGGTAGAAAGTGAAGGAGGAGCAAAGTCACATCTTATGTGGTGGCAGGCAAGAGAGCGTGTGCAGGGGAACTCCCCCTTATAAAACAATCAGCTCTCATGAGACTTATTCACTATCACAAGAACAGCATGGGAAAGACCCGCCCCCATGATTCAATTACCTTCTACCAGGTCCCTCCCATGACATGTGGGAATTATAGAAGCTACAATTCAAGACAAGGTTTTGAGGGGGGACACAGCCAGACCATATCAGTGCTACAGAGACAGTGGTCTCTGCAGATACAGCAGACTCCACCATCTAATGGTGAAACATGCTATAAACAAGTAAATAACAACAACAACAAAAAACACAGGGGTATATATTTCAGTAATTGTCATCAAGGGGATGGAGAGGAGGGAGTGCTGGGAACAGGTAGATGCTTGGTTAGGGAGCTGTCAGGGAAAACCATTTTTAGGAGATGACATGAAACCAAGACTTGAAAGATGAGAGGTCTGAGAGCAGTAAGAGGAAGGGCACTGCTACAGAGGGAATGGCGTGCGTAGAGGCTCTGAGCAGGAAGGAACTTGGCATGTTCAAGAAATAGAATAGTGGTTATGTGGCTAGAAAATGGGGTAAGGGGCACAGTGGCAACAGTGGCAGGTGACTAAATGAGACGTGGACATAGTTATTGCTCTATTATTACCTTATTTCCACGTTTCAAAATATGGGTGACTGTATCTTCAAGGTATCCCCTATGAGTTATGAGCTGTACTTCACTGTGTTTTGGTCAGCAAGGCTCCAGGCCCAGAGAGCAGAGCTGTTGGCATATCACTTACCCACCTGCTCCAATTCCCAGACGCCTGCTGCCACCAGCCCAACTCCACTGTGGGTCCTCTCCAGTGTCCTCTCCCCTTCATTCCCACACACAGCCAGATGGCATCAACTTGCTTCTCTTCTAAGATATCAACTCACCCACTAGAACATTTCCATCCACTCACTGCATCTTGGGGCTGTCTCATTCTTCCTTTATCAGAAGCTGAAAGCTCTTTCTCAGACCCTGTCTCATTTCCCCTTGCACTAAAGAGACCTCACTCCCCAGAAACAGACCTTTCCTGATATTTCCTGTTGGCATCAGGTGACTGCAGTTCTGCACACTAACTAAAATTCTCATGTAAATCCCGTGAACAGAGAGGCACGGGAAGGGGGTCATCACAAAAAGCTTGAATAGTAATGTTAATAATGGAGTGATGGTCAGGTATCTATAGTAATAACATAGGACCAATACCTTTTCTTTATATAAGTTTTATATGCAACAGGCTTTCACACATTGTTTCCTTAGCTCCACATGAGAGCACCCTGCATTATCCCCATTTTAAAAGGAATAAACTGAGTCCTAGCTACCCCAAGCCACTGGAACTAAGTGGTTACAGGTCTCCTGGTTCTGAGCATTTCCTACACTCCATTGTCCCCTGTTTCCTTGGGAAGCTCCGGAGATGGAATCCCCACTAGATGGTCACTGGATCTCCTTGTCATGCATATGGTTAAAGTTGGAAATAGTGTCCTTCCCACCTCCTAGAGACCAGAGATGCTCTGTGTATCATTAGAGATGTAGGACAGTGGGCTCTTGTATCATAAGCCAAAATGGTGGGCACAGCAGTGATGACAGCCAGTAGTGTTCTCGTTTCAGCAGCAGGACAGCAGAGGCATTTCATCCACACTCCTCGGCCAAGCACTGGCTGAAAGCAGCTTCAAATAAACAACTGTGACCCTTCCCAAGGAGAATCTCCTGCTTGGCTCATCAGCTCACTGGAACAAACTCAGTCCACCCAGGACACAGGCATGGCCACAGGCTGTTTTCACTGAGGAAGACATTTAGAGGCACAAGCCAGAGTCTCACAGGATTTCCCTTTGGTTTACTAAAACAAATACCTCTCAGGATTTTATTTGTTTTGTCAGAAAATATCTGTCTTGCCAAATGCCCGCCTCCTGCACAGCATAACTCATGGCTATGCTTTGACATCAATGTAAAGAGAACTTAAGCATTTGTTTTTTTGAAGCAAATAGAGGAATATTATTTATTTCTAGATTTTTATATAAAAATAGGGTCTAATGGAAGCCCCTCCCTGAATGTAATGTATCTTTTGAACTTCCATATGCAACACTTCGCAAGATATGTCCACCTTCCCCTGGCTTGAATCTACCTTTTAGGGAGGGAGTTGGGAGAGAACCGTGTGGCTGTAGTTTGGGAAAGCACCATCAAGGATACTTACACATACCCTTGGATGAGCACCTCTCCTGGCATAACAGTGTAACCACCCAGATCATATGCCTGGCAGGGGTGCAGGCACCTTACAGGAGGAACAAGCTTATCAGCTGGCTCTTTGTTACTGCAACCTTCATCTTTATCTTAGACATTTGATCAAGGAGGCTCCCTCCTGTCCTCTCCCTGTGAAAACACACCATCCCATGATTTTCAATACGTAAACAGCCTACTTTTGTCAACAATATCAGGAAGGAAGAAGTATATGCTCTATCTCCCACCCCCCACCCCCCGCCATTCATACTTATACTCATGGGGAGCTGCCCCAAGCAAAGAAGTCTGAATCTGAGAATAAAGAGAAATCTGTTATGCACCCAGCTAGGTCCCGGACACAATTTTCCATTTGAGAAGCCGCTATTATCAGCCCTTTCGTGATTGTCTGTGGTCACGTGTGTTCTGGATTTTCCACAGCTCAGCACTGGGTGTGTAGTAAGCCTCTTGCAGTACAGGTCCGTGACTGATTGATGGCAGAACAAGTCTATTAGTGGGGCTTTAATGGAGGCCTGGACTTGAACCTTTCCCTTCAGGCTTCTGGGATACCTGTGGAGGAGGAAGAGTGTACTAACTAAGGTCCCAGCAAAAACACCAGGATTCATACCCTCATAAATAACCATTTTGAGCTCCTGACTTGGTTAAAGGACAAGCACTATGATTAGAGCTTTTAAAAAATGTTATTGGAGGCTGGGTGCAGTGGCTCATGCCTGTAATCCCAGCGCTTTGGGAGGTCAAGGCGAGTGGATCACGAGGTCAGGAGATCGAGACCATCCTGGCTAACACAGTGAAACCCCGTCTCTATTAAAAATACAAAAAATTAGCCAGGCGTGGTGGTGGGCACCTGTAGTCCCAGCTACTGGGAGGCTGAGGCAGGAGAATGGCGTGAACCTGGGAGGCAGAGATCACGCCACTGCACTCCAGCCTGGGCAACAGAGCAAGACTCTGTCTAAAATAAAATTAAAATAAAATAAAATTAAAAATAAAATATTGGGATGGAGAGCTTGCACTGTCCCAACTGTGGAGATAAGAATGCATTGAGTCTTGATTTCGTTGGCTTATTTAGAAAGGCCCTATACTAAGTCCTAGCCTGAACACCACCAATGCTTGAAGTGGTGAAACAGATACTCATCTGTCCCCATTGGGCTTCAGCCATCTACATGTAACAGGACAAGCTGAGGTGACCCACAGAGCCCACAATGGCCAGCTCAGGAAGATGAGCCACAGATACCCCAATAGCAGTGACAGGAAATGACCTGAACCCTCCCCTGACCTTATTCCCACTTCTCTTCATCCCTCCCTCCTTTTGTCCTTGTCTACGTCCTGCTGCCCTCCTTTCCCATTCTCAGACTCCCATTGGGTGTGGTTCTCCATGTCTTGCCTCCCGATGGCACTGGCCTGACTTCCCTTGGGCAGGAACCCTCTCACCAGCACCATAGCAGGGTCAGCCTGGTGCCCCCCAGGGGTGACACACATGGTAGACACGGTCAGCTTTCTCAAATGCTGTATACAGCATGGCTGGGCACACTCATGTAGGCTAAGCCACTCCTTTACCTGGCCCTAATGCCCTGTGATGAAAAAGCCTGTGCTAGGAGAGTGAACCCAAATTTCAGACCACTGGTCTAGGACTTAAGTCCAAGAGTTAATTTCAGGTCCAAGAGTTAGGACCCAAAAGGGACTGACCCTGGCCAAAGCCACTATATGGCACACCTCTGGGAACCCCCATTCATATGGAATGCAATGTTAGTAGTACCGCCTGGGGATGTACAGCTGCTGCTGAGGCAAGAAATGTGAGGAACAACCATTGGTTGAGGACCATGTATTATGTTCACACATCACATGTGATTTCTTTTACTCCTGGCCACAACATAAGGACATATATTATTAGACAAATTTTATAGATGGAGAAACTGAGGCTAAAGCATTAACTTGCCTAAAGTCATACAGGTAGTAATAAGTGGGGCCAGAATTTGAGTATCTCTTTCCTGCTCCAAAACTGTTGGTCAAGCTTCTTCCTCTGTAAAATGAGATCAGTAGCTCAGTGATCTCCAAAGTCTCTTTCAGCTGAGAGGTTCTGAGGCTGCACTGTTCGGTATGGTGGCCATAAGCCACAAGTGACTATTTTAATTTAAATTAAATAAAACTAAAAATCTAGTTCTTTGGTCACACTGGCCACATTTCAAGTGCTCAGTAGCGCCAGTTCCTGGTGATGACTACGTTGGACGGTGCAGATGTAGAACATTTCCATCATCCATCAAGTTGTATTTGCACAGCACTGGTCTAAGGATTTAGAAGAAGAGATGAACAAACAGCATAAAAGCAGAAATACAAGGCCAGGTATAGTGGCTCATGCCTGTAATCCTACCACTTTGGGAGGCTGAGGTGGGAGGATCATTTGAGGCTAGGAATTCGAGCCCAGCCTGGGCAATACAGTGAGATCCCATCTCTACAAAAAATAAAAATTATTTGGGTGGGCTGGGCATGGTGGCTCACGCCTGTAATCCCAGCACTTTGGGAGGCCGAGGCAGGTGGATCACCTGAGGTCGGGAGTTCAAGACCAGCCTGACCAACATAGTGAAACCCTGTCTCTACTAAAAATACAAAAAAATTAGCTGGGCGTGGTGGTGAGCACCTGTAATCCCAGCTACTAGGGAGACCGAAGCAGGAGAATTGCTTGAACTCAGGAGGCGGAGGTTGCAGTGAGCCAAGATCATGCCATTGCACTGCAGCCTGGGCAACAAGAGCGAAACTCCATCTCAAAAAAAAAAAAAAAAAAAGAAAAGAAAATTAGTTGGGCATGGTGGTGCATGCCTGGGGAAAATGAGGTGGGAGGATCCTTTGAGCCCAGGAGGTCAAGGCTGCAGTGAGCTGTGATTGCACCACTGCATTCTAGCCTGGGCAACAGAGCAAGACCCTGTCTAAAGAAAAAAAAATGTCAGAAATACACATGGATGCTGGCCAGAGCCTGGACACGAACCAATGGGATGAATTTCAGTTCTTGGGTACTTCAGAGAACATAGCTCTCCCACCTTTCCTCACCCTGGACACTCATCTGCATCACCTGCCCAAACCGTGCTTTAAGGGTCTTGATGCAAGGGGTCTGGGGTGGAGCCAGGGCTTCCCTATGACCAGAAACTCCTGGGTAATGCTGACAGGATGCCAGGCTTAAGGATGGTATCATTATATCTTGAGACAGAATCCTGACCTACAGGCTCTGGAGGGCCCTAAACCTGTGGCCTCCTGATAGGGCCCCCCCTTTTCAGTTCTCCATGACCCAGACACCTTTGGCTTAAGAAATAACCATGTAGAATCCCCAGTCCCCATCAGCACCACTGCCTAGGCTTGACTGCAAAACCCAAACTTAATTCATCCCCATCCAGATGGGATTTCTCATCTATTCTCTTGGAAGAAGGTTCAGTGTGAATGCTCCATTTTTAATTTCCTCCCTCATTGTGTGCTCTCTGCCAGTATGGGGGTCAGTGCGACCTGGCTTTCAAAGCCTTAAGATGCAATATCCTAGAAGGCACCAGAGTGAGTGTTATAACTCATTTCATGCCTCTTTGGGTGCATGCATATAAAAAGGCCTCTCTAATAATATCGTGAGCTTATTGGTAATAACGATGATGACACTAGGGACCAGACACTTACTGTGTGCCCAGTGTCTAAGATGAATCTCTGTCTGGCTTTCGCTGTTCTCCTGTCTTTTGTCCCTTCCTATTTTCTCAGCCTTTTCCCTTTGTCTCTCTCATTTCCTTCCTCGCATTCCTTCTCTCTTCTGAATGGCCATAGTATAGAACTAAAGTACTTTTTATCATTGCTATGATTATAGGATTGAATTTAATACTTACGTCTGACCCTAAAAACAAAGCAAAGCTGTGTCTCAGTTATGTGTACATATGACCACTCTTCTTGATTTGCCCTCAAATCTTTGATACTAAAAACATTATCTCCCTGTTTTTTATTGTGGGCTCTTTGAGAGCAAAGACTGTTTTAAAGCTGCGGTTGGTGCCACAGGGAGCCTGTCCTGTTGGTGATGATGATAATCATAGCAATCATAGCAACAATCTATGGTTCCAAGGGGTATAAGTAGAACACATTGCTGCTGCCCACACAGGAGATGCAGCTACTGCAAAGAATGCTGTAACAAAAGTAACTGATGATTACACTGGGTGTTTTGCTCAAAGCTTCAGGACCGGTTGGTTCAGATGGCAAGTCCTGCTGGGCTGGGGCGCATTAACCAGGAGTGCATTGCTGCCAGGCTTGCAGCAAAGGCTGTCAGGCACACACCAAGAGAGCATGGAGGAGCATCGAATTGGAATCAGTCAGACCTGAGCTCAACCCTTGCCTTACCCTTGGCCATCCATATGCTTTGGGCAAGTTATTCAATCCTGACTCTGTTTACTCATGTGCACTCAATCAAGTTGAGTGAGAGAACAGTTACACCGGCTCAGTGGTAATATTTAATAAATGCTCTTATTTGGCTAATATTTATTGAGTGCTTTCTCTGTGCTATGCATGACACTGATCCCTTAACATGAGGAAACTGAGGCTTAGAACAGTTTAAGTTTTTCCAAGATCCCACATAGCAAGAGGAGGAGCTGGCATATACCCACTACCTAATGTATCACCCATAAATTAATGCCCAAGGAGTAAAGAGGAAGGGCCTATCTGAAGGCCCAAATTCTCAAGTTCATCAATGCAAGGGATTGCTGATGTGCTAACATTCTGGATCCATGGACTCCCCCTGCAGCCCCCTGCATAGATGTTCAAACACTCTAACTCAGACTAGCTCTTCCAGTCACCAGCCCTGCGTCTTCTGTGTACCCTAGAATAAGTAAGGCAAGGGGAGGCTGTGCGTAGGAAAGAAAAGTGAGCACAGAGGGCTCAGCCAGGGTTATAAGCCAGTATAATAAATAAATTACTCCTCTTGGTCCAACTAGCTGGTGAGTAAAAGCATTGTTGTGGTGCCCTCTGCTGGGCATGTGTTGCTTGTAATGAATTTGTGGCAGAACCACACCTGGGTCTCAGAACTGTCTTTTCCACCCTGGCTGGAGACTGTAGGCCACCAGTGTCCTAGGACCTGTTGGAGATAGCTCCGCTGGGCATTTTGTGGTTGTCAGGGTGTAGTTTTTTTCTAGTGTGGAACAATGATTTGCCTGAAATAGACTATTTTTATAGCCTGGCATTCCCTACTCTCTGATATTGGGACCAGAGAGGGACTTTTCATTTGTTAGTCTTGGATTTTGCAGAGAATGGGGGAGAATTTTCGTCCCGTAAAAAAGGACCCCAGCCACCACATATACACACAAGTCTGAGCCACTGCAAAAGTGAAATATTAAGTATTGTTTCCCCTTTTTAAACTTGTATTCAGTGATTTAGAGTGAGAAGCTTGTAGATTTTTTTTAAAGGCCAGATACAGTAAATGGCTTCTGTGAGGCTGCAATAATACTGCATCTGGCAACTAGGCTGTCAGCTTCATAAGGGCCAGCACTGTGTCTTACAGCCTATAAATTCAGTCACAAACATGCAACCAAGGATCACAAACAAAAGGCCATCCCTGTGCTCATGGAGTTCGTTGTGTGCGGAAGACACAGCAAGTCAGTGCACAGCTATAACATTGTGGACAGAGCTGTGTGATCACACAGGAGGAGAAACCTAGCCAATCCCAAGGTACACCAGGGCCAAGGGCGTTTCCCTCTTGATACATGGAGGTTTGCCACAGAATGATGTTTTCCTGCATTTTTAATATCTTCACTTGCCAGTTGACCACCATCCTCAACCTCTATCCTCTCTGAAAGCTGCTCATTTTCTATCAGATATTTAGCAAAATCGCAGAATGGCTCTGAATACCTAGCCCTGTGAAAACCTTGGGTGTTGTCAAGCTGCATCATCCAAACTGCTCTGGACACTCGAGACAGGGTCAGTGCTTGCTGTGCCCTCAGAATGAAGGAGATGACACTCAGCCAAAAGCCACTTTACATGTGTGTTAGCTTGGCTCTCCTCCAAGTAAAACCTTGCTCTCCAGGATGACAGTGGGCTGCTTTTTATTTCTTACTCCATAATTTTGTGTAAGAAATTGGAAAAAAAAATTAGGCACTTTGAAAAACTCATTTTGTAACCATTCACTCGATAGCAAACATTCATTGATTTCCAATTCTGTACCAGTTACTGTGCCAGGGGCTACAGATGTCACCGCTAAAAGAACATTACCCTCAGTTGCTCCACAGTCTAGTGGGGGCCCTAGGCCAGAAGAGAGATGTTTGCAAGAGTGCAGTAAAATGCAAGTACAGAAGAAGCCCATGACCCCCAGCCCAGATGGGGAAGGGGGCAATTGGTAGATTTCCCACAGGCCATGGCCTGCTTGAACTGAACCTTATCGACGCACAGTGTCTTGACGAATTGATAAGACAGGGAGAGCTCATCACCTCTGGGTTGCGTTAACCTATGACCACTGCATTGAAAGGCAGGTCTGGAGGCCCATCATGCTCTCTCCTCTATATTTGAAGGGATGGGAGCAGGTTGTAACACTTGGTTCACAGCTTAGGGGATTCCATATTTGTTCTGTAAGCCCACCTTCCTCCTAGATCACCCCAAGGTCTCGTGGGGAAAGTAGAGGTTTCCTACGACTCTGAATCTGAACTGGTCTGCATTACCACTCTCCAACAGAGTGCACCAGATGCCCTGTATGTGAGGGGTCCTGGGCCCTAGCCTTGCCTGCAACAATGAGGATGCTGGGTTTTGATCCTCATCTATCTCTGCATCTTTCCTCAGACTGATCCGGAGTCCTTAGGAGGCAAGGCCATTGAGTGCATCTTCCTCTTCCAACCTCTAATCTTAAAGCTCAGCGTTGTCACCCAAGTATCCTGCGCTCAATTTTGCTGTCTTTCTGTCTTTGTTATTCTCTCATACCTTTTTTTTTAAGCTACCATTATCATACAGTTTACTATGAGTGCAGGGCAAGATTAAGTTTCCACATCTCTCAAGGAATTAAGTCACTTGGCCAAGGTAGTGTAGCCGAGGTGGTCATGGAGCTCAGGCACGGCTGACTCCTGGGTCCAGCTCCAAAGCACCCCGTGGGCCTGCCCACAGCTCTTCTCTGAGAGAGCTTGCCTTTATCTCCTAGGCTAGGTACCTGTGGGAGACAGAAAGGTGAGGAAATGAGCACACTTTGCACTGGGACAGAAAGGAGTAGGGGCTGCTGGTGCTGACGTCAACCAGCAGGTGGAAGCCCACTGCAAAGGGGGCCTGAGTTTTGTATCAGTACTTTGTTTAATACTGTAATCATAGATGCTTTCAGTGGCTTTGTGAATATGCCCTTTCCTTCCTAAGATTACCAATGTAAAAAGAGCAAAATAAACAACCAGCAAAATATAATTCCTTCATTAAATGGCAAAGGAAAACTTTAGTCTCTTTCTATTTGATAAAATTCTATATACAACATTTGAGCTTCACAATACAACATATATATAATGCAGTTCAAATTTGTTCCTGTCAGTCACTTGAATTTCTATTGCTGCTACTTATCCTTAGGTTAGAGTTTGTTTTCCTTCCTTTAATTTAGGAGCTACGTGGGAATATGTTGTAATAGTCCTGTGCTGTGGATGGATCATACCTTGCTCTGGGATCTCTTCAGGTTTGGAGGTCTTTGAGGAGAAGATGCTTTCCGCTTTGCATGCCCGAGAGCAACTCATCACGCACAGTTGGCCCTGAGAGATATTGGCCGCAAGAGTGTTGGATGAGAAAGAGCCATATGAGAACTGGCCCCATAAAATTCCACTACATCTCATTCTTTCTACTAGGCCTGGCTGACTTGCAAGGGAATAAACATTTGTACCATTACCTGGCATTATATACTGATTTGCAGCTTTTAAGGCTCACATGAAAAGAGCCATTACCATTAAACATGTTTTCTCCATGCTGTACAATGTCTGCCACCAAAAGGTGAAGGCACACCTCCCAGGCACTGTACCTTATGAGCTCACCCCTTCTCCTCTTTCCTTTCCACAGCGGTCCCAGTCTGCCTTTTCAATCACTGGAGAAGAAGCCCTGAAGACCCCTCCAGTGGAGGCTGCATCGAGGCAGCCAAGGGACCAAGGCCAACACCCAAGAGCAGAGTCTGCTCTGCCCAGCTGGAAGAGCGTGGACAGGCTGGATGAAACAAGTAACTGTTTTAAGCAGCATCTAGTTGGTCTGTGGGTTTCAAAAGTGTGGTTTGGAGGCTTCTCGGCTATTGCATGGCCACTCTGCTCTTCTTCCCATAAGTCTGAACTGGTGTGTGTCCCTCTGGGCTACCAAGTCATGAGGCCTCCAGCACAACACACAATATATAATATGGTCATGTTCTCCACCCAGGCAGTTTTCCTAGCTGCTCTGGCAGAATGAAGGCTCTTAGGGTGTCATCATATTCTATGCTCTGTGCTGAGACCTGTGGGACAGATGGGGGCTCCTGGACAAGTGTGTTCACATCACTCCACTGCACACCCCACTTCAGCTACCTGTTCTATGTGGACTAGGAGAATGTGTCTTATGTAGGCCAGGAGCATTAAACCAACCTCTCAAGGCATTTCAACTTTCAAAGGGATTTGGGTCCCAGCAAATTTGGGTCCTTAGGTCTGGTTTTAAGGATGTCCTTTCTGAAACTGGATAAATTAGTTAGGGCAGCATATGCCACTATAACAAGTAAACTGAATATCTAAGCAGCTTAATGCAATCATTTTCTTTTTCATCACACAACATGCAGTACAAGTACCCCTGGCCTGTGGGAAGCCTTCAGCGGCCAAAGTACAAGATTCCCATCTTGTGGCTCTGTCATCCTCCAGGGCCTCTGAGTCTTTTATGGGCTTATCCACATTCAGACAGCAGATGGAGGAAGGGAGATGGAAAAGGCAGGCACCTGCTTCTTAACCATCTCAGCAGGGAGAGCTCACACCACTTTCACTCCCAACGTGTGGATAGGGACTGGTCGCGTGGCCCCACCTCAATGCAGGCCCTGGGAAATGGCATCCTGGCCAGGCAGATGCATACCAGTAACACGGCTGGGCCATGAAAGAGTCTTTGGTGGGCAGTTGTCTAGTCCTGCCTGAGGGACGTCCTGAGGAAGGCACTGCTGTTCACTTGCGCCTCTGCTCTTCCTGCTTCCTCCCCCTAGAATGTCCTGCCTCTACATGGGGCAAGTCAGCTCGCCTCTTTAGAGACTCTTCAACATGTATGGCACGTGGTCCTTTATAAAGCTGTTGAGTCATGTAATCCCTCAAAATGAAGGGGCTCAAATGAACTGAGTCATTTTCCTAAAGTCTCACATCAGAAGATTGTTAGGTGCTTGGCCCCATCACTGTGGGTGACGGCCAAGGGCCATGAAGCCCCTGTACTCAGGGGGCCTCCTGGTCTACATGAATGTCAGACTAAAACTTCCCCACACCCCTGCACAGGTCTACTCCTCTCTTCCTATTTCCTGCATACACACACTGTGTCGGGAGGCCAGGCATGTTTGTCTTCACATGAAGAAACCATTAACAGTATTCTCATCCCATGTCATATCAGATTTAGACCCCTTTCCTGAATAATGAAAACAACAAAAAAGATTAACAGCAGCATAGCCATCCTAGTAATAAGCTTTTAAAGATTGTGCTATTATTTCTACTCTAACAGGGAAAAGATTTAACCAACAACTATAGAAACAAAATCCATTGTTATCACAGTGCAAAGAATAGAAAACATTAAATATTTTTAACTGCCATTCTAAAGATTTACCAAAAGAGATTATTTTTATCTTAACATTTTAGTACCTATCAGTAGAAACTGCAGTGCCATGACATTGCAGAAATTCTGAAGCATGTGATCGTTTCTTTACTTATGTATATGGTGTTTGTTTTTGTTTTTTAAGTGCATTTTTCTTTTCTAGATATGCCTTTCTTTCCTCCCTCTGCCCTCCCAGTCTATTCATATTCATTCATATTCTCGCTCTCTCTCTTATTCCTCATTTTCTCACTTCTCTCTCCTTCTTTATGGATTGCAAATGCACACAGAAAACGGACTGTTAGATTCCACAGAGCACATGAGAATACCACGTAATAGAACTTCAGTACACAATATCTAGCTTTCTAAAATCACTTTAAAACATACAGAGTCCATATGTAGGCACTATTTTATTTTTTCCTCCAGCAGCATTACCAGACACTGTCATTATTTTGTTTTGCAGATAAGAACATTGATGGACAGGGAAGTTAAGTGACTTGTTCAAGACCCCACAGCCAACGTAGGCAGAGCTGGTCCTCAAATCCAAACATCATGACTCCAGTTTACAGGCTTTCAACTACTGCATTATAAGTGTCTCTTCTCTACCATAAAAACAAACAACATCATTTCAAAATTCAGACTTGCAAAGTGATCAATGTGTGGGATATTATAAAAACAACTACAAGATGCTCTATTTCACAAAATACTTTCCAACTGGATTATGAGCATTCATAAATTTGCAAAGGAATTTTGTTTTCAAAACATGATTTTGTACATAATTTTCTGTAAAATTAGGCACCCATAGGTAGTTTTTCAATTGTATATAAACATAAAACTTAGTTCCACAGCATCACACACCCAAAAAAAGATTTCACATCCTGCTCAAAACTCTATGCATCTCTCAGGATAAAGATTTAAAATTTTTTAAAAAGGACTTGGGTGGAAAACTTCTGGTTTTCTGAGGAATTTTTAGCCCTTGACATGCTAAACTGTCCATGCCAGCCTCAGAGGTCTTGAGGGATGTCTGAAATGTTTAGCAGGAAGCAAATTATTCCTACAGGCATTGCTCAGTCTCAGTTGGGCAGAAACATCAAATAGAGGAGTTCTGGAGGTGGAGGTCATCTTAGAAAGTGCCCACTGGGCTATATTTAGCAGTTGTGTTTATGCCTCAGGAGAAGGGTTGATTCAGGAGCCTGTTAGTGCACAGTTGGGGTCAGTCTTAGGGGCACTGTGATTTGGGTAAACCACAGTAACTCCACTTTCAGTCTTGACGGTGCCTATAGCAGTTAATAGGTTTCCCCCAAATGCATTTTCACTTTATAAGCCTTGATTGGGCATTTACTCTATACGCTGCGTGTGCTCAGTGTTGGGGAAATAAAGATCGGGGAATTGTCACTGCTCTGGGATCACTCAGTGAGAGTTAGTTGTCTGCACAATAATGGAAGAGCAGGAATTTGGAGAAAGAGGAAGAGGGAGCAGGATCCCCAAGGGGTGTTCCTGATGGACCGAGAGACTGTGGTATTGGAGCACAGGTGCAGCTTTGATGATGCTGCTCAACAACCACCAAAGTTTTCACATGGTTTGGTATTCAGGGAGCCATCTGTGTTTTTGCTAAAAAGTAAAAGTTTGCTGAGGGAAAAGTTGGTCAACTTCTAGCTTCCAAAGAGGCATGAGGCAACCTGGGGGTGTAAAAAAGCAGGAGAAGGAGAGCTGGCAATGGGCCAAATGCCATCTCACCATGTAGTGAGTGTTGGAGCTCAGGGACCACATTTATAACGTGGTCAACCCTAGAGCCAGCCCTGAGTGGCATTATCAAGGGTCACCTCCTCTGGATTCCTCCCAGGGCCCCAGGAGAAGCTGCAGACAGAAGGGCTCATTGAGAGCTGCTCAAGGAGCCCCGTCGCCCCTACAGCCTTTGGTGCCTGTATTCATTAACAAGTAGTCTTCATGTGCCCAGGATGGGACGCAAAGTTGGCCAGGGGCTTGGGGCATAGCAGTGAAGAAGACATGACTCTGCCCTCAGGGAGCTCATGATCAGGATTGAGGCGTAGGGTAGACAACCAAGAAAATAAACTATAATATAGTTTGAGTGTTAAGAAATGAAAGCTTTTTGGCAAAGCTCAGAGAACAGAATAGCCAGCTTCTCAAGGAAGGAAGTCCAAGCATATGCAATTGAGGACTGATGTATAAGTCAAGTCTTGAAACATGGTCCAGAGAGCAGCCTCAGTGACAGATTAGAAGGCCCAGAGGACTTTTCCTTTCTTCTCAGAGTGAGTGCTCCACAGCCATGCTCGGAGTCCACTTTGCATCATGTGGGCATCTTGGTTTGACTCCCACCAGAAGCGGAACCTAGTATGAGAATCTGAAGACCTATAGTTTATTTGGGAGGTGAGCCCAGAAGACACACAGGGAGGGAGGTAGAAATGTGAGACAAGGAAAGAAAATCAGGCAATAAATGACTTGTTACTGAGCAGATGGCCACTGTGGGTGGCTGGAGCTTGACCCCACTGGGGACTCTGGGAGCCAGTATAGAAGACTCACCTGCCTGGCAAGCAGAAGAGCTGGGATACTTAGCCACCAGCTCCCCTACTCATTGGTTGAGGGCTGCTCCCAGGAGGTGATGAATCCTGGGTACTTCTACCCCGCCCCTGGGGCAGGCAACACAGGCTCTAGTAGCCAGAGCAAGCCTCAAGTGAAGACTTGCAAGTGCTGGCAATTGGAAGTCCAGCTGGCATACACTGAAGTGGTGAGGGCCAAGGTTTGGGGTAGGGCACCCACAGAGCCTGCTGCAGGAGAAATCAATATAACTACTTACTAGCCATGCATAGATTCACTGAGAGCCTGAGCATTCCTGAGAATCCCTTACCACCTGACTGACAATCCCCGGACACAGCATTAGGAAATGCCAGCAAAATAGAAATATTTTTCTCAAAAGACCTGCTATTACCACAACCACAGGTAGAGCCCAATAATAAATGGTAATAACAACCCTAGTGAGCCACTCTTCTGAATAATTCCATTGTCAATGAAAATAGTGTTGTTGTATAGATAGTAATATGTCACACTGAATAACGACTATCAGATACATATATATTTTCTGTATACATACATATGGAGTGCATGGGTGTTAATTCATAACCAGGTGTTAAGTACTAATGCTAAATCCGATTCAACAGATATAAGCTAAAAATAGCTCAGGGCCCTAAGTATAGCAGGCACTAGGACTGATGCTTTATATGTGTTATCTCATAATAATTCTAGTGACAGCCAAAGGTGGGTCACACTGACCCCACTGTTGGGCAAGGAAGTAGGCCCAGGGGTGTTCTCTAACCAAGGTCACCTGCTAGTAAATTCAGTAGCTGGGGATCAGTCCTGCATCTGCTTGAATCCAAAGCTCTTGTTCTTTATCCTACACTAAAGCAGCCTCCTTCATTTATAGACAAGGGGAAAGGAGCCATCAGGAATTAATTTCCTCTCTGAGCAGGCATGTGTAACACACTCACGAGCATCCCCTCGTGCAGTCCTCTGACAACCCAGTGAGGTATTAGCTATGCCCTTTTTCACCAGTCAGAGAACTGAGGCACAGAGGATCACATAGCTGCCAGGTGCTGAGTGGGGCTTCCTCCCGGACCTCTGGCTTCAAGACCACTGGTCTTTCCACTGCACAAACTGGCTCTGGGACAGAGCAGGCTAATTTTCTTGTAAGGATAAAGAGATGCTCGAGATCCAGGCCCTGCCTCAGGGACCTTGTCCTCACACTCAGCAGGTGTGTGACAGCTTGAACACATGGAAGAACGAGGAATGAGCCAACCAGGCCCTCACACCAGGAGAGCTCAGAGAGGACAGGCCATGTCCAGCAGGGAGGTGAGAATGTCCTCCAGGAAAAGGCCGTTCCCACCAGTGGGATGAGGTGTTGTAGGGTCACTAGGGCTTTACTACACGAAAGTGGTGGAGAGGGACACTGAAGGCAAGAGCAGCAGAGAAAGGCAGGTGCGTGGTCTCAGGCTTCTTGGAGGCCCCTGCTTATATCAGCCCACTGCCGGGGCCCAGTGTCCTCCTCGTCAGCGAAAGCCCCACTTCCTGACTCTCAAAATAAAAATAACTCGATGTCCTGCCAATCTGAGCTGCAGTCAGGCAGTGGAAGTGGAACTGGGTCGCTGTTGAAAACATATGTTTCACCAACATCTGAATTCCCCTAAGGCTATGGTTCTGAAACAGGCTTAGCAGGTACAATGCTCCGTGGGCAGCACTGTGAAATACTGATAACTTTCATTTCATTATGTGGAGCAGTAGCAGTTTAACTGGTAGAAAACCTGTGTGTTTTAACTAGCATAAAGTAAGACCCTGCCTCAGAGTCCTACTGCAGCAGGGCTGTGGCTGCTGCAGGCCTTAAGCCCCGAAGCAGATGTCCACACACATACTGGGGAATGGTTTCTTCAAAGCCCTGGGGTCCTCATCTCTGCCCCTAGGCAACCCTGCAACATCCTGGTTAAAAGAAAAAAAAAGGCTGGGCGCTGTGGCTGACGCCTGTAATCCCAGCACTTTGGGAGGCTGAGGTGGGCGGATCACCTGAGGTCAGGAGTTCGAGAGCAGCCTGGCCAACATGGTGAAACCCCGTCTCTACTAAAAATGCATAAGTAGCCGGGCGTGGTGGCATGTGCCTGTAATCCCAGCTACTCAGGAGGCTGAGGCAGGAGAATCGCTTGAACCTGGGAGGTGAAGGTTGCAGTGAGCCAAGATCGTGCCATTGCACTGCAGCCCAGGCAACAAGAGTGAAACTCTGTCTCAAAAAAAAAAAGACAGCTCCTGCTGGCAACTGCTGTGCCTGAGACCTCAGTCCTGGGCCAAGTACGAATAGCTAAAGGAGCAGAATGTCATCTTATTCCCACCCCACAGACACATAGGAAGAAAGCATTTTCCTGTTTGCCTTAAACAAGACAAAACAACTTTTACCAATCCACCCCTAGCATGCAGATCAATCCTTGGGACCATGCTCTGGGCAGACCTGAGCCCAGTTTAGACCACTCCAGACCATAGTCACAGCCTGAGAACTGCTCCAGCTGCCCTTGCATGGTGCTCTGCAGCTGGCCAAGGACTTCCATGGCACAATCTATAGCCCAGAGCTGCCTTGGAGTCAGGTAGAAGATGCACCTCGTCCTCACTCTACAAGTTAGCAGCTCTGTGACCTTTAACAAGTTATTTAACTTCACTCATCTTCATTTCCTCATCCGTAAAATGAGATTGGAAATACCAAAGTTATTTGGCCTCAAGTCCTTCCCAGAGTGAGGCATGTTCCTTGAGTTAAAAATAGACCTATATGCCTATCTCAGGAGACTGTTACGAAGTAGGATCTATAAAAGGGCCAAGAGCAGATGTGTTAACCTCTGAGGTCTGCCAGGGCAGGTGGTGGAATTGTTTCCCATCAGTGAGGGGAAACTAAGGATCCAAAAGACAAGGTCAAAGAGCCAGAAGCTGGTACTGCCAACTGCAGCCCTCTCCCCTCCCTTCCAGGCAAGCCTGGGGCAGGAGTGGGGCAGTGCTGAGGAGACTGAGATGGTGTCAACCCTGGTAGACTGAAATAGGAGCCAGATTTCCAAGTTTCTCTCCATCTGTGAAGCACTGGGACCCTTTGAGCTTTCAAGAGATTCCTTGGGGAACTTTGAACTCTGCCCACCAATTGGGTTTGCCTTCCTGGGCTTCCTAAAGGCAACTGTTCTCCAATAGCCCCACAAGCCACTCTTGGGGAGGTAAAAAGTGGCAACTTCATCTTGCATTAAAATGGTAACAGCCCCTCTCTGCTTTCTCTATCCTCTCCATCCACAGACCTGGCCCCAGTTTTGCAGAGCCCCGACGGGAACTGGGTGGCCCTGAAGGATGGCGCTCCACCCCCCACCCGACTACTGGCCAAACCTAAGAGCGGGACGTTTCAGTCCCTGGAGGTGGCCTCCAGTGTGGCATCTGCCTACGATGAGATGGGCTCCGATAGCGAGGAAGACTTTGACTGGAGTGAGGCCTTGAGCAAGTTGTGTCCCAGGTCCCGGGCCCTGCCCGGGAACCCCCAGCCTCAGCCCACACAGGCCCAGAGCTCTGACCAAGGCCCCATAGCTGCCTCCCCATCCTCTGCAATCTCCCCCAACCCTGAGGCCATGTGCTCTGACTCAGAGACCTCCTCCGCGGGCTCTTCCCGAGAAGTTGGGCACCAGGCCAGACTGTCCTGGTTGCAGAGGAAGGCCCCCAGGAACCCTGCAGCTGAGAAGATGCGCCTGCATGGAGAGCTGGACGTGAACTTCAACCCCCAGGTGGCCAGCAGGGAGACCTCGGACAGCAGCGAGCCAGAGGAGTCCCCCTACACCACAGACCGGCGGGCCAGGAGGTGGAGAAGAGCCCGGCTGGGCTCAGAAGAGCCAAGCAAAGAACCATCTTCCCCCAGCGCCCAGCTCCGGGATCTGGACACACATCAGGTAATGGAAGTGCATGAGTGCAAATGCACACACACTCTTTAGGTAGGATGTGCCCTACTCCAAGCACAAGTGGCATAGAGTCCTGGGTTTGGAATCCGCAGACTGAGATTCTCATCTTGGTTTTGCTGCTAAGTAGCTGAGTGACTCTAGACAGGTCACATCAACTTTTGGGACTCCACATCCTCTTTGGAGATGACAGCCTAGAATTCAAAGTGTGGTTTGTGAGTGTGGCCCCCAGACCAGCAGCATCAGCACCACCAGGGAACTCATTAGAAATCTGCCAAATTGGAGATTCTGGGCATGGGACCCAGCCGTGTCTGTTTTAACAAGCCCTCCTGATGATTCTACTGTGCACTCAAGTTTGAGGGCCACTGGCCTTGGGTTTAGGGTGAGGGATCTAGAGTCAGACTGCCTGGGTTCAGGTCCAACTGTGTGGCCTTGGGCAAGGCATTTCTCTAGTTCTCAGTTTCCTCATCTGTAAAACGAAGATGATATTAGAACCTACCTCAAAGGGTGTTCGTGACAAGTGAAAGAGATGTTTATAAAGAGCTAAGCTCTGTCTGAGATGTGATACTAGGTCTCAGTAAACATTATTTCAATATTCTGTGATTCTTTAGTCCACATCAGACCCCTTCTCCGGATCTTCAGTAGTTCTTCCCACATAGTTTAGTTCAAGAAAAATGTGATTAAAGCCACGAATTTTCTCCCTTTAAAAATGCACTTGTATACACACACACTCACACATGCACAAATGGTTTTGCTTACAATTTCAGATAATTCCTGGGCTCCCAACCAGACTAACTTTATATTCTCTAAATACATCCTGCTCATTCCTAGCCCTGTGCCTTTGATTGTGCTATGCCCTTGCCCTTGCCTCCACCTCTTCTGGTGAAGACCTGCACATCACTGTGAGCTCAATACCAAACCTTGCGGAGCCCAGCTGCCATTACCTATACTCTTAGTTTGGCCAGAAACTGTCCCCTGTGGCTGCAGACAACTCATGCAGGTCCAAAGATATGGTCCAAGATTTCACCAGTGTTTTCTACAAGATCTTCTATGAATGCCTCAGCCACATCCCTGGTCCTGAGGCCCCCATGAAGACAATTGAGGACTCAGGTCCTCAAGTCATAGAATTTGGTATCAATTCTGATTGACCTGCTAACATATTGCCTAGAAAAGGTCTTTTATTTAGTCCAAGCCTTCATTTTCTCCCACGTAAAACAGAAGATCATTAAAAATCTGTCTCATGGGATTGTTATGATCATAGAATAAAAGTAAAAAGTTTGGTTCAAGTGTGAATCATTATTGTCTAGCTCAAGTGGAGACTGTTGTCCAGAAACATGGAATGACTTACATCAAGGGATACTCTTGAGGGTTTGTCTGCATGATTCACTTGCAGGTGTAAAATGTCACGTCTCCACCTCAACTAGCTTACTATTTATTCTGAAGTGGTTTGAAATTTGTCTTCTACTGCTAATCTTTGCAAGGCATTGATAGAGAAGAGGCACTGCCTCTGCCTCCCGGGGAGTGACCTTGAGCAAGTGGCAGTGCCCACTCCTCTCCACTAGGTGGGGATGGTGCTGCACTTCCAGAGACATCAAAACCCCGATGGGTTTTTTTTTTGTTTTGTTTTGTTTTGTTTTTTGGTTAATTATTATGATCATTATTTTTAACGCAGAGTCTCATTGTGTTGCCCAGGCTGGTCTCAAGCTCCTGGGCTCAAATGATCCTTCTACTTCAACCTCCCAAAGTGCAGGATTACAGGCATAAGCCACTGCACCAGTCCCTCACCTTTCTAATTCTCCCTTTGATTTCATTTACTGGGGCAGTTTTCTTCATGTATATATATATATGACATATATATGTCATATATATTTATATTTATTTAAGTTATTTACTTTTTAATTATATAAATAAGTGAATATAATATAATGTAAAAAATACGTAAAACATACAGATGTAATTCCCCTTGACCACAACCCTAAATCCCTGTCATCTCCACCAAAATGACTGCAAGTGCATTTGGTGTGAATCCATGCAGATCTTGTGCATTCATACATAAAGTACATTTAGAAATATAGTTCAGTAAATGTATCTGTGTTTTAGCAAAATTGGCAACATGCTATCCATATGTTTCCACTGCTTTCTCCTAACAGTAAGTGATAGAGGTGTCACCGAGGTGTCACCATGTTACCCACAACAACAGGTGAGTTCAAAAACAGTCCGATGACCAAAACCAAGGAGGATTAAGGAGAGGATTTTATTACCTGCAACAAGTAAGAAGGACACTGGGGATAGCTCCTCAAAGCAGCGCCTCCCCAAACAATGGTGAAAACAGGGCTTTTCTTGGGCTGCTTAGCTGAGTCATTGTATATAGAGGTGGAGACAAAATAGCACTGGTGCAGTTGCCCATCATGCTTCTACATAGTAGCCCGTATAGAAAATGGGGAATAAGCTCCTCCCTGGGAGGGGCCTGTAGTATGGTAATGAGGAAAGTTCACCAAAGCTCATCTCCAACTCAGGCATCTCTGGGATCCAGCCAGTTTTTGTTCTTCCTGGACTGAGCTTTTCCCGGGAACTTTTTGAAACAGTAAGAACTGAGGGTGCAACAGTAACAAGTGGGTACTTTTTTTTCACAGTGCACACCCAAAAACCGGAGGACCCAAGGTTACAAGGCACACAGACCTAGGCATTCAACCTGCAAAAGATTACACTGAGATGGTGTATCAAGGGGGGACTGTGGGGGTTATAGGAGTCTATCCAGGTTGTGCAATAGGGGATGCATTGTCTGTGGAGAATGTTAAAACAATAATAGATCCAATAAAAGTCGGTCTTATTTTCATCTTGCACCATGTCCAGACAATTCTAAGCAATGCTAGTGATAACATACTCTTCCCGCCTGGTTCAGTGGCTTCCAACACCTTGACCCCCTTGGTTCACCACTGTTCCATAATGATGGGTATTTAAAGACTTTTTCAATGTCTTGATTTTATAAACAGTACCCCGGATAATAGGATATTTAAAGACTTTTTCAATGTTTTGATTTTATAAACAATACCGCAGAGAGTATTGTAGCACAAACCTCTTTATAAAAGTACAAGAAGTGGAACTGCTGATTGGAGGAGTATATGGGTCTTTAATTTTAAAATAGACTTGCCAAATTAAGCTCCCAAAACTTCATAGCAATTTACATAGCCGTAACAGTGTGAGTATGTTCTCTCATGTTGTCAACAATAGTGTTGTCAGTCTGCTAAGTTTTTGCCAATTTTATGTGAAGAAAAAAATCCTCTTTGGCTAACATTTTCATAATTACTACTGAAATTGAGCAATTTTTCCTGTGCTTAAAGCTATTTGCACTTTTCTTCTTTTGTCCATCCCACTAGCCTTGATATGCAATTTACATTTATACTTTTTTATCTGTTATTTTATTGGACTATTTGTCTTTTTCTTACTGATTTTTAGGAATTAGTTTTATTTCTAATTATATAATAGATTTCAGATCTTTCATGGTTACACGTGAAACTATTCTCTTCTTGTCTCTTTTGCCTTAAGTATATTTTACACACAAAACTTTTTGTTCATAATAATTTATCAATTATTTTTGGTTATTATCAGTTATTTCCTTTATTATTTTTGTATTTGGTGCCTTAAGGCCTTAAATTTGCAAGGGTTAAGGATTTTTTTCCAATTTTTTCCTAATCCTTTGTAGTTTTCTATTTTCAGTTTAGCCCTTTAGACCATCTGTACTTTATCCTTCTGGGTGATATGTGATAACATCTAACCTTCAAATTAAGCATTTGTCACAAAATTATTATTAAATAATCTATCATTTATCCACTGGTTTCAGATGCCCCTTTAGTATATTTTAACCTTTTATTTCTATAAGCCTGTTTTATTTTTTTACTTTCTATTTTGTTCCATTGATCTAGAAGCCCTATTCCTGTACAAATACTATTTTATTTCAATTATAATAACCTTATAATATATGTTGCTATCTGGTAGATGGTCTTCTCTTCACTGTTGTGGATTTTTAGAAAATGATGATATCATTTTCTAAAAGCATTTTGGCTTTTCTCAGTCCTTCACTTAAATGATTTGTTAAAATCTGCTCAAGTTGCAAAAAAGGCTTTTTAAATTTTGATTGGAATTGCATTAAATGTATGTATCTACTTCAGAATAATTGATATCTCTGTAATATTAAGCCTTTCCTATCAATAATGTGGTACTTATTCCCACTTACTTTCAGTGAAGTTTTATAGATTTTTTTCAAAGCTCTTATACTTTTCTTGTCAAGTAATTTTTAATTATACATTGTGTCGATACTGTAAATGAGATTTTATTTATTACATATTCGAATTGCTTTTTGCTGGTGTATAGAAACTGTTAATTTCATGTTTACATTTTATAACTTAGTTCCCTAATGGATTCTCTTCTCAGTTCCAGTAGTATTTTGGGTGATCATCTTAGCTATTCCAGATAGATAATCATATTGTCAACAAGTAATGACACTTATCTTTTCCTGTAATGCATACTTATTTCTCTTTCTCGTTTTATTGCATTGGTGACAAATTATGCTACACCGTGACATAGTAATGACATCTGGCACCTTGCCTTTGTCTTGCTGCTACCCTTAGTGACCTGCTTCCAGTGTTTCACTATTAAGTTTGATGCTTGCTCTAAGTTTATTAGATACTATCAAAATGATAAATTATCTATTCCTAACTTACTAAACAATTTAAATCAGGAATGTGACTGCTTTTTGGCAGTAGATGATCGTAGACTTTTTCTTTTTTCTTTTTATTTCATTTTACTTTATTTTTGAGACAGTGTTTTGTTCTGTCACCCATGCTGGAGTGCAGTGGCACAACGGCTCACTGCAGCCTTGACCTTCTGTGCTCAAGAGATCCTCCAGCCTCAGCCTCCCAAGTAGCTGGGACTATAGGAGTTCATCACCATGCCCAGCTATTTCTTTTTATTTTTCTGTAGAAATGGGGTCTTGCCATGTTGCCCAGGCTGGTCTTGAACTCCTGAGCTTAAGCAATCCTCCCACCTTGGCCTCCCAAAGTGCTGGGATTACAGGCATGAGCCACTGTGCCTGGCCAGCTTTTTCTTCTATAATCTGTTAATGTTGTAAATCACATTAACAGATTTCTCAATTTTGAATAATCTTTTCATTTGTTGCATAAATTTTACTTGATTATGGTTTTTTTAATAAAAACCAGATTCCACTTGTTGGTTTCCATTTTGATGCTATCTCATTCAGTTTGGTATCAGGTTATACTAAGAACATGGCAAGGATTTCCTATTTTCTATTATTTTTAGAACACTTTATATGACATAATAATTTTCTGAAAGTTTGGGAGAATTCACCTTTTAAGCTATGTAGGCCTGCTGCATCTTTATAGGCGCAGATCTTTTACTTTCTTTATAGATTTCTTCTTTGGTTGTTAGACTATTTAGATTTTGTAACTCTTCTTAAATCCACTTTAGTAATTTACATTTTCATATGCAATCATCTATTTAATCTAGATTTTCAAATGTATTGATATAATATTATACCTAATATTCTCATCATGTTTTAAAAAAAATTTCTCTGCACTATAATTATGCATCCTCTGGTTTATAGATTTTTTTCTCTCTCTTGCTCTCATTCTCATTCTCTATCATTCCCTCTTTTCTTACTTGAACTTATCGGTCTTATTTTTTTACTGGTATTTTTGAAGAACCAGCTGTTACTTTCATTCATTAATCCCAGGGATTTTTTATTTTTGCTTCCTAGTCTGTTAATTTCTACTTTTATATTTATTAATGTCTCCTTTTTTACTTTCTTGTTTTCATACATGTTTTTCTATATATTCTGATATGTAAAATATTTCATATATATTTCCAATATAGCTAATGAATTTTCCCTCAAATTCAGTTTTGTTTCCACCCCACTAGCCTTGATATGCAATGTGCCCATTGTCAAACTTTTCCAAGTAATTGATCATTTCCAATGTAATTCTCATTTTAATCAAATTAAGTTAGTGAGATGGATAACACTTTGCTTTGTTTTTGCATTTTGTTTTGGTTTTGTCACTAATTTTTAGTATGCATTATGAATAATGAATATGGCTTACATAATTGCTAATGTTGGGAATTTGTTGAGACTGCCTTTATGATTTAATAAATGATCAGTTTTTGTGAAAAAAAATTTTTTTTTTTTTTTGAGACAGAGTCTTGCTCTGTCGCCCAGGCTGGAGTGCAGTGGTGCAGTCTCGGCTCACTGCAAGCTCCGCCTCCCGGGTTCACACCATTCTCCTGCCTCAGCCTCTCTGAGTAGCTGGGACTACAGGCGCCCGCCACCACGCCCGGCTTATTTTTTTTTTTGTATTTTTAGTAGAGACAGGGTTTCACCGTTGTCTCGATCTCCTGACCTCGTGATCCACCCGCCTCGGCCTCCCAAAGTGCTGGGATTACAAGCGTGAGCCACTGCGCCCGGCCAGTTTTTGTGAATGTTTTATGTGTGGTTAGAAGGAACACATGTTCTCTGTTTTTTGGAGACAAAACTGCATGTGTATGTATGCATTATTCTGGGCATTAATAAGACAAGGTCCTGTCTCTTGAAGGTCACATTCATTTCCCTTCATTTCTCTAATTTTCCACCCTTATTTACTGTTGTCTTCATTGTTCTGTGGTTTTCCTAATTCCTATCTTTTTAGAGTCTTGTGAGGGACTCATGTTAGGAGATGCAAAGTACATCTGTCATCTCACTCTCTGCTAGATGCTTCACCTCATGGGCCAGGATTAGCAGACAAGGTCAGCTGAAAGCAGGAGTCCTTTCTCACATTCTCTACCTTATCCCTGGCCTCACTCACTTGACACATACCTTTGCACACTGAGCCTCTATGCCCGGGGTCCCCAACCTTTTTGGCACCAGGAACCAGTTTGTGGAAGACAGTTTTTCTATGGATTGCGGCAGGTCGTGGGAGGTGAGGGATGGTTTCAGGATGAAACTGTTCCACCTCAGGTCATCAGGCATTAGATTCTCATAATGAGTGCAGAAGTCTCATCCCTCATGTGTGCAGTTCACAATCGGGTTCGCGCTACTCTGAGAATCTAATGCCACCCCTGATCTGACAGGAGGCGGAATTCAGGTGGTAATGCTGGCTCACCCGCTGCCCACCTCCTGCTACGCAGCCTGGTTCCTAACAGACCAATGACCAATATCAGTCTGTGGCCCCTGGGTTGGGGACCCCCTGCTCTATGCAATCCATAACATAAACTGCTGAACACACTCTTCTATCCTCCTAAACCCAACCCCCTGATGGACATAGATGGGCTAAAACCCCTGAATATTAATTCTGCTGTTGCAGAATTAATGCAAGTGTAATTCTGTAAGTCTAGACTTCAAATGCAAGTCTATGTCTGCTTAAGTGTTTTCAGTTTTTCTGCAGTCTTTTGTCTTGTCTCCCCATTTCACCTTATCCTGTAGTCTTTTAGTCTAAGTGCTGAACTCTTATAGCTTTTTATACCTCTTAATTGAAAATCTGTATTATTACTCTAATGAGAATGCAAAACTGCTATCAGACACTGTGTCCTGGTTGTTAGTAAAATTCACATGATGCCTTTAGGCTAACTTGTTTCCTTCTCTCTGCTGTATTTTTCCATGGGTTCCACATTAACTTTTCCTGTTAGCAGTTCTTAAGTGAGGATAATGCTATCCCCACCCTCACTGTTTGCCAATATCTAATGCCCTCAAATAATTTCCACTCTGCTAGCTTAAGATAGGGGATTTTTGTTATACACTTACTGCCTCACATTATGCTTCTCTGATCAGATGGCTAAGAACCTAGCCACAGTATTGAATATATAGATAATGAATGAATGAATTAGAAACAACAGACACCATCACACACTTTGCATGGTTTTTGTAGTCTCTACCCCAGGGCTTACACTTTATCACTACACCTCCCAGGATGCAACATGGTACCATGGCTAGTTCTTCCTCCTACCCACCTAAATATTTTAGAGTAAATACATTTTCTAAGTAGCTATAAAACAGGGAAGCACCGAGGGGAGTTGGAAGTGAGTTTCTCCTCGGATGCTTAAAAAGTCCCACTGCCACAATAGAAGGCTCAACTGTTGTGTTTTTGTTTGTTTGGTGTTTGTTTTGCTTTGTCTTACGGTGAGCATTTATCTTAATATTTCTGGACCAAGATTGGAGGTTGAGAGAATACTGGGAGGAGGGTCAACAATTATTGTGACTACTTAGAAAAGGTAGAGAGTGAATGGATCTCCAGATGCACTCGTGAGCCTTGTATTTAATAAAAATTTCGCCATTCATTTACTGGTAACAAACAGACTTCAATTGCTTTTTAGTGTTGTGGGTTTTCATCTTTTTCTGTATCTTCCCACACAGTTATGGTGGAAATTTTGTGTGCAAGATGTTTGCCAGATACCATTTTAAAATGGAAACCTGCTGATTTTTTGTTGATTGAGACTTCAGGATCGCAGGAGGCTGCTGTTTTAATTTCCTCCAATGTTTCATTTTTTGTTATACTCATTAGTGAAACTTGTTTTCTTGGGGTAAACTTTCTCCCACCTAGCATTCTAGGTTCTAATTATTCTTTAAAAATATGTTAAGAGTCTTGCCATAGTGAGAAACTACCAGTTCTTTATACCTAGTCATCTGTAAATATTCATTTATTTAATAGGTGTATGCCTTGCTCCAGAAATAATTTAAAGTGGCTTACAGCCGGGCGCGGTGGCTCACGCTTGTAATCCCAGCACTTTGGGAGGCGGAGGCGGGCGGATCACGAGGTCAGGAGATGGAGACCACGGTGAAACCCCGTCTCTACTAAAAATACAAAAAAATTAGCCGGGCGTGGTGGGGGGTGCCTATAGTCCCAGCTACTCAGAGAGGCTGAGGCAGGAGAATGGCGTGAACCTGGGAGGCGGAGCTTGCAGTGAGCCGAGATCGCGCCACTGCACTCCAGCCTGGGAGACAGAGCGAGACTCCGTCTCAAAAAAAATGATGAAAAGGAGGACAAAGGGAAAACCAGAGTAGGAAAGATAAGATGAAGCTAGGAGTAATGATCGTTCACAAAATTGATGGAATGAATCTTAGGCGAGAGATACCAAAAATTTGTCTCTGAGTTACTAGAAGACAATAGAAGGAGAGTGACATGAGCAGCTCCCCAAGTCATGGAAGCTCTAGTAGAACAATAAATCCATTCCTTAAAGGATGCTGCTCTCGGAGCTGAAATCCAAGAGAAACTCATCCTGTGGATCCTTGTGGAAAGGATGGAGACCACAGCAGCCCCTGCTCTAAACTGCTCCCATGGATTCACACTCTGGAGGCTGCTTCTCATAATGTTACTCAGTGTTGGCCAATACTTCACAGCAGGCACTGTTCAATTAAGTCAGGCTGATGAGGGGCCAAAATGCACTGACCTCTGCTGTCTGGGCTGCTCCAGGATTAAGTGTGGGGATATGGAGAGCAGGGGAAGGCTGCCTCCCCACGGCTCCCCTCCCTGTTTTGTGAGTGTTGTGGAGCTCTGCCTTCGAGGGGATGCTCTCTGACAAGTGCTTGTGAGGCATGCATGTTGGCAGTAAGCTGAGTTGGAGGTAGTAGTGACATTCCCCTGAGAACATTGGGGCTCCCAGAAGGTTTGCCTGCCTCTGAAGTGTACCAAGAGAATATCCCCAGGCAAGGCCTTAAAATCTACTCAGAACTGTATTGGAATTATTTCCAGTACACAGACCAAAGGGTAATCATTCCCCTCTGCCTTTCAATTCTCCACCCTGATTTTCAAATCTTTTTAGGCATAGAAGCTTCCCTTAAATGAAATCTAAAGAGAAGGCAGCAGAGTGCATTTTCACTTGTACCAAAGGTTGTATCTCCCACAAAAATAAAAATAAAGAGAAGACAAATCATAATATGGCTGAAAGCAGAGCTGCTCTGAGGCACAGTTGCTCCCCCATTCCTCACCACTTACCTCCAGGTCCACAGCAGCCCAGCAAGCACAAACAATAGCCTGGAAGGACTTTAGAGCAGATGTGACCAAATACCCCTCAGAAGAAAAATCTTAGTCACATGTCTGTCAACTGATTCCCCTGGAGAAAAAGAATCAGTAGGAGTGCCTTCCAAGATAAACTGGTTGCAGAGAACGTGTCTAGAAAATGAGACACTTGCTGAAAAATGGTGCCTCTTACATTTTCTTTTTATCATAGGCCCTTTTGAGGACCTAATGAGTATGCTAGGTCAGGGTATCCAAACTTTTGGCTTCCCTGGGCCACAGTGGAAGAAGAAGAATTGTCTTGGGTCACACATAATATACTAATGCTAAAGATAGCTGATGAGCTAAAAGAAAAATCGCAAAAAAAAAATTTGTAATGTTTTAAGAAAGTTTATGAATTTGTGTTGGGCTCAATTCAAAGTCGTGCTGGGCCACATGGGGCATGGGTTGAACAAGCCCGCTCTAGGTCTTCTCTCTAGGGAGGAAAACAATGTGCATAAATGCAACAAAGTTTTATATTCAATCTTGGGGAGTATTGGGAGCCTGTCTGGAGCCTCTCTATATAGGATTTTTAAATATGAGTCTGTTGGATGTTAAGGATTATCCACCAAAAATGATCACTTTATTGTAGCAATAGTTAAATTATTTGGGACCTTCTTTTAGGTAGATACTAAATAGCAGGGCTAACTATCAACTATGGCTTTTACTTGTATGTAGCAATAAAACCATGTCAATTCCATGAAAGAAAATGTTGAGTTCTCTATTCCATATGGCAGGGACCCAAGCCCAGCTCATTCAAATGGATAGCAAGTCATTCAGGGCCAATGAAGAGAAAGGGGTCTAGAGCACACTCAGTCGCTTCACTCCAACCCCTGCCCTGTGTGTCATCACGTGATTGCCAGGAAATCCTCCTGCTGACCCTGACTCTCACACTGGCATTAAGGCCCAGGTTCTGAATCACCACCCAAATCCATTGATCCCATAACTTAGTGTATGCCTATCACAATCCTGAGTCAAAGAAAAAACGAAAGTGAAACCCACTGTTAGTGCTGCTTTATTCCTAACAGATTTCTCCACAAAGCAACAGAACAATTGTGGCCAGTATGAAAATAATTGTGTCTGAATTATGCCTAATGTTCCCTTATTGGAACGCTAAGCATGTGGGAGTTATTTATCTGACTGCTCAAGGTCATCGCCAAGGTCTGATTGCAAAAATTCAAAAAATTGCAACCTCAGGCATAAATGGGTTAAATTTGCCCATTCCTCATGTAAACATTCACCTGAAAAGCCCAGGCTAGCAATTTTCCAGATATTTTATATGGAATTGCCATAATTCTGGGGACTAAGTGGTTGCCCTTTCAACAAATAGCATAGTCTAATTCCATCAGATAGGAGATTAACAATGAGAAAACACACAGAGGAGGGGTGGATACCAAGTCAGGAGGTTTTGGTTCCTAGATTGGGAGATGTGCTCCAGATTAGATTCACACTTGTTTGTTTTTTAAAATCAATGTAATAATATAAAGGACTCAGAAATCATGGAATCTATGTACCAAGGCAACTGATCTGTAATAATAAAAGCTAAAAAATAAGCCTTCCAGATGACATCCTGGTGCTAAGATTTCATAACATCCTTCACCAAATTCATCACCAGGTAGTTAGTCCCCATACCTTCTGTGCAATTCCACCAACCAGGCAGGTCCTTCCACATGGTGGGTTCTCCATGAGAGAACCTTGAGAGACTCTCTTTGAGGCAATAGGAAATGTATTATAATATTAATTTCTATAAGATTCCAGATGGCGTCTTTCCGTTTCCACTGTGTGACACTGGCCAGGGGTTTGGTGTATATTTGTGTATGTGTCTGGGTGCTGTTATCACACCAATTATAAGGAAAACAAATGCCTTATTCACAGCATGTGAATAAAACTAGTTTTAGGTGAACAGCAATGCATTGGAAGAGGGAAAACTTCTAGCTTTAGACACCAGGGACAGAAATGTTCCAAGTCCTCTGGGAGAGACAGATCAGCAGCAGAGTCCAGCAGCCCCACAACTCATCCGCTTGTCTCCAGCCTCTGAACAGCTGTGCCAAAGGATTGGCAAGGAAAACTATGTACATTTGCCACACTGAGTGCCCTAGAGTCGTTTAACCTGTAAGCTGGAGCTTTTCTCTGAAGTTTACTAAAATAAAATCTAAAAGGAAGCTGCAGAAACTTTGTTTTTTAGGTCAGATTCAGTATCTTTCATCAACAGGAATGAGGAGAGCCACCAGGACACAAGGATATACTCAACAAATGTTAACATGTGACTGTTGAAAGTTATCCTTTATCTGGACTCTTTTTTAAAAGGTAGAGAAAGCCCAGAGCCTAGCCTGCCCTTTGCCTCCTGAAACAAACTGGCAGGTGAAAGACAGCCTCTGTGAAAAACTTTTTCTCAGACTGGGGTTGCTTTTATAAGGAAGATGATGAAGCTAAATAGGAGAAAAAAAATTTTTTAATTACAGTAGGCTGGATTTCAGTGTGCACAGCTCACTGGGATTACTGAGGTAAAGACAGTGTTCTAAGGAAATCTCAGGGTATTCATCTCCAGAAAGAATTCTAGAAAAATTATCTTCTCACTCCCTTAAGCCCTTTTTTGAAACAAGAGGTTAAACCCCTTGCCTCTTGGGTTCTCTCCCTGCTTTGTGGCTCTGCTGTTTTCCTTTTAGCGAGCACGGTTTAATTTGGAGCATCCAGTCTTGTTTTGGTGTGAGAGAAGAGCTTGGCCTTCAGGGTCAGGTCACCTTCAGCTCAGCCATCCACTAGTGTGACCTTGGACAGTGCACTCAGCCTTTGTCCTCATCAATACAGAGTTCCGGAACTGCTGGGATGTTTGAGTGCGACATCCCGTGCACAGTGCCCTATAGAGTGTGCACCCACACAGTGTGCTCAGCAGTGAGAAATGTCTTGTACCTTCTTCCCCCACCACTCATATCCCCATCATCTCACCTCCATTTATTTATTTATTTATTTATTTATTTGAGACTGAGTCTTGCTCTGTTGCCAGGCTGGAGTGCAGTGGTGCAATCTCGGCTCACTGCAGTCTCCACCTCCCAGGTTCAAGCGATTCTCCTGCCTCAGCCTCCCGAGTAGCTGGGATTACAGGTGCATACAACCACACCCAGCTAATTTTTTTGTATTTTTAGTAGAGACAGGGTTTCACCATGCTGGCCAGGATGGTCTCGATCTCTTGGCCTCATAATCTGCCCACCTCAGCCTCCCAAAGTGCTGGGATTACAGGTGTGAGCCACCGCGCCTGGCCCTTCTCCATTTATTTCTATCCTTGTGTTTCTTAAGCTGAAGAATTCAATAAATTCCTCAAGAATTTTTAGAAGACCTCCAGTTTGAGAAAATATGCATTAAACTTTAAATACTGTCAATTTAAGAAAAATGTTGGCACCACCCTAAATATAAATGCAGATATAAGAATGGAGAGCTTACACACACGGCAGCACCCAGCTGTGGGGCCAAGGCCCAGGTAATCCAGAACATGCCTCTTTTTTAGGTGATCAATGAGATGAAAACCAAAATGTAAGGTTATTGTAAAGAACTTGCACACCACTGAAAACATATTAGAAGTCTCTTGTTTAAGAAACTATATTGGCTTATCTTAGGAGTATTCCATAGTTAAGTGTTTAAAGATATGCATTTCTGTTTAGCCAGGGTCTCCAAGTTCCACATAAATATATATATATATTTATATATATATTTATATATTTTATATATATTTTATGTATTTTATATATATTTTATATATTTTATATATAATAGA